>NC_134184.1:33888597-34263597 GCF_964188355.1 Buteo buteo | reverse complement strand
TAAAAACTAACCCCTAACCCTAATAACTACCCCTTAACCCTACCCCAACCCCTAACCCTAACGACTAACCCCAAACCTAACCCTAAACCATAACCACAAACCCTAACCCTAATGACTGATCGCTAACCCTACCACAAGCCCTAACCCGAATAACTAACCCCTAACCTAACCCTAAACCATAACCCTAATAACCAACCCCTAACTCTACCACAAACCCTAACCCTAATAACTAACCCCTAAGCTAACCCTAAAACATAACCACAAACCCTAACCCTAATGACTAACCACTACCCCTACCACAACCCCTAACCCTAAGGACTAACCCCTAACCTAACCATAACCACAAGCCCTAACCCTAAGGACTAACCCCTAACCCTACCACAAACCCTAAACCTAATAACTAACCCCTAAGCTAACCCTAAACCATAACCCCAACCCCTAAACCTAATGACTAACCCCTAACCCTAATGACTACCCCCTAAGCCTACCCCAAACTCTAACCCTAATGACTAACCCCTAACCTAACCCTAAACCATAACCCTAATAACTAATCCCTAACCCTACCACAAGCCCTAACCCTAATAACTAACCCCTAACCTAACCCTAAACCATAACCCCTAACCCTAATAACTAACCCCTAAGCTAACCCTAAACCATAACCCCAACCCCTAAACCTAATGACTAACCCCTAACCCTACCCCAACCTCTAACCCTAATGACTAACCCCTAACCTAACCCTAAACCATAACCACAAACCCTAACCCTAATGACTAACCCATAACCCTACCACAACCCCTAATCCTAAGGACTAACCCCTAACCTAACGCCAAACCTTAACCCTAAAAACTAACCCCTAACCCTACCACAAGCCCTAACCCTAATAACTAACCCCTAACCTAACCCTACCACAACCCCTAACCCTAATAACTAACCCCTAAGCTAACCCTAAACCATAACCCCAACCCCTAAACCTAATGACTAACCCCTAACCCTAATGACTACCCCCTAAGCCTACCCCAACCCCTAACCCTAATGACTAAGCCCTAACCTAAGCCTAAACCATAACCACAAACCCTAACCCCAAAGACTAACCGCTACCCCTACCACAACCCCTAACCCTAAAGACTAAACCCTAACCTAACCCTAAACCATAACCCCAAGCCCTAACCCTAATGACTAACCACTAACCCTACCACAACCCCTAACCCTAAGGACTAACCCCAAACCCTAACCCTAAACCATAACCCCAAACCCTAACCCTAATGAGTAACCCATAACCCTAACCCCTAGCGACTAACCCCTAACCCTACCACAACCCCTAACCCTAATGACAAAGCCCTAACCTAAGGCTAACCCTAAAAACTAACCCCTAACCCTAATAACTACCCCTTAACCCTACCCCAACCCCTAACCCTAACAACTAACCCCAAACCTAACCCTAATGACTGACTGCTAACCCTACCACAAGCCCTAACCCTAAAAACTAACCCCTAACCTAACCCTAAACCATAACCCTAATAACTAATCCCTAACCCTACCACAAGCCCTAACCCTAATAACTAACCCCTAACCTAACCCTAAACCATAACCCCTAACCCTAATAACTAACCCCTAAGCTAACCCTAAACCATAACCCCAACCCCTAAACCTAATGACTAACCCCTAACCCTAATGACTACCCCCTAAGCCTACCCCAACCCCTAAACCTAATGACTAACCCCTAACCTAACCCTAAACCATAACCACAAACCCTAACCCTAATGACTAACCCATAACCCTACCACAACGCCTAACCCTACCACAACCCCTAACCCTGAGGACTAACCCCAAACCCTAACCCTAATGACTAACCCCTAACCCCTAGCAACTAACCCTTAACCGTAATGACTAACCCCTAACCTAAGCCTAACCCTAATAACTAACCCCTAACCCTAAAAACTAAACCCTAACCCTACCCCAACCCCTAACCTAACCATAAATCTGAACCATAGCCCCAACCCCTAACTAGTAATCCCTAACCCAACCCTAAAAAACATAATCCTAACTATGACTAACCCTAACTACTAATCCTAACTCACTAACCCAAGAGTAACCCTAACCCAACCCTAACCTAACCTTAATAGCTACACACACACAACCCTAACCCTAATAGCTACACGCGCGCGCGCGCGACCCTAACCCTAATGGCTACGCGCGCGCGCGACCCTAACCCTAATGGCTACGCGCGCGCGCGACCCTAACCCTAATGGCTACGCGCGCGCGCGACCCTAACCCTAATGGCTACGCGCGCGCGCGACCCTAACCCTAATGGCTACGCGCGCGCGCGACCCTAACCCTAATGGCTACGCGCGCGCGCGACCCTAACCCTAATGGCTACGCGCGCGCGCGACCCTAACCTAACCCTAATGGCTACGCGCGCGCGCGACCCTAACCTAACCCTAATGGCTACGCGCGCGCGCGACCCTAACCTAACCCTAATGGCTACGCGCGCGCGCGACCCTAACCCTAATAGCCCTAACCTGCTGCGCTAACCCCTAACCCACCCTAACCCCATACTAACCCTAACCTAACCCTAATAGCTACACACACACAACCCTAACAGCTACGCACACGACCCTAACCCTAATGGCTACACGCGTGCACACGCCCCAACCCTAATGGCTTCACATGCGCATGCGCGACCCTAACAGCCCTAACCTGCTACCATAACCCAACCCTAATAGCTACGCACACACGACCCTAACCCTCATGGCTACACACATGCATGCGCGACCCTAACCCAATACTAACCCTAACCTAACCCTAATGGCTACACACATGCGCAACCCTAACCCTAATGGCTACACACACGACCCTAACCTGCTGCTCTAACCCCTAACCTAACCCTAATGGCTACACATACACGCAACCCTAACGGCTACGCATGCAGGACCGTAACGCTAAGGGCAACACGCGCGTGCGACCCTAATAGCCCTAACCCGCTGCCCTAACCCTCCCTCCCAACCCTAACCCCTACTAGCTACACACACAACCCTAATGCTAATGGCCCTGACCCTAACCCCTAACCACCCTAACCCTAATAACTAACCCTAACCCCCCTCCCCCTAACCTAAACCTAATGGCCACACACACAGCCCTAACCCCTAAACCTAACCCTAACCGACTACCCTAACCACTCCCTAACCCTAATGGCCATGCCCACACAACCCTAACCCGCTACCCTAACCCCTAACCCACTGCCCTAACCCCTAAACCTAACCCGCTGCCCTAACCTAACCCTAACGACCCTCAACCTAACCTAACCCTAATCCTCACCCCCTAACCCTAACAGTGTGACTGACATTAATCCTAATGCTGTGATGAAGCATACCCCTAACCCTAATAGTGTGACTAACTCTAACCCAACACCCTAACCAGACACGCTAACCCTAACCCCCTAACCGGACACCCTAATGCAACACCCTAAACCTAACGTGACACACTAACCCAACAACCTAACACTAAACCCTTAACAGTAACCCTAACCTGACAGCCTAAGCATAAGCTCACAACCTAACCTGACACCCTAACCCTAAACCAACATCCTAAGCCTAACCCTAACACCTAACCCAACACCCTAAGCCTAACCCTAACCTGACACCCTGACCCAACCCTAAACTGACAACCTAACCATAACCCGACACCCTAACCCAACACCCTGAGCCTAACCCTAAAGACTAACCCCTAACACTAACCCCTACCGCTAAGCATAACCCCAAACTCTAATCCCTAACCCTAACACGCTAACCCTAAGCCTAACCCGACACCCAAACCCTGACCTGATGCCCTAAGCCTACCCTAACCTGACACCCAAGCCTAACCTGAAACCCTAACCTGACACTCTAACCCCTAACATGACACCCTAACCCGACATCATAACCCTAAGACGAAACCCTAACCCAACAACCTAACCCTAACCCCTACCTCTACCTCTAACCCTAATCCCTAAGCCTAACCCTAAAACGCTAACCCTAACCTGACACACTAACCCTAACGTGACACAGTAACCCTAACCGGACACCCTAACCCTAACCCAACACCCTAACGCGACACACTACCCCAACAACCTGATGCTAAACTCTTACCAATAAGCCTAACCCTAATCCGGCACCCTAACCCTATCACCCTAAACCTAAGATCACAACCTAACCTGGTACCCTAACCCTAATCTGACACCCTAACCCTATCCCCTAAACTGACAACCTAATCCTAAACCTTTGACCTTGAGTCCATGACCCCAGACCTCCACTTTTACCCTCAGCACTGTGACCTTTGACCCCGGACCCCAGTGACATTTCACCTTGGCCCCAAAGCCAACACCCTAACCTGTCACCCTAACCCCAAACCTAAACACTAACAGCCCTAATCCCAAACCCACATCCAGCCACCAGAGGGCGCTGTCCCACCACTCATACCACTCTCTGGTGAGGCCCTGCCCACTGGGTGTAACCCTTGTTAGGGTTCCTCTACAGTAGGGTTTCCAGGGAGTAGGGATAGTGGAGCCTGGGGTTCTGCAATGCTAGGGTTATGGGTGTTCTGGGCTGTGGTTAGGGATCCCCAGGGTATGGTTAGGGCAATCTAGGGTTAGGGGTCCCTGGGGTCTAGAGTGCCTGCAAATGCAGGGACCCCTGACTCCAGGGACCCCTAACCCTAGCCCCCCTAACAATAGCCCTGCAGAACCCTAACCACAACCCTACAGATGAGGGGGGCCTAATTGGGGGTTCCCCAGTGGGGTTAGGGTGGGGTTCTATGTCTAAGAGGTGCCCTAACCGTAGAGCAATGGGGGGTGTAATGTGGGGGTACCGCCTCAGTAGGGTTAGGGTGGGGTTCTGGGTCCCAATGGTACCCTAACCCTACCTTGAGCTAACTAAAACTGGAGGGGTGGGGCACATGGCAGCTATTACCCTAATTGATTACTACGGGGAGACTTCTAGCTTACTCTAATTATTGCATTGGGGGGGTGTAGAGGTGTGAAAAGTAGGGGGTGGGGCTCAGGGAGGGAGTAGGTAGTGGGGGCAGGGCTCCTAATTAGGGGGTGGGGGTTGGGGAAGGATTACCTACAGGGGGGGCTGCTAATTAGGGGGCTGGTGCTGGGGCAGGGCCTGCTAATCCCAGGGCAGGTGCTGGGGGGAAGCCCACTAACACCAGGGGTGGGTGGTTGGGGGTGAACTTACCTCAGGAAGTGGTAGGTGGGTGGGGAAGGTGTAGATAATCTATAAAAAAAAAAAAATTAAGAATATGTAAGTTTGGTGCAGCAGTAGAAATTGGCTTCCTGCCCAGGAGCAAGTGTTTTCTGGTTTGCTTTTTATTAACTCTTTGCTCCCAGGAAGTCTACCAATTTCTACTGCTTTTTTTTAAAAATGTTTACTTTTGAACTTAAAATTAAGTTTAAGCGCAGCAGTACTCTCACTTTCCCAGTTATACGCAGCACTACTGCAAAATCTAAACTTAAGCACTACAGTACTGCAAAATCTGAGGTGAAGCGCAGCAGTACTGCAAAGTTGCAGTAGGAAAGGGCTTCTGCCCTGGAAGTAAATTTTTTACCTTTATTTTATAACTCTTTACTCCCAGAGCCTGAGCCATTTGCTACTGCTCTTCTGTTTTAAATTTAAGTGTCACGGTAGCAACTTCCAAGTGTCACGGTAGCAACTTCCAAGTGTCACGGTAGCAACTTCCAAGTGTCACGGTAGCAACTTCCAAGTGTCACGGTAGCAACTTCCAAGTGTCACGGTAGCAACTTCCAAGTGTCACGGTAGCAACTTCCAAGTGTCACGGTAGCAACTTCCAAGTGTCACGGTAGCAACTTCCAAGTGTCACGGTAGCAACTTCCAAGTGTCACGGTAGCAACTTCCAAGTGTCACGGTAGCAACTTCCAAGTGTCACGGTAGCAACTTCACAATATCAACTTGCAAGTTTCACAATACAGTTTCACAGAAGCAAGTTCAAGTTTCACAATACCAACTTTCAAGTTTTACAATACAGTTTCACAATAGCAACTTTACATTTTTACAATACAGTTTTACAATACATTTGTACAACAGCAACTTCCAAAATTGCAGTACAAAATGGCTTCCAACATATTAGCAAATTTTTTATTTTTTTACTTGATTACACCCAGGGACAGTGCCATATCCTACTGCTTTTTATTATTGTTTCATCGGGTATTTAAATACAGAGTTTACAGACCATGTTCTGACTCTACAGACCATGTTCCAACCTATCACTCTTTTCCACATTCCTCACTGCCATTATGTCTGTTGCTGCACGTCCAGAAGTTTTCCTCCCCAAGGTTATGTTACCTTCACAATCCCTGTTCTCAAGTAGAAAACGAGTTGCTCTGCTCCTCTTCACACACTGTCCACTTCCACACCTAGGCACAAAAACAGAAATTGAAAAATATCATTACATCACAAACTACAAAGAGCACCCAAATATTTTACAAACACACCAACGAAAAATACAGTTACACTCACGCACTTCACAACCCTGGCCTACTCCATGCTGGCCATCTAGTCCAACTCCCCCCACCCTTCACCCGCAAAATCCTCAACTATCTTCCAAAGACCATCTGCTGACCAACATAAATCCCTGCGCTAATTGGCAATGACCATGTTCCAGGGGAGCGCCGTTCCTGGGAGCCTAGAAAAAAAATCCCCCTGCCTGCCAAAACCCCAGCCCAAGCCTGACCCTGGGGAAAAAAAAAAGAAAAAAAAAAAACACAACACAAAACACACCTGACTGGGGGGAAAAAAAAATCCCCCAGCTAGGGTTTTTTTTTTATTCTAATTGTATTTTTTTTTTCAATTCTAATTCCCTAGAAAACATCTCACCTGTACAACCTGAAAGGAAAAAAACATTAAAATGTCAAAACACATAACCCTACAAGGTTACACACATTCACAACACACTACGCATTGACATCGCATGCACACCGGCCCTCGCTCTCAACTCATCCATCCAACAGCCTGCCACCCTCAAGGGGCCATTGCCCTGTGTCTGCAGCACCAGGGGTCTCAAAAATCACCCTGCCTGCCAAAACCCCGGCCTGAGCCGGACCCCCGTCTGAACACTGGCCTGAACATCGCCTCACAAAGCAGCCAGGACTGGGGGGGGGGGGGGAATCCACTGGCTGGGGATTTTTTATTCTAATTGTATTTTATTTTTTCCTAATTGCCTAACAAACATCTCTACATCCACCCTGCAAGAGACCACTGAAAAGCTAAACCACGTAACCCCACAATGTTACGCACATTCACAACACACCACTCATTCAGATCACATGCACGCTAGCCCTCACTCTCAACTAACCCATCCTGCAGCCAAAGGGTGTCAAGTGGCCATCGCCCCTTACTTGCAGCACCGAGGACCTCAATAATCACCCTGCCTGCAAAATCCCCAGCCCCAGCCCAACCACCTTCCAAGCTTCCCACAAACTACCCTTCCATTACAGCAACACTTCAACACACGCCATCTGCACCATACACAGATTTTCAACCAGATACTTAGCTTTCATAGTGGCACATGTCACAGTCCAACCTCCGTAGCAGCCACATCGCCTAAAGGCGAGGTTCCTTCAAACGCCTCGTGGCCTGTGATCACCTGCCAAACCAACACACAAAACTCTTGAACACGCGCTTCACCCTCAGCATAAAAAGAAATCTTCCACAGCTCCAAACACCTCCTTCCCACCGATTCCAAAAACAAAAAACTCAATGCCTTAACCATTTCTAGAAGCTTACCACAAAGTGTCCACATAAACAATATTAACACCCACACCCAATTACCGCCTTACTATATTCTACCTCACAATCCACTTGCAATCCACTCCCCTACTGGCATGCAATGACTCAAAAATCTTTTAACCCTCAATGCTAGCAATCGAGACATATCAACGTTTCACCCATAGACTCTTATCGCCGTTCCACCAACCCCTGACTCTACGGCCACGGGCAAGGCGGCTCCAAGCCAAACGCACCTGTGCACACACCAACACAAGACAGAACAGAACAGTACAGACGAGGTGATTCACACAGAAGACTCTCGGCAAGAAGAATGACTCCCGGGCGGGAGATGCCGTCCGGCAAGATGACCTACGGGGTCCAAAACGCCGAGGCGAGGAGGCTGTACGGCAGACCCCCGAGGAGTCCAACGTAACGGCCTGTTACAAGACGGCGCCGTCAAAACCGAGATGATGGATGCGCCAGAAGCCTGCCATCAAGACCTAGGAACGTCAAGATGCGGGGAAGAACTCCCGGTCCGAGAAAACGGACGGCTAGAGAGCGGAGCTGCCAAAGCGGCCCCAAAGAACGCCGCAAAAAGAACCGACTGGAATCTGCCGAGACCGATCCGTGCTTTAGAGCTCCGAACGCAAGAAAAGAAGCGCCCGATTGGCACCGGGCCGATGAGGAAGAGCATTCGAGACCCTAGGGACGGCGCCTAAAGCGCGCGCCGTGCTCCCCCGGCACAAAGCGCGACGAGGACGTTGAGATCTGAGGAAGCTCTAAGCCACGGAGGACAGACTACACAAACCGCGCACCACCACAGACACGGGCCGGAACCGCCCTGCCCGGCACACGCTGGTCTCGTGCTGAAGAGCAACCCGCTCCCTTCGCCTGCGCAAAGGCGACTGCTTCGAGACGGTCCCCTCTCCTGCGCTAACCGTAAAACCCCTCCCGGCAATTCCCAGCTTCGTCCCTTCCTCCCAGCCGCTCCCCAGCCCGGGTCCCTCAACTTAGCTTTCAGAGGCCCAACAATACGAATCCATCCTCCGCAAAAGTCACGTGGGCCAACTGGGACGATCCGGCAGTCGCCAGGTTCCTCTTCATCATCTGCAGTGAAGACAAAAAAAAAAAAAGGCAACAAAAAACAAAACAAAACAAAACAAAAACCAAGGCAACAAAATCAGAAGAGGCAGCAAGTAACCCATCAGCCAACACCAACTACTTTCCTGCTTTCCCACCCCCCCACTTAATCACACACGCCACAGCGTTACGCTTACCTGCTCATTCCAGAGTCAGACCCTGCGGCCATCGTCGCTCACGGTACCCGAGACAGCAAGACACACAAAATTAGCACAGCAGTCGCGAGACTCACCGGGCCCATTCTCCTCCTCCCTAATCCACGGCTCGCCTCGAACGCTCACCCAGATCCAAAGGCGGCCCGCACAGCGCCTGCAACGCAAAAGATAAACGCTTAACCAAGCAACCGCGTAATATTTGATATTCAACACCGACTCGGCCCGCAGCCACCTCACCTTCTCGAACTCCTCGTCGGCCTGCGGCACGGCTCCTCTGAGGCTGCGTGCGCCACCTGCAAAAACCAAAGCAGAAGACGCGTGCTGAGAGGCCGCCCGAAACCCTCGGCCTGCCCGGACCGATTCCCAACTCCCTCTCCTTTACCTTGGCCGCTCAACTACCCTGCTCCGTCATCGAGAGCTTGCCGCGTCAAAGCACGCGTACTACCTGCAAAAAACAAACAAGGGACGCTTCCAACTTTGCCAACAATGCGACGCCTCCAAAGGAACGGTTCCTTCGACCCAGCAGTCACGGCTCACCTTGCCCGAGACACCTCCGGTGCCGACGGCCCGCTTCGCTCCTCCTTGCTTCGCACCTTCCAAATAAAAGAAAAAACAGAACCCCATCAGCTAGTCATAGAGCCACCGGACGCATCTTCCCTCCGACTCCGCTCGCAGACCCACCTCCTTACGGCGCTCCGCTCCCCTCCTCCGTCGCTCTGGGGCACGCATCTTGTCTCTCCGCATCTGAAAAAAAAACCCATATTGAACGAGTCAGCCTGGATGCGGAGCAAGAGCCTAACAACTCCAGAGATCTTGATTCCATCTAGGAATACCAGTACTCCAGCTACAACCAGCCATTTTAAAAAAAAAAAAATAAAAAACAAACAAACAAACAAACAAACAAAAAACAAAAACCAAAACCAGCAAAAAAAAACCAGGGCCAAACTTTAAGCCCATCACACGCGAGCCTCAACACCTTAGAGGCTCAAATCCACTTCGCCACCCCTCAACAGCCTCTGCCACAAGCCTACAATCGTTGCCGTAAAGAAATCTCAACGTTGCTGTCCACGCAGCCCACCAATGCCTACTCCATCCCAGATGACTGTACGACCCTTGCCTAAACAATTAAGGCAAATCAACGTTTCACCCATAGACTCTTACCGCTGTTCCACCTACCCCGACTCTACGGCCCCGGGCAGGGCGGCTCCAAGCCAAACGCACCTGTGCACACACCAACACAAGACAGAACAGTACAGACCAGGTGATTCAGAGAGAAGACTCTCGGCAAGAAGAATGACTCCCGGGCGGGAGGTGCCGTCCGGCAAGATGACCTACGGGGTCCAAAACGCCGAGGCGAGGAGGCTGTACGGCAGACCCCCGAGGAGTCCAACGTAACGGCCTGTTACAAGATGGTGCCGTCAAAACCGAGATGACGGATGCGCCAGAAGCCTGCCATCAAGACCTAGGAACGTCAAGATGCGGGGAAGAACGCCCGGTCCGAGAAAACGGACGGCTAGAGAGCGGAGCTGCCAAAGCGGCCCCAAAGAACGCCGCAAAGAGAACCGACTGGAATCTGCCGAGACCGATCCGTGCTTTAGAGCTCCGAACGCAAGAAAAGAAGCGCCCGACTGGCACCGGGCCGACGAGTAAGAGCATTCGAGACCCTAGGGACGGCGCCTAAAGCGCGCGCCGTGCTCCCCCGGCACAAAGCGCGACGAGGACGTTGAGATCTGAGGAAGCTCTAAGCCACGGAGGACAGACTACACAAACCGCGCACCACCACAGACACGGGCCGGAACCGCCCTGCCCGGCACACGCTGGTCTCGTGCTGAAGAGCAACCCGCTCCCTTCGCCTGCGCGAAGGCGACTGCTTCGAGACGGTCCTCTCTCCTGCGCTAACTGTAAAACCCCTCCCGGCAATTCCCAGCTTCGTCCCTTCCTCCCAGCCGCTCCCCGGCCCGGGTCCCTCAACTTAGCTTTCAGAGGCCCAACAATACGAATCCATCCTCCGCAAAAGTCGCGTGGGCCAACTGGGACGATCCGGCAGTCGCCAGGTTCCTCTTCATCACCTGCAGTGAAGACAAAAAAAAAAAAAAAAAAAACAACCAAACAAAAACAAAACAAAAAAAAAAAACCAAGGCAACAAAATCAGAAGAGGCAGCAAGTAACCCATCAGCCAACACCAACTACTTTCCTACTTTCCCAACCCCCCACTTAATCACACACACCACAGCGTTACGCTTACCTGCTCATTCCAGAGTCAGACCCTGCGGCCATCGTCGCTCACGGTACCCGAGACAGCAAGACACACAAAATTAGCACAGCAGTCGCGAGACTCACCGGGCCCATTCTCCTCCTCCCTAATCCACGGCTCGCCTCGAACGCTCACCCAGATCCAAAGGCGGCCCGCACAGCGCCTGCAACGCAAAAGATAAACGCTTAACCAAGCAACCGCGTAATATTTGATATTCAACACCGACTCGGCCCGCAGCCACCTCACCTTCTCGAACTCCTCGTCGGCCTGCGGCACGGCTCCTCTGAGGCTGCGTGCGCCACCTGCAAAAACCAAAGCAGAAGACGCGTGCTGAGAGGCCGCCCGAAACCCTCGGCCTGCCCGGACCGATTCCCAACTCCCTCTCCTTTACCTTGGCCGCTCAACTACCCTGCTCCGTCATCGAGAGCTTGCCGCGTCAAAGCACGCGTACTACCTGCAAAAAACAAACAAGGGACGCTTCCAACTTTGCCAACAATGCGACGCCTCCAAAGGAACGGTTCCTTCGACCCAGCAGTCACGGCTCACCTTGCCCGAGACACCTCCGGTGCCGACGGCCCGCTTCGCTCCTCCTTGCTTCGCACCTTCCAAATAAAAGAAAAAACAGAACCCCATCAGCTAGTCATAGAGCCACCGGACGCATCTTCCCTCCGACTCCGCTCGCAGACCCACCTCCTTACGGCGCTCCGCTCCCCTCCTCCGTCGCTCTGGGGCACGCATCTTGTCTCTCCGCATCTGAAAAAAAAACCCATATTGAACGAGTCAGCCTGGATGCGGAGCAAGAGCCTAACAACTCCAGAGATCTTGATTCCATCTAGGAATACCAGTACTCCAGCTACAACCAGCCATTTTAAAAAAAAAATAAATAAAAAAAAAACAAACAAACAAACAAACAAAAAACAAAAACCAAAACCAGCAAAAAAAAACCAGGGCCAAACTTTAAGCCCATCACACGCGAGCCTCAACACCTTAGAGGCTCAAATCCACTTCGCCACCCCTCAACAGCCTCTGCCACAAGCCTACAATCGTTGCCGTAAAGAAATCTCAACGTTGCTGTCCACGCAGCCCACCAATGCCTACTCCATCCCAGATGACTGTACGACCCTTGCCTAAACAATTAAGGCAAATCAACGTTTCACCCATAGACTCTTACCGCTGTTCCACCTACCCCGACTCTACGGCCCCGGGCAGGGCGGCTCCAAGCCAAACGCACCTGTGCACACACCAACACAAGACAGAACAGTACAGACCAGGTGATTCAGAGAGAAGACTCTCGGCAAGAAGAATGACTCCCGGGCGGGAGGTGCCGTCCGGCAAGATGACCTACGGGGTCCAAAACGCCGAGGCGAGGAGGCTGTACGGCAGACCCCCGAGGAGTCCAACGTAACGGCCTGTTACAAGATGGTGCCGTCAAAACCGAGATGACGGATGCGCCAGAAGCCTGCCATCAAGACCTAGGAACGTCAAGATGCGGGGAAGAACGCCCGGTCCGAGAAAACGGACGGCTAGAGAGCGGAGCTGCCAAAGCGGCCCCAAAGAACGCCGCAAAGAGAACCGACTGGAATCTGCCGAGACCGATCCGTGCTTTAGAGCTCCGAACGCAAGAAAAGAAGCGCCCGACTGGCACCGGGCCGACGAGGAAGAGCATTCGAGACCCTAGGGACGGCGCCTAAAGCGCGCGCCGTGCTCCCCCGGCACAAAGCGCGACGAGGACGTTGAGATCTGAGGAAGCTCTAAGCCACGGAGGACAGACTACACAAACCGCGCACCACCACAGACACGGGCCGGAACCGCCCTGCCCGGCACACGCTGGTCTCGTGCTGAAGAGCAACCCGCTCCCTTCGCCTGCGCGAAGGCGACTGCTTCGAGACGGTCCTCTCTCCTGCGCTAACTGTAAAACCCCTCCCGGCAATTCCCAGCTTCGTCCCTTCCTCCCAGCCGCTCCCCGGCCCGGGTCCCTCAACTTAGCTTTCAGAGGCCCAACAATACGAATCCATCCTCCGCAAAAGTCGCGTGGGCCAACTGGGACGATCCGGCAGTCGCCAGGTTCCTCTTCATCACCTGCAGTGAAGACAAAAAAAAAAAAAAAAAAAACAACCAAACAAAAACAAAACAAAAAAAAAAAACCAAGGCAACAAAATCAGAAGAGGCAGCAAGTAACCCATCAGCCAACACCAACTACTTTCCTACTTTCCCAACCCCCCACTTAATCACACACACCACAGCGTTACGCTTACCTGCTCATTCCAGAGTCAGACCCTGCGGCCATCGTCGCTCACGGTACCCGAGACAGCAAGACACACAAAATTAGCACAGCAGTCGCGAGACTCACCGGGCCCATTCTCCTCCTCCCTAATCCACGGCTCGCCTCGAACGCTCACCCAGATCCAAAGGCGGCCCGCACAGCGCCTGCAACGCAAAAGATAAACGCTTAACCAAGCAACCGCGTAATATTTGATATTCAACACCGACTCGGCCCGCAGCCACCTCACCTTCTCGAACTCCTCGTCGGCCTGCGGCACGGCTCCTCTGAGGCTGCGTGCGCCACCTGCAAAAACCAAAGCAGAAGACGCGTGCTGAGAGGCCGCCCGAAACCCTCGGCCTGCCCGGACCGATTCCCAACTCCCTCTCCTTTACCTTGGCCGCTCAACTACCCTGCTCCGTCATCGAGAGCTTGCCGCGTCAAAGCACGCGTACTACCTGCAAAAAACAAACAAGGGACGCTTCCAACTTTGCCAACAATGCGACGCCTCCAAAGGAACGGTTCCTTCGACCCAGCAGTCACGGCTCACCTTGCCCGAGACACCTCCGGTGCCGACGGCCCGCTTCGCTCCTCCTTGCTTCGCACCTTCCAAATAAAAGAAAAAACAGAACCCCATCAGCTAGTCATAGAGCCACCGGACGCATCTTCCCTCCGACTCCGCTCGCAGACCCACCTCCTTACGGCGCTCCGCTCCCCTCCTCCGTCGCTCTGGGGCACGCATCTTGTCTCTCCGCATCTGAAAAAAAAACCCATATTGAACGAGTCAGCCTGGATGCGGAGCAAGAGCCTAACAACTCCAGAGATCTTGATTCCATCTAGGAATACCAGTACTCCAGCTACAACCAGCCATTTTAAAAAAAAAATAAATAAAAAAAAAACAAACAAACAAACAAACAAAAAACAAAAACCAAAACCAGCAAAAAAAAACCAGGGCCAAACTTTAAGCCCATCACACGCGAGCCTCAACACCTTAGAGGCTCAAATCCACTTCGCCACCCCTCAACAGCCTCTGCCACAAGCCTACAATCGTTGCCGTAAAGAAATCTCAACGTTGCTGTCCACGCAGCCCACCAATGCCTACTCCATCCCAGATGACTGTACGACCCTTGCCTAAACAATTAAGGCAAATCAACGTTTCACCCATAGACTCTTACCGCTGTTCCACCTACCCCGACTCTACGGCCCCGGGCAGGGCGGCTCCAAGCCAAACGCACCTGTGCACACACCAACACAAGACAGAACAGTACAGACCAGGTGATTCAGAGAGAAGACTCTCGGCAAGAAGAATGACTCCCGGGCGGGAGGTGCCGTCCGGCAAGATGACCTACGGGGTCCAAAACGCCGAGGCGAGGAGGCTGTACGGCAGACCCCCGAGGAGTCCAACGTAACGGCCTGTTACAAGATGGTGCCGTCAAAACCGAGATGACGGATGCGCCAGAAGCCTGCCATCAAGACCTAGGAACGTCAAGATGCGGGGAAGAACGCCCGGTCCGAGAAAACGGACGGCTAGAGAGCGGAGCTGCCAAAGCGGCCCCAAAGAACGCCGCAAAGAGAACCGACTGGAATCTGCCGAGACCGATCCGTGCTTTAGAGCTCCGAACGCAAGAAAAGAAGCGCCCGACTGGCACCGGGCCGACGAGGAAGAGCATTCGAGACCCTAGGGACGGCGCCTAAAGCGCGCGCCGTGCTCCCCCGGCACAAAGCGCGACGAGGACGTTGAGATCTGAGGAAGCTCTAAGCCACGGAGGACAGACTACACAAACCGCGCACCACCACAGACACGGGCCGGAACCGCCCTGCCCGGCACACGCTGGTCTCGTGCTGAAGAGCAACCCGCTCCCTTCGCCTGCGCGAAGGCGACTGCTTCGAGACGGTCCTCTCTCCTGCGCTAACTGTAAAACCCCTCCCGGCAATTCCCAGCTTCGTCCCTTCCTCCCAGCCGCTCCCCGGCCCGGGTCCCTCAACTTAGCTTTCAGAGGCCCAACAATACGAATCCATCCTCCGCAAAAGTCGCGTGGGCCAACTGGGACGATCCGGCAGTCGCCAGGTTCCTCTTCATCACCTGCAGTGAAGACAAAAAAAAAAAAAAAAAAAAAACAACCAAACAAAAACAAAACAAAAAAAAAAAACCAAGGCAACAAAATCAGAAGAGGCAGCAAGTAACCCATCAGCCAACACCAACTACTTTCCTACTTTCCCAACCCCCCACTTAATCACACACACCACAGCGTTACGCTTACCTGCTCATTCCAGAGTCAGACCCTGCGGCCATCGTCGCTCACGGTACCCGAGACAGCAAGACACACAAAATTAGCACAGCAGTCGCGAGACTCACCGGGCCCATTCTCCTCCTCCCTAATCCACGGCTCGCCTCGAACGCTCACCCAGATCCAAAGGCGGCCCGCACAGCGCCTGCAACGCAAAAGATAAACGCTTAACCAAGCAACCGCGTAATATTTGATATTCAACACCGACTCGGCCCGCAGCCACCTCACCTTCTCGAACTCCTCGTCGGCCTGCGGCACGGCTCCTCTGAGGCTGCGTGCGCCACCTGCAAAAACCAAAGCAGAAGACGCGTGCTGAGAGGCCGCCCGAAACCCTCGGCCTGCCCGGACCGATTCCCAACTCCCTCTCCTTTACCTTGGCCGCTCAACTACCCTGCTCCGTCATCGAGAGCTTGCCGCGTCAAAGCACGCGTACTACCTGCAAAAAACAAACAAGGGACGCTTCCAACTTTGCCAACAATGCGACGCCTCCAAAGGAACGGTTCCTTCGACCCAGCAGTCACGGCTCACCTTGCCCGAGACACCTCCGGTGCCGACGGCCCGCTTCGCTCCTCCTTGCTTCGCACCTTCCAAATAAAAGAAAAAACAGAACCCCATCAGCTAGTCATAGAGCCACCGGACGCATCTTCCCTCCGACTCCGCTCGCAGACCCACCTCCTTACGGCGCTCCGCTCCCCTCCTCCGTCGCTCTGGGGCACGCATCTTGTCTCTCCGCATCTGAAAAAAAAACCCATATTGAACGAGTCAGCCTGGATGCGGAGCAAGAGCCTAACAACTCCAGAGATCTTGATTCCATCTAGGAATACCAGTACTCCAGCTACAACCAGCCATTTTAAAAAAAAAATAAATAAAAAAAAAACAAACAAACAAACAAACAAAAAACAAAAACCAAAACCAGCAAAAAAAAACCAGGGCCAAACTTTAAGCCCATCACACGCGAGCCTCAACACCTTAGAGGCTCAAATCCACTTCGCCACCCCTCAACAGCCTCTGCCACAAGCCTACAATCGTTGCCGTAAAGAAATCTCAACGTTGCTGTCCACGCAGCCCACCAATGCCTACTCCATCCCAGATGACTGTACGACCCTTGCCTAAACAATTAAGGCAAATCAACGTTTCACCCATAGACTCTTACCGCTGTTCCACCTACCCCGACTCTACGGCCCCGGGCAGGGCGGCTCCAAGCCAAACGCACCTGTGCACACACCAACACAAGACAGAACAGTACAGACCAGGTGATTCAGAGAGAAGACTCTCGGCAAGAAGAATGACTCCCGGGCGGGAGGTGCCGTCCGGCAAGATGACCTACGGGGTCCAAAACGCCGAGGCGAGGAGGCTGTACGGCAGACCCCCGAGGAGTCCAACGTAACGGCCTGTTACAAGATGGTGCCGTCAAAACCGAGATGACGGATGCGCCAGAAGCCTGCCATCAAGACCTAGGAACGTCAAGATGCGGGGAAGAACGCCCGGTCCGAGAAAACGGACGGCTAGAGAGCGGAGCTGCCAAAGCGGCCCCAAAGAACGCCGCAAAGAGAACCGACTGGAATCTGCCGAGACCGATCCGTGCTTTAGAGCTCCGAACGCAAGAAAAGAAGCGCCCGACTGGCACCGGGCCGACGAGTAAGAGCATTCGAGACCCTAGGGACGGCGCCTAAAGCGCGCGCCGTGCTCCCCCGGCACAAAGCGCGACGAGGACGTTGAGATCTGAGGAAGCTCTAAGCCACGGAGGACAGACTACACAAACCGCGCACCACCACAGACACGGGCCGGAACCGCCCTGCCCGGCACACGCTGGTCTCGTGCTGAAGAGCAACCCGCTCCCTTCGCCTGCGCGAAGGCGACTGCTTCGAGACGGTCCTCTCTCCTGCGCTAACTGTAAAACCCCTCCCGGCAATTCCCAGCTTCGTCCCTTCCTCCCAGCCGCTCCCCGGCCCGGGTCCCTCAACTTAGCTTTCAGAGGCCCAACAATACGAATCCATCCTCCGCAAAAGTCGCGTGGGCCAACTGGGACGATCCGGCAGTCGCCAGGTTCCTCTTCATCACCTGCAGTGAAGACAAAAAAAAAAAAAAAAAAAACAACCAAACAAAAACAAAACAAAAAAAAAAAACCAAGGCAACAAAATCAGAAGAGGCAGCAAGTAACCCATCAGCCAACACCAACTACTTTCCTACTTTCCCAACCCCCCACTTAATCACACACACCACAGCGTTACGCTTACCTGCTCATTCCAGAGTCAGACCCTGCGGCCATCGTCGCTCACGGTACCCGAGACAGCAAGACACACAAAATTAGCACAGCAGTCGCGAGACTCACCGGGCCCATTCTCCTCCTCCCTAATCCACGGCTCGCCTCGAACGCTCACCCAGATCCAAAGGCGGCCCGCACAGCGCCTGCAACGCAAAAGATAAACGCTTAACCAAGCAACCGCGTAATATTTGATATTCAACACCGACTCGGCCCGCAGCCACCTCACCTTCTCGAACTCCTCGTCGGCCTGCGGCACGGCTCCTCTGAGGCTGCGTGCGCCACCTGCAAAAACCAAAGCAGAAGACGCGTGCTGAGAGGCCGCCCGAAACCCTCGGCCTGCCCGGACCGATTCCCAACTCCCTCTCCTTTACCTTGGCCGCTCAACTACCCTGCTCCGTCATCGAGAGCTTGCCGCGTCAAAGCACGCGTACTACCTGCAAAAAACAAACAAGGGACGCTTCCAACTTTGCCAACAATGCGACGCCTCCAAAGGAACGGTTCCTTCGACCCAGCAGTCACGGCTCACCTTGCCCGAGACACCTCCGGTGCCGACGGCCCGCTTCGCTCCTCCTTGCTTCGCACCTTCCAAATAAAAGAAAAAACAGAACCCCATCAGCTAGTCATAGAGCCACCGGACGCATCTTCCCTCCGACTCCGCTCGCAGACCCACCTCCTTACGGCGCTCCGCTCCCCTCCTCCGTCGCTCTGGGGCACGCATCTTGTCTCTCCGCATCTGAAAAAAAAACCCATATTGAACGAGTCAGCCTGGATGCGGAGCAAGAGCCTAACAACTCCAGAGATCTTGATTCCATCTAGGAATACCAGTACTCCAGCTACAACCAGCCATTTTAAAAAAAAAATAAATAAAAAAAAAACAAACAAACAAACAAACAAAAAACAAAAACCAAAACCAGCAAAAAAAAACCAGGGCCAAACTTTAAGCCCATCACACGCGAGCCTCAACACCTTAGAGGCTCAAATCCACTTCGCCACCCCTCAACAGCCTCTGCCACAAGCCTACAATCGTTGCCGTAAAGAAATCTCAACGTTGCTGTCCACGCAGCCCACCAATGCCTACTCCATCCCAGATGACTGTACGACCCTTGCCTAAACAATTAAGGCAAATCAACGTTTCACCCATAGACTCTTACCGCTGTTCCACCTACCCCGACTCTACGGCCCCGGGCAGGGCGGCTCCAAGCCAAACGCACCTGTGCACACACCAACACAAGACAGAACAGTACAGACCAGGTGATTCAGAGAGAAGACTCTCGGCAAGAAGAATGACTCCCGGGCGGGAGGTGCCGTCCGGCAAGATGACCTACGGGGTCCAAAACGCCGAGGCGAGGAGGCTGTACGGCAGACCCCCGAGGAGTCCAACGTAACGGCCTGTTACAAGATGGTGCCGTCAAAACCGAGATGACGGATGCGCCAGAAGCCTGCCATCAAGACCTAGGAACGTCAAGATGCGGGGAAGAACGCCCGGTCCGAGAAAACGGACGGCTAGAGAGCGGAGCTGCCAAAGCGGCCCCAAAGAACGCCGCAAAGAGAACCGACTGGAATCTGCCGAGACCGATCCGTGCTTTAGAGCTCCGAACGCAAGAAAAGAAGCGCCCGACTGGCACCGGGCCGACGAGGAAGAGCATTCGAGACCCTAGGGACGGCGCCTAAAGCGCGTGCCGTGCTCCCCCGGCACAAAGCGCGACGAGGACGTTGAGATCTGAGGAAGCTCTAAGCCACGGAGGACAGACTACACAAACCGCGCACCACCACAGACACGGGCCGGAACCGCCCTGCCCGGCACACGCTGGTCTCGTGCTGAAGAGCAACCCGCTCCCTTCGCCTGCGCGAAGGCGACTGCTTCGAGACGGTCCTCTCTCCTGCGCTAACTGTAAAACCCCTCCCGGCAATTCCCAGCTTCGTCCCTTCCTCCCAGCCGCTCCCCGGCCCGGGTCCCTCAACTTAGCTTTCAGAGGCCCAACAATACGAATCCATCCTCCGCAAAAGTCGCGTGGGCCAACTGGGACGATCCGGCAGTCGCCAGGTTCCTCTTCATCACCTGCAGTGAAGACAAAAAAAAAAAAAAAAAAAAAACAACCAAACAAAAACAAAACAAAAAAAAAAAACCAAGGCAACAAAATCAGAAGAGGCAGCAAGTAACCCATCAGCCAACACCAACTACTTTCCTACTTTCCCAACCCCCCACTTAATCACACACACCACAGCGTTACGCTTACCTGCTCATTCCAGAGTCAGACCCTGCGGCCATCGTCGCTCACGGTACCCGAGACAGCAAGACACACAAAATTAGCACAGCAGTCGCGAGACTCACCGGGCCCATTCTCCTCCTCCCTAATCCACGGCTCGCCTCGAACGCTCACCCAGATCCAAAGGCGGCCCGCACAGCGCCTGCAACGCAAAAGATAAACGCTTAACCAAGCAACCGCGTAATATTTGATATTCAACACCGACTCGGCCCGCAGCCACCTCACCTTCTCGAACTCCTCGTCGGCCTGCGGCACGGCTCCTCTGAGGCTGCGTGCGCCACCTGCAAAAACCAAAGCAGAAGACGCGTGCTGAGAGGCCGCCCGAAACCCTCGGCCTGCCCGGACCGATTCCCAACTCCCTCTCCTTTACCTTGGCCGCTCAACTACCCTGCTCCGTCATCGAGAGCTTGCCGCGTCAAAGCACGCGTACTACCTGCAAAAAACAAACAAGGGACGCTTCCAACTTTGCCAACAATGCGACGCCTCCAAAGGAACGGTTCCTTCGACCCAGCAGTCACGGCTCACCTTGCCCGAGACACCTCCGGTGCCGACGGCCCGCTTCGCTCCTCCTTGCTTCGCACCTTCCAAATAAAAGAAAAAACAGAACCCCATCAGCTAGTCATAGAGCCACCGGACGCATCTTCCCTCCGACTCCGCTCGCAGACCCACCTCCTTACGGCGCTCCGCTCCCCTCCTCCGTCGCTCTGGGGCACGCATCTTGTCTCTCCGCATCTGAAAAAAAAACCCATATTGAACGAGTCAGCCTGGATGCGGAGCAAGAGCCTAACAACTCCAGAGATCTTGATTCCATCTAGGAATACCAGTACTCCAGCTACAACCAGCCATTTTAAAAAAAAAATAAATAAAAAAAAAACAAACAAACAAACAAACAAAAAACAAAAACCAAAACCAGCAAAAAAAAACCAGGGCCAAACTTTAAGCCCATCACACGCGAGCCTCAACACCTTAGAGGCTCAAATCCACTTCGCCACCCCTCAACAGCCTCTGCCACAAGCCTACAATCGTTGCCGTAAAGAAATCTCAACGTTGCTGTCCACGCAGCCCACCAATGCCTACTCCATCCCAGATGACTGTACGACCCTTGCCTAAACAATTAAGGCAAATCAACGTTTCACCCATAGACTCTTACCGCTGTTCCACCTACCCCGACTCTACGGCCCCGGGCAGGGCGGCTCCAAGCCAAACGCACCTGTGCACACACCAACACAAGACAGAACAGTACAGACCAGGTGATTCAGAGAGAAGACTCTCGGCAAGAAGAATGACTCCCGGGCGGGAGGTGCCGTCCGGCAAGATGACCTACGGGGTCCAAAACGCCGAGGCGAGGAGGCTGTACGGCAGACCCCCGAGGAGTCCAACGTAACGGCCTGTTACAAGATGGTGCCGTCAAAACCGAGATGACGGATGCGCCAGAAGCCTGCCATCAAGACCTAGGAACGTCAAGATGCGGGGAAGAACGCCCGGTCCGAGAAAACGGACGGCTAGAGAGCGGAGCTGCCAAAGCGGCCCCAAAGAACGCCGCAAAGAGAACCGACTGGAATCTGCCGAGACCGATCCGTGCTTTAGAGCTCCGAACGCAAGAAAAGAAGCGCCCGACTGGCACCGGGCCGACGAGGAAGAGCATTCGAGACCCTAGGGACGGCGCCTAAAGCGCGCGCCGTGCTCCCCCGGCACAAAGCGCGACGAGGACGTTGAGATCTGAGGAAGCTCTAAGCCACGGAGGACAGACTACACAAACCGCGCACCACCACAGACACGGGCCGGAACCGCCCTGCCCGGCACACGCTGGTCTCGTGCTGAAGAGCAACCCGCTCCCTTCGCCTGCGCAAAGGCGACTGCTTCGAGACGGTCCTCTCTCCTGCGCTAACTGTAAAACCCCTCCCGGCAATTCCCAGCTTCGTCCCTTCCTCCCAGCCGCTCCCCGGCCCGGGTCCCTCAACTTAGCTTTCAGAGGCCCAACAATACGAATCCATCCTCCGCAAAAGTCGCGTGGGCCAACTGGGACGATCCGGCAGTCGCCAGGTTCCTCTTCATCACCTGCAGTGAAGACAAAAAAAAAAAAAAAAAAAAACAACCAAACAAAAACAAAACAAAAAAAAAAAACCAAGGCAACAAAATCAGAAGAGGCAGCAAGTAACCCATCAGCCAACACCAACTACTTTCCTACTTTCCCAACCCCCCACTTAATCACACACACCACAGCGTTACGCTTACCTGCTCATTCCAGAGTCAGACCCTGCGGCCATCGTCGCTCACGGTACCCGAGACAGCAAGACACACAAAATTAGCACAGCAGTCGCGAGACTCACCGGGCCCATTCTCCTCCTCCCTAATCCACGGCTCGCCTCGAACGCTCACCCAGATCCAAAGGCGGCCCGCACAGCGCCTGCAACGCAAAAGATAAACGCTTAACCAAGCAACCGCGTAATATTTGATATTCAACACCGACTCGGCCCGCAGCCACCTCACCTTCTCGAACTCCTCGTCGGCCTGCGGCACGGCTCCTCTGAGGCTGCGTGCGCCACCTGCAAAAACCAAAGCAGAAGACGCGTGCTGAGAGGCCGCCCGAAACCCTCGGCCTGCCCGGACCGATTCCCAACTCCCTCTCCTTTACCTTGGCCGCTCAACTACCCTGCTCCGTCATCGAGAGCTTGCCGCGTCAAAGCACGCGTACTACCTGCAAAAAACAAACAAGGGACGCTTCCAACTTTGCCAACAATGCGACGCCTCCAAAGGAACGGTTCCTTCGACCCAGCAGTCACGGCTCACCTTGCCCGAGACACCTCCGGTGCCGACGGCCCGCTTCGCTCCTCCTTGCTTCGCACCTTCCAAATAAAAGAAAAAACAGAACCCCATCAGCTAGTCATAGAGCCACCGGACGCATCTTCCCTCCGACTCCGCTCGCAGACCCACCTCCTTACGGCGCTCCGCTCCCCTCCTCCGTCGCTCTGGGGCACGCATCTTGTCTCTCCGCATCTGAAAAAAAAACCCATATTGAACGAGTCAGCCTGGATGCGGAGCAAGAGCCTAACAACTCCAGAGATCTTGATTCCATCTAGGAATACCAGTACTCCAGCTACAACCAGCCATTTTAAGAAAAAAAAAAATAAAAAACAAACAAACAAACAAACAAACAAAAAACAAAAACCAAAACCAGCAAAAAAAACCAGGGCCAAACTTTAAGCCCATCACACGCGAGCCTCAACACCTTAGAGGCTCAAATCCACTTCGCCACCCCTCAACAGCCTCTGCCACAAGCCTACAATCGTTGCCGTAAAGAAATCTCAACGTTGCTGTCCACGCAGCCCGCCAATGCCTACTCCATCCCAGATGACTGTACGACCCTTGCCTAAACAATTAAGGCAAATCAACGTTTCACCCATAGACTCTTACCGCTGTTCCACCTACCCCGACTCTACGGCCCCGGGCAGGGCGGCTCCAAGCCAAACGCACCTGTGCACACACCAACACAAGACAGAACAGTACAGACCAGGTGATTCAGAGAGAAGACTCTCGGCAAGAAGAATGACTCCCGGGCGGGAGGTGCCGTCCGGCAAGATGACCTACGGGGTCCAAAACGCCGAGGCGAGGAGGCTGTACGGCAGACCCCCGAGGAGTCCAACGTAACGGCCTGTTACAAGATGGTGCCGTCAAAACCGAGATGACGGATGCGCCAGAAGCCTGCCATCAAGACCTAGGAACGTCAAGATGCGGGGAAGAACGCCCGGTCCGAGAAAACGGACGGCTAGAGAGCGGAGCTGCCAAAGCGGCCCCAAAGAACGCCGCAAAGAGAACCGACTGGAATCTGCCGAGACCGATCCGTGCTTTAGAGCTCCGAACGCAAGAAAAGAAGCGCCCGACTGGCACCGGGCCGACGAGGAAGAGCATTCGAGACCCTAGGGACGGCGCCTAAAGCGCGTGCCGTGCTCCCCCGGCATAAAGCGCGACGAGGACGTTGAGATCTGAGGAAGCTCTAAGCCACGGAGGACAGACTACACAAACCGCGCACCACCACAGACACGGGCCGGAACCGCCCTGCCCGGCACACGCTGGTCTCGTGCTGAAGAGCAACCCGCTCCCTTCGCCTGCGCAAAGGCGACTGCTTCGAGACGGTCCTCTCTCCTGCGCTAACTGTAAAACCCCTCCCGGCAATTCCCAGCTTCGTCCCTTCCTCCCAGCCGCTCCCCGGCCCGGGTCCCTCAACTTAGCTTTCAGAGGCCCAACAATACGAATCCATCCTCCGCAAAAATCGCGTGGGCCAACTGGGACGATCCGGCAGTCGCCAGGTTCCTCTTCATCACCTGCAGTGAAGACAAAAAAAAAAAAAAAAAAAAACAACCAAACAAAAACAAAACAAAAAAAAAAAACCAAGGCAACAAAATCAGAAGAGGCAGCAAGTAACCCATCAGCCAACACCAACTACTTTCCTACTTTCCCAACCCCCCACTTAATCACACACACCACAGCGTTATGCTTACCTGCTCATTCCAGAGTCAGACCCTGCGGCCATCGTCGCTCACGGTACCCGAGACAGCAAGACACACAAAATTAGCACAGCAGTCGCGAGACTCACCGGGCCCATTCTCCTCCTCCCTAATCCACGGCTCGCCTCGAATGCTCACCCAGATCCAAAGGCGGCCCGCACAGCGCCTGCAACGCAAAAGATAAACGCTTAACCAAGCAACCGCGTAATATTTGATATTCAACACCGACTCGGCCCGCAGCCACCTCACCTTCTCGAACTCCTCGTCGGCCTGCGGCACGGCTCCTCTGAGGCTGCGTGCGCCACCTGCAAAAACCAAAGCAGAAGACGCGTGCTGAGAGGCCGCCCGAAACCCTCGGCCTGCCCGGACCGATTCCCAACTCCCTCTCCTTTACCTTGGCCGCTCAACTACCCTGCTCCGTCATCGAGAGCTTGCCGCGTCAAAGCACGCGTACTACCTGCAAAAAACAAACAAGGGACGCTTCCAACTTTGCCAACAATGCGACGCCTCCAAAGGAACGGTTCCTTCGACCCAGCAGTCACGGCTCACCTTGCCCGAGACACCTCCGGTGCCGACGGCCCGCTTCGCTCCTCCTTGCTTCGCACCTTCCAAATAAAAGAAAAAACAGAACCCCATCAGCTAGTCATAGAGCCACCGGACGCATCTTCCCTCCGACTCCGCTCGCAGACCCACCTCCTTACGGCGCTCCGCTCCCCTCCTCCGTCGCTCTGGGGCACGCATCTTGTCTCTCCGCATCTGAAAAAAAAACCCATATTGAACGAGTCAGCCTGGATGCGGAGCAAGAGCCTAACAACTCCAGAGATCTTGATTCCATCTAGGAATACCAGTACTCCAGCTACAACCAGCCATTTTAAGAAAAAAAAAAATAAAAAAAAAACAAACAAACAAACAAAACAAAAACCAAAACCAGCAAAAAAAACCAGGGCCAAACTTTAAGCCCATCACACGCGAGCCTCAACACCTTAGAGGCTCAAATCCACTTCGCCACCCCTCAACAGCCTCTGCCACAAGCCTACAATCGTTGCCGTAAAGAAATCTCAACGTTGCTGTCCACGCAGCCCACCAATGCCTACTCCATCCCAGATGACTGTACGACCCTTGCCTAAACAATTAAGGCAAATCAACGTTTCACCCATAGACTCTTACCGCTGTTCCACCTACCCCGACTCTACGGCCCCGGGCAGGGCGGCTCCAAGCCAAACGCACCTGTGCACACACCAACACAAGACAGAACAGTACAGTACAGACCAGGTGATTCAGAGAGAAGACTCTCAGGCAAGAAGAATGACTCCCGGGCGGGAGGTGCCGTCCGGCAAGATGACCTACGGGGTCCAAAACGCCGAGGCGAGGAGGCTGTACGGCAGACCCCCGAGGAGTCCAACGTAACGGCCTGTTACAAGATGGTACTGTCAAAACAGAGATGATGGATGCGCCAGAAGCCTGTCATCAAGACCTAGGAACGTCAAGATGCGGGGAAGAACTCCTGGTCCGAGAAAATGGATGGCTAGAGAGCAGAGCTGCCAAAGCGGCCCCAAAGAACGCCGCAAAAAGAACCGACTGGAATCTGCCGAGACCGATCCGTGCTTTAGAGCTCCGAACGCAAGAAAAGAAGCGCCCGACTGGCACCGGGCCGATGAGCAAGAGCATTCGAGACCCTAGGGACGGCGCCTAAAGCGCGTGCCGTGCTCCCCCGGCACAAAGCGCGACGAGGACGTTGAGATCTGAGGAAGCTCTAAGCCACGGAGGACAGACTACACAAACCGCGCACCACCACAGACACGGGCCGGAACCGCCCTGCCCGGCACACGCTAGTCTCGTGCTGAAGAGCAACCCGCTCCCTTCGCCTGCGCGAAGGCGACTGCTTCGAGACGGTCCTCACTCCTGCGCTAACTGTAAAACCCCTCCCTGCAATTCCCAGCTTTGTCCCTTCCTCCCAGGCGCTCCCCAGCCCGGGTCCCTCAACTTAGCTTTCAGAGGGCCGAGGGTCCGAATCCATCCTCCACAAAACCACACGGGCTAACCATGATGTTCCTCAAGGGGACACATTGATCTTCAACATCTGCAATGAAACAAACAAACAAAGAAAAAAAAAACACAAATCAGAAAGGGGAGTAAGCATCCCGCTGGCCAATGCCAACTATTTCCCCAACTCCCCATCCTCACAAGTCCCACCATGTTTGCTTCCCCGCTCATTTCAGAGTCAGACCCTGCAGCCGTTGTCACTCGTGGTACCTAAGGTACCAAGAGACACCAAGTTAGCGCGGCGCTCGCGAGAAGTCAGAAGCCCCACCCTCCTCCTCACTAATCCACAGCTCACCTCAAACGCTCATCCAATTCAAAGATAGCCCACACAACGCCTCCAGAACGGAAGGTAAATGCTTAACCGAGCAGCCCCATAACACTTAGCTATTCAACACCGACCCGGGCGACGACCGCCTCACCTTCTCGGACCCCTCACCGGCATGCAGCTTTGTAGGAGACCTTATAGCAGACTTCACGGTATGTAAAGGGCGCCTATAAGAAACCTGCAAAGGGACTTTTTACAAGGGTGTACAGCAATAGGACAAGGCGGTAACGACTTCAGTCCTAAAGAGGGTACATTTAGTTTAGGCGTTAGGAAGACGTTTCTCGCTAGGGGTGGCGAGGCACTGGAACACGTTGCCCAGAGAACCTGCGGATGCTCCCTCCCTGGAAGCATTCAAGGCCAGGTCAGATGGGGCTTTGAGCAACCTGGTCTCACGGAAGGTGTCCCTACCCATTGCGGGGAGGGGGGGAAGGGGGGGGGGGGGAGGGGGGCGGAACTAGAGGATCTGTATGGTGCCTTCCAACCCAAACCATTCTATGATTCTATGACATCCAAATCCAACTGCAAAACTCCTCTGAGAAGGGCTGGTGAACCCTCCTCCCTTTCCCCAGCAGTCCCAAAACTTTAGAAACCCCTTTTCTTCTCCTCAACTGTCAGGAAAGGAACCCCACTGCTTCCTGACACCTCCTGCCCTCGGTTCGCACCCCCGAACCCCCTTCAGTGGCTACTCCTCAGGTGGCGCTCTTCTGAGCCACATCCCAAATTCTAGGGGCACCTCCTAACCTACAGCTTCCCAGAGACTCTGAGCATTGCTACATGCCCACAAAATAAAGTCAAGTCCCAAGGCTTGTAATCTACAAAGGGCCTGCCACAAGCTGCAAAGGTTCTAGGGACAACATGGCATTCTGTGGGCAATGAGGAAAGGCATCCCAAACCCTGAAGGGCACTGTGCCTCACGGCCCTTCTGCTTGCTTCAGAAATACTAAAACTCCATATACAGATGCATACAAGACACTCACCTTAACCCCTGCTAAACAATGTCACCATCGGTCCCGTTAAGAGAGATATCAGCAACTTACACAGCATACAGCAGAACTGGTGAAAAAAAGAACACGTTCCTTTTTCAATAAAGCTAGGAATTCCAGGAAAACACAATGCATGAAGAATTAAAAAAAAAAAACCAAACCCAACAAACTATGCATACTATTAAACCATCTTTCTACCCCGAACACTCAAAACAAAATTACTGACCTGAAAAAAAGAAAGGAAAGGGAAACAAAAAAAATCTGCATACAAGTGTTACTTGCTACCACACATGCTGCTGAACCTTGACTGGTCCTGAAGCTCTTACCTCAGGCAGACTCCTCTTCCCAAAGGGCTGAGCCAGCTCCAAAGCTGCAAAGGACTCAAGGAAGAGCTGAGCACCAACACCAGAGAAACCCAGGAGCACAATGAGCTCCCTCAGCAGAGGCTGTGGCTCAAATACCCTGAGCCTCCGCCCACCACCCTTAGTGCAATCACCTGGGAAAGGGGAAGGGCAAACCACCAGAAGTTATAAGAGTCAGCTGGAGGAGCAGCAGCACTGTTCTCACCTGCCTTAAATTTACAGCAAGCAAAGCCCTGAACAAAGTAACCCCTCCAGGAAATGACACTACTTGCTCCTGTACTATAGCTACACCTATTGCATCAGCAATAGGACTGGGTAGGGAATTAAAATTAATTTTTCTGGCGTGTACATAGAAAACGATAGATGCCCTTCTAAACTAGGTAAGAAACTAGCTCATTAAATGCAATGACAATGTTGTTATCAAAATTGATGTGCTTTCGTTTCCTATAAAAAAGCCAAAACACTCTGGGGTTATGCTTCATTTCTAACAAGACTGTGCATACCACCTAACTTCTACCAGAACTACTTTATGAATAGCAATAAGAAAAACATTCCTGTGTTATCAACACTGTTTTCAGCACAAATCCAAAATGTAGCCCCATACTAGCTACTGGGAAGAAAATTAACTCAATCCCACCCAAAACCAGCACAACAGGGTATGTGACAGAGACAAAAGGATTAAAACATGGGGACAGCTTATTAAACAAACAGACATAGGAAGAAAATTTAAAAGGTGATGGGCTACATGACAGACAGGAACAACTTAAAGACAGTGAATAGGTTAAAGTAGACATAGAAAGAAAAAGTAAAAAGCAACGGGGTACACAATAGTGAGGAAAGAATTAAAAAACAGTGATACACACCTCGATACAAGTAGACATAGAGGGAAAATTTAAGAAGTGATTGGGTACAGGACAAAAAAAAATTTAAAATAGCCACAGTGAACTAAAACTGAGAAATATGAAGGAAATTTAAAAGTGACACAGGGGCACAGGACAGAGAGGAAAAAAATAAAAAATAAAGACAGTGAACTGGATAAAAGCAGACATAGAAAGCAAATTTTCAAAGCAACAGGGTACACAACAGACAGGAAATAATTAAAAAATAGCAATAGGCAGCTTCATAAAAGTAGATGTAGCATTGTTGTTTAACCCTGGCTGGCAACTAAGTACCATACAGCTGCTCGCTTACTCCCCCACAGTGGGATAGGGGGAGAATCGGGAGGGTAAATGTGAGAAACTCATGGGTTGATATAAAAAGTTTAATAATTAAAAAGACCTTTTTTTAAAAAAACATTGTACGAGGGAAAAAAAAACAGCAGATGAAAACAATTGCTCACCACCAACTGACCGATGCCCAGCCAGTCTCAAGCAACTGGGTACAGGACAGAGAGGGAGGAATTAAAATATAGGGTCAGGGAGACAGAAAGGGGAAGACATAGAAATTAAATTTTCAAAGTAATGGGGTACAAGGCAGCGCAGAAAAAATAAAAAACAGGGACAAGCAGCTGGTTAGAGAGAGGCATATGAAAAATTTAAAAGGCAACAGGGTACTGGGCAGAGTTGACAGAAGAATAACAAGTTTTGAGGAGCCATACACATAGGTGGGCAGGCAGAGAGGGAGACAGAGGAAGGGAGGCAAGCAGATGTCTAAAGAAGGCAGGCAGAGGTGGGCCAGGATGTAGAGGAGAGGACTTGCGACTCACCACAGCTCCTGGTGCTGGCAGGAGACCTTCAGCGCCCCGATGCTTCTCTCTCTGCCTCTGCCCCTTCCTCCTCCCCAGTGCCGGCTGCCTGACCCTCACGTACTCGGCAGCACGCAGCGGATGCCTCGATGCTCCTCATCCACAAGGCTTGCTTTGATACACGGTGGCTCACGCATGTAGCCAACAAAGGCCAGGGACAGCTCAGAGGGATCCTTCCTTGCCACAGGGACTGGCCATTCCTTGCTGCAGGCACCTACCAGCCAGACCCCCCTGCACTCCCTCCTCAGCCAGTTCCCCTGCCCAGGCAGCCCCCTTTACAGCTGGAGCCCCTTCACACAGCAGGGCCAGCCCCATCCTCAGCCTCACTGGCCACACCTGGGGCCATCCCAGCTCCAGCTGGAGCCCATCAGGAACAGGGGCCATTGCCAAAGCCCCACAGCACATCATCCCTGCCCCTGCACCTACCCACATCCAGGGAGACAGAGGAGGCAGGAAAAATTTATTCATTAAGATAAGAATTCCTGGCATATAAGAAATCCTGGCAATAAGTTGGCTACAAGGCTCAGTGCCCAAAGGCAGCAGGATGGGGGGATAAAAGGGAAGAGAAAAGCAGGAGGAAGGACAGAGGGACACAGGCGTGCAAGACAGGGAGCCAGGAAATTGGATGCTGGGAACAAGAGAGGGGCAAGAAGCAGGAAAACGGTGTACAGAGAGAAGAGCAGAGAGACTGAGCAGAACAGCAGGGATGGAGATGGAGGAATAAATAATAGGAAGCAGGGGAGAGAAGGGGAAGAGACTGGCAGGACAGGAAGATAAACACAGGACAAGGGACAGGGAAACATTCTCAAGTGATACAGGAGAAGAAACAGCAAGAACTAGAAAAAAGAAACAGGGAGCCAGGTAGAGAGAAAAATTTTAAAAAGCAACAGCATACAAGAAGCATAGGCAAGAACTAACAAACAGGCACAGGGAGATGTAGAAAGAGGGAGATGTAGAAAGAAAATGTAAGAAGTGACAGTGTACAGGACAGAGAGGGAAGAGTTAAGAACTAGAGACAGGGAGATGGATAGAAGGAAACAGAAAGAAAATTTTGAAAGCAACAGAGTACAAGAATCAAAAAGTAGGTACGTGAAGCTGCGTAGAGGGAGACGTTAAGAACGAAATTTGAAAAGCAACAGGGTACAAGAAACAGGCGAGAAATTAAAGTAAGGTCAGGGAGACAAAGAGAGGGAAAAGTAGCAAGAAAATTTTAAAAGCAACTGGGTTTAAGAAACATGCAAGAATTTAAATAGGGATGGAGAGGCAGGAAGTTTCAAAACTGATGATATACAAGAAACATAGGCAAGATTTAAAAAACAGGGACAGGGAGCCTGATAGAAGGAAACTGTGGTGGGTTGACCTTGCCTGGCTGACGAGTGTCCACCAAGCCACTCTATCATTCCTCCTCCTCAACAAGACAGGAGGGTAGAAAATACAACAAAAAAGCTTGTGGGTCAAGATAAGGACAAAGAGATCACTCACCAATTACTGTCACAGGCAAAACAGACTCAACTTGGGGAAAATACTTTGTCAGTCAAAATCAGAGTACAATAATGAGAAATATGAGCAAATCTGAAAAACACCTTCCCCCCACCCCTCTCTTTTTTTTCTGGGCTCATCTTCACTCCTGACTTCTCTACCTCCTCCTACCGAGCAGCACAGGGGGAGAGGGAGCGGGGGATTGCAATCATTCATCACAAGTTGCCTCTGCTGCTCCTTCCTTCTTCGTGTTCTTCTTCTGTTCCAGTGTGGTGTCACTCCCATGGGGCCACAGGGCCTGCCAGAAAACCTGCTCCAGTGTGGGCTCCTCTCCACAGCGTCACAGCCTCCCCTTTGGGTGCATCCGCCTGCTCTGGCGAGGGGTTCCCCATCGGCTGCAGGTGGATATCTGCTCTGCCATGGACCTCCATGGGTTGCAGGGGGACAGCCTGTGTCACCATGGTCTTCACTGCAGGCTGCAGGGGAATCTACTTTAGGACCTGGATCACCTCCTCCTTTTCCTTCTTCACCAACCTTCGGTGTTTGCAGGACTGACAGCTTCTGCACAGCATTTTTTTAGCCCTTCTTAAATATCACAGAGGTGCTACCAGTGTTGCTGGTTGGCTCAGCTTTGACCAGTAGCAGCTCCATCTTGGAGCTGGAACTGGCTGTGCCCAACATGGGGACAAGTCCTGCTGTCTTCTCACAGAACCCACCCCTGCAGCCCTTGCCCACTCCCCTGCCCCAGCTTGCCACACAAACTCACTACAACAGTGATCGGCTACAGGGCAGAGAGGAGAGATTGAAAAGTAGGAAAAGGGAGACAGAGAGAGATGGGGCAGGGGGAGGGGGGTAGCAATAGGCTACAGGACTGAGAGGAGAAACTAATAAAAAGGGAGAGGGTACCACACAGAGAGATGGAGAAAAACAAATACTAGTGATGAGCCATAGGGCAGAAGGAAGAATTAAAAAAGGGGACAGTGAGGTAGATGAGAGAGACTGAGAAATATCAAAAACACTGATGGTCTAAAGGGGAGAGTACGGGAAAATAAAGAATAGGGACAGGGAACCAGACAAAGAAAGAATAATAAAGACAACAATGGGCTATGGGACAGTGAGGGAAGAAGTTAAAACATAGTGACAGGGACCTGGAACAAGAGAATCTAAGAAAGTAAAAGTGTATCCAGAATACAGGACAGAGAAAGGAATTTAAACCACAGCTCTCGCTCTTGGAGCTGCCAGGAGGCCTTGCCAGTTCAGATACTTTTTTCTCCTTCTCTCCTGCCTTCCTCTTCTGTAACTCCAGTCGCTTGGCTGTCCTCTGCATAACGGAACGCACGAGCGCCTCACAGCTCTTACGAGATGACGCCCCCTAGACACGTAGCCTCGCTCGCTCGCTCACTACATGGCCGTACCATGCTGCTGGTCATGCACACAGACCCTGGCGGTCTGACCTGCTGTGGACTACGAGGGATCCTCCCACACCCAGAGAGGCAGGCTCTCTCTTGCTTGCAGCAGGAGGCAGCTGCCAGACAGATGGTCTTCCATTTCTTCTTCTTTACCTTTCTGTGGCCTCTCCAGCTTCAGCAGCTCCTGTCCACAGCCAGTAAGCGCTACGCCTGTCCCTCTGTGCTCCTGCGCCGCGAGGAGAGGGAGGCCAGGCAGAGACAGCCCACGCAAGCCTGAGGCTGCTGCAGGCATCCCTGGGGATGAGCTGACAACCGCACTCACAGCGTGGCCTCTGGGAGAGGGAAAGAGGCAGCAGTGACCGTTATTACCGTAGCTCGACCCTGGCCGGAGCCCTTCCTTCCACAGGGGCTTCCGCAGACGCCGCTCGTTCCCCGCGCCACTGCTAACGGCACCCACGTTCAGGGAGACTCGAGAACATCGGAGGGCCAGCTTGCTGCCCTCACGACAGGGCTCGGGGGCTGCCTGTGGCTACAGCACAGGCTTCAGGGGAGGGGCTGGAGCTGGGGGCAGCCGCACGGGCTGAGCGGGGCCGGGGGAAGGCGCCAGGGGAGCTCTGGCGACTCGGGGAGGCGCCTGCTGGCTGCGCCTGGGGGGTGCCTGCCTCCGTCCCCTCTTCCCTTCTATCGGCTCTCGGAGAAATGCCCGGCGCAGCCCTGGCCCGGCTCGCCTCGGCGGACCGGGAGCCTGCCGCAGCGGCCGCTTCACAGCTTCCCATCCTGCCAGCTCCGGGCGGCCGGCAGGCAGGAGGCACCCCCCGCCACCGTCCCCGCCGGAGGGGATCGCTCACCTCACCCGCGGTCCCAGCGCTTGCCCACTGCGTGCCACCACGCTGCTCCCGGGGACGGCGCATGCGCCGGAGGGACCGGAGCCGGCGAGCGAACGCCGGGCTGCCCCACACGCAGGGCGGCGCATGCGCCCGGGCGGTGCATCCGCACGGCTGCTCGGGGAGCCAGCGCAGCGGGAGGCCCGCGGAAAACCACGGGAAACCGGCAACGCTCCTGAGTCTGACCTAGTCGGACTCCGGGGGCCGCGGCGAAAGCAAGGACTACGCCGCGCCCCAGAGCCACGCTGCCGCCCGGCCGCCGAGTCCGCGAAAACTACAGCTCCCGGCATGCCCCGGGAGGCAGCCCGCCCTGCTGCCTGACCCCGAGGGGACGCCGCTTCCGTTTCCGCACACCCCCACGCCGGCGCAGCCGCAGTTCCCGCCAAGCCCCCAGCCCCGCTCCGGGGCGTTCCCGCCGCCGCCGCTCCGCGGCCCCCCCTGCCCGGCTCCGGCTCCCGGCAGCGCCCCTCCGCCGCGGCGCGGCCCCCCCCGCCCGGCTCTGGGCAGCACCCCCCGCCGCCGCGGCCCCCCCCGCCCGGCTCCGGCCAGCGCCCGCCGCCACCACTCCGCCGCGACGCGGCCCCCCCCGCCCGGCTCCAGCCAGCGCCCGCCGCCGCCGCGGCCCCCCCCGCCCGGCTCCGGCCAGCGCCCGCCGCCGCCACTCCGCCGCGACGCGGCCCCCCCCCGCCCGGCTCCGGGCAGCACCCGCCGCCGCTCTGCCACGGCACGGCCCCGCTGCTGCTCCGTGCGTGCGACACGGACCCCGCCGTCCTCCTCGGGGCTTTCCCTGGGACCCGCTGGGCGACTGCACAGCCCCGCCACGGGGCCCGGCCCCCCCCTCCCCCGCGCGCACGGTCTCCCAGCCGCCCTGTGAGCCCCCAGGCCTCTCCCCCCGCCCCTGCACGCGCACGTTCTCCCAGCCGCCCTGTGAGCCCCCAGGCCTCTCCCCCCCCCCCTGCACGCGCACGTTCTCCCAGCCGCCCTGTGAGCCCCCAGGCCTCTCCCCCCCCCCCCCCCCCGCGCGCGCACGTTCTCCCAGCCGCCCTGTGAGCCCCCAGGCCTCTCCCTCCCCCCCCCCCCCCCCGCGCTCCGAGCGCCCCTGTGAGCCCCCAGGCCTCCCCCCCGGCCTCGGCAGCGCCAGCTCCCACCTCCCCCGGGCCACCCCCGCCTCCGACGTTCGCGGTCCAAGGGGCGCCCGGCCCCACTCACCTTCTCCCGAGGGGCAGCCGCAGCCCGGCCACGGCTGCGCTCCTGCCTCGGCTCCCACCGGCCCCGCCCCAGCCCCTCCCCCAGCAGCCCCCTTTTCCAGGGAGGGGCCAGCCCCATCAGTCTCACTGCCCGCAGCTGCAGCTCCTCAAGCCCCAGCCCACAGCTGGGGGACCAAAACACAGAATAAAACTCCTCAACACCCATAGGAAGTTAAGCAGGAGGCACTTCCATGATTAAATGAAAGATGTCAAGAGTCATCTCATTTGGAAGAGGTGTTAACTGCAGTCAAAATACAATTTTAATACCCATCTTATTTTAGTTCTAAGACTTGGCGAGTGCTAGGTATCATCTTTTCCATTTACCCAGGTCCAGCAGCGAGGCCATAACGGAGATTTCGTCCAGAGAAGATAGAGTTATTAAGTCTAAAGTCCACGATTTGCTTTTCTCTTTCATGAAAAGGTGAGTGGATCACATAATAAACTTTGCATAACCAATTTGTTAATCAAACCTGTTGATTGTCAAAATATATTGATCTCTACAACTTCGTAACTAAGCTGCTTTTAACTGTAATAACCCCAGTAACAAGTGCAGAAACTAGATATTGAGCTAAGTAAGCAGGATGTGCCAGTCTTGATTACCTTATCATATAGCTCCTCAAGAGCAGTTTCCTGAGAAAATAAGGAACTGGTCCCAGAAACTGGCCAAGGCCGATTCCGTGGCTTGGATAGATAAACTTGAGGGAGTGTCCCCATGGAACTAATTATAATACCTCTTGGAATTAATTACAATACCTCGTGGAATTAATTTTAATGCAAAGCAGGAGTAGGTCATGAATATGTATAAGCCTACCTGGAATTCCCATACATATGTAACACTTAATTGTTTAACTGTGAAACACGTTACCACATCAAGTGTGCGCCGTTGGTGGAGTGGAGACTCCCCGGCCACCCAGCGCTGTTTGGCCTGCTTGTTGGTTGCTACAATAAACCTTGATTGGATTATCCCTGGGCTGGCGTACAAATTTACGTCGTAACTTAGAACAGATCATATATCATCACTAGTCACCCAAACAGTTAACCCTGAACTTTTCACCTGTCCTTTAATACAGTCAACTCCAAGCTAAATTTTTTCCGTCATTAAGAGGGGACCAAAGATCATTTAAAATATTATTATACTTTCTACAAATACATCCCCATCTTAGAGCTTTAGCTACTAGAGAAAGTCTTTGGAGTTTGGGGTCAGAGGAGCTGCAAGTATAAACTTTCATACAGCTCTGTTGAGGATGTGTGATTTTTCTCTGGTTGTCTAAAGCAGTCTAAATTTCCATAGATGGTCCTGACACTGGGTAGCTCTAACAAGGATCCTGGAACTCCAGTAAATTCTAAACAGCGTTTTATATTTCAAATATGATGCCAAGTTCCTTTTTGCACTTGTCTCTACGGTTTTGGCAACTGACAGCCCCAAGGGGTGCCTGCACAAGTTTCTCCCGAAGGGCGATTAAATTAATTCTTTTGTCCACAAGGTGGATGGTTTGGTAATGTTATAATTCACAATGCTATAATTCCTTCTTTCAAATGTTAAAAAAATAATTGCCTTTTAAATCCATCCCATTTAATTTGCTAAAATGATTCTCATTGTTCTGCATCTTTTCTCAAGTTTTGGTTAAATTCAATGTCAATATTCTCCACGGAACTCGATTTTCATCTGACTTTGGAATCGGAAGGCAGCCTGTTACTGAGGTTCAATTTTCTGTCTTTACCAAACTTTGAATCAGTTACAAAACTAGATTTTTTTTTTTTAAACCAAATTACAAAAATGGTTAATATCAAGATTAATAGCTCAAACAATAATTGTTTCATTTTGTTTATCTCATGTTTAGAACCCCTAAAAAAAACCCACATAAGCCCTATACACACACAAAAAGATTACTGTCCTCGACAATATTCCTAATAGCAACCCCAATATTATAAACTTTACACAGCTGTTTTCCCAAATAGATAACGTGAAACTTACTTATAGATTTTCAGGTTTAAAGGGCCAGTTTCTTTAGACTTCCAATTTCTTGTTGGTGCTTTCTTTATTCTTGAATAATGAAGCCAAGGTTCTTCTCCCAGACCTTTACTGCTCTAAGGGTTGTTAAAATTACTCGATACGACCCTTTCCACTTCTCAGTGATTTTATATATATTCAATCTCCTGGTCGGAAGGGAAGCGCTGCTACGTCCAATTCTAAGGGTCCAGCTGTGGAGACATACTGACAAAGTTCCTGAAAAGAATTGCTTAAAGAAATCATAACACCTTTTAAAAACATATCTCCAAAGGCACTCAAGATGCTCAGAACATAGGACTCTTGATATGGTCTTTCATACAACATTTCATAATGACTTCAATTTGCTTTCTCTTCTGGCTATACTCTGATTCTTAATAGAGCCATGGGTAATGCTTTAACCCATGTGAGTGAGGTTTCCTGACAAATTTTACTCGACTGTTGCTTAAGGGTATAGTTCATTCTCTCTCTCCCCCCCCGCCCCCCCCACTTGCTTGTGGTCTATGTGGGGTGTGATAGTCTCAATCTATAGATAATACTTTGCTCAACTTGTCTCCTAATCTTTGCTATAAAATGAGGGCCATTGTCAGATGACATTCTTACAGGCACCCCACATTTTGGTATTATCTCTTTGAGCAAGACTTTGACTACTTCCCTTGCTTTCTCGGTGCGACAAGGGAAAGCCTCGGGCCACCCAGTAAAGATATCAACTAAAACTAGGATAGATCCTTCTTTTCAAGGCAATTCTATAAAATCAATTTGCTAATATTCTCCTAAAAAAATTTCTTTCTTTAATAATCCCAAAGATGATCGTATTACTGATTCGGGGATAATTTTATATATAAATTTCACATCCGCTTCTAATTGTTTAAGCAATCTTTGTCATATTTCACTTTCTGTTCCCCGATATACTTCGTGATGTTCAGCTCGGGCAATTTCTCTTATTATTGTGGGTGGGACTATTATTTGACCTGTCAGTGTTACAGCCTATCCTGTTTCATTTTGTTAGCCTGCAATCTAATAATTAATTCTTCATCTTTTTCGTTATAATTTGGAGTTTGTTTAGGCAATTTTATACTTTTCTCTGGAACTAGTACTAGGATGCCTTTTTCCACAGCCTCTTTAGCAGCTTTATCAGCCAGTCGGTTACCTGCGTTCGGACCGGTCTTACCTAACTGATGTGCTTTACAGTGCATTATCGTGACTGCTGTTGGTTTTTGAATGGTTTCTAACAATTCCAGTATTTGTTCTGCGTGCTGAATGGTGGTTCCTTGTGCAGGTAGCAGTCCTCTTTCTCTCCGCATCGCTCCATGTGCGCGTACTACTCCAAAAGCATACTTTGAGTCTGTCCTGTTGACTCGCCTTCCTTGACTTAGTTCCAGAGCTCGAATAAGAGCTATCAATTCAGCCTTTTGGGCAGATATCGTCGAAGGCAAAGCTGGCAATGCAATTACCTCCTCAGTAGTTATTGTCTATCTTGATAAACGTTTTCCTTCACAGATGGAACCGCTTCCGTCGGTATGTAGTTCCCAATCTGTTTCTTCTAGCGGCACATCTCAGAGATCCAGTCGGCTGGAGTAAACTCTTTCGATTGTCTGCAAGCAGTCACATTCCAGTTCTCCTTTACCTTGATCAGTTGTTGAAAACGCAACAGGGTTAACGGTGGTAGTAGTTTCTAGGTAAACATCATCTTGTTCCAGCAACACCACTTGGTATTTCAGCATCCTGCTAGGGGATACCCAATGCCCCCCTTTCTGTTTTAGCACAACAGTTATCATATGGGAAACGTACGGTAATCCTTTGTCCTCAGGTTAAACTTACGAGCTTCCTGGATCAGTAGCACAGTTGCAGCGACGGCTCTCAGGTGACCAGAGCATCCCAGACTCACATTATCTAATCACTTCGAGAAGTAGGCCACAGCTCGCCCACTTGGCCCTAAATATTGGGCCAGGATACCCAGAGCTGTACCTCTTCTTTCACGAGCAAAAAGTTCAAGTGTCTTTGTGAGATCTGGCAGGCCTAGGGCTGGCACCCCTATTACAGCCTGTTTCAATTCTTGGAAAGTAGCTTTCTCAGCATCGGTCCAATCCATTGTTTGAGGTTTTGAGCTGCTCCTATAAAGGTCAGGCCAGCAAGCCACAGTTTATCATCTACAGGTGACACCACTCAAGCATTCCCGGAAACGCTCCTCATTAATTTTTTTAGTCTTAGGTTCGGGGAGACAACAAATTGCCTCTTTTCTCTCAGTTCCCAATTGTCTCTGTCCTTTTAGGATTTTAAAACTCATTTACATAAGTTTCTTCTTTCTGGGTTATTTGGTTTTTTTTCTTTTGACGCTCGATATCCACCGATTCCCCAAAAGTTCAAAAAGTTAATAGTTAACTTTGTGCATTGTTCTTCCGTCTCAGCTACAATTAACAGATCATCCATATATTTCGGCAAGATTTCTTGATTATTTTCTTTCTTCCAAATCTCCAATTCTCGTGCCAATTGGTTTCCAAAAATGGTAAGACTATTCTTAAAGCCTTGAGGCAAGACTGTCCACGTATATTGTGTTTTTCTCCCAGTCTCAGGATTTTCCCGTTCCAAAGCAAAAACCTCTTGACTACTGGGATCCAAGGGAATACGGAAAAAGGCATCTTTTCGGTCTAACACTGTGAACCATTCTTGTTTCTCCGCTAGGGTTGCTAACAAAGTATAAGGATTTGCTACTACCGGATGAATATCTTGTACTATTTGATTTATTGCTCTGAGGAGGTCTTGAACTAATCTATCATCTTTTTCATTAGCCTTTTAACAGGCAAGATCGGGGTGTTATATCTGGATTCACATTCTGTTAACAATTTGTATCTTAAAAACGTTTGTATTACCATTACTAACCCTTTCTGACTTTCTGGTTTTAGGGGGTATTGTTTAATTCTTACCGGATTCCATCCTGGCTTTAAATCAACTCTCACAGGTTCTGCTTTTCGGATTTACCGGGAACTTCCCAGTCCAGACGATTGGAATTACAGCATTAGACTTTGACTGGTATAATCTTCTGCTGTCGGTAACCATCCTGTTAACAACAAAGCCACTGCTTCGATACGTTTAGTTTCTGGAATTAAAATTTTAATCTCTCCATTTTTAAATTTAATTTCTGCCCCTAAGTTCTCAAATAGATCTCTCCTTAACAGGAGTTTAGGAGAATTTGGCAAACACAAAAACTGCTGAGTGACCCATTGCTTTCCTAATTTCATTGTTAAAGACTTAAAGAAGGGTCTAGTTTCTCGTTCACCTGTTGCACCGACACCACCAATTTCTTCAAAACTTAACTCTCCCTCTAAGGTATTTAAAACTGAAAAGGTGACTCTAGTGTCAATGCAAATTCAATTTTCTGTTCTCCCAGTTTAGCTGTAACCAGAGGTTCTGCTGGGAGACTCCCTTCCGGTCCCCGTCAGATACGTTCACTTAAAAAGAACAAACCTACATATGGCACCTTATTCCATTTACTCTCTCTCCTACAAAACTACAGTAATCGCAATATAGTATTGTAACTCAAAGTTCTGTTTGTTTACCATTTTTCCTGCAACTCACCCCAACGTGCCAATAAACATCCCGACGCTGATGTTTTTGGTATCTTTTCATCAGCAGTTCCATTTCCTGCACTCTTATTCTTAAACAATTTTGCTAATACCATCATACTTCTATACATTCAAATACCAACTACCAAACAAATGCAAATGACAATTGTCCCAAATAATACACAAAGTCCAACCCAGCAATAGCTTTCGCTTATGACTTACGGGCAGACGCCTAGGCTTCCACTGCAGACGGGTACCCTCCAAGCCCCAACCCTGCAAAGCTGTCGCCACGCCTCACGGGCAGGCTTTCCAAACAAATTCCTAAGCAGCAGCGCCTCACCTTTTTTCCAGGGAACGCTGCGAGGAGCTTTGCGAGTCAAGGGTGATGGTTCTCCCCGAGAATACCTCGGTGCCGGCCAGAGTTCGATCGACACTTGATCTCGTCCAGTCTCACTCGCAAGGTCCCATCTGGGTCGCCAAAACAGTTACCAAAATCCAGAATAAAACTCCTTTAACACCAACGTGAAGTTAAGAAGCAGGCACTTTGTTTATCGCAGTGCTGGGGACACGGGGGATCGCTCCTCCAAAGGCGTGTCCCACTCAGTATCAAAATCCATCAGTTTTTACAGACTTTTCCTGTCAGGTCATTGTTACCTAAGCTCCTTCCGTAAAAATGCATACTATGCTCGTTCTTAAATTTAACCTTTATAATGATCAGTCCTTTGATTATATAACCTTATCAATAGCCTTATTTAAAAACAATCATTGGTCAGTTACGCTTAGCTCTGCTGACTAGAATCTTCGATACTCAACTGAAATCAAGATGGGAACGGTAAGGGGGTTTCCAAGCAGCAAACTGGTGTCCACGACGGTTTCCTTAGTTTCCTGAAACAGAACGTAGAAAAACCAGTAACCTCCTGGTGAGGTTTCTAGGGTTAGCTCTTTCAAACTTTAACAATATTAAGGTTCCTAGAGTCACACGTAACACCGTTCCTAAAGTTTCTATGGCTACGTTTCGAACTTAACAATCCTATACATTATGCTTCACAATTTTACTTCTTAATCAAAGCTAACTCTTCTATGTGATTAAATTTTGATTTCTTTACCAGAATATTTGCAACAGCCGGAGCCCAGCAGGAATAGGGGGGCACGGCCGAACCCCCCCAGCGCCTCACCTCCTCCTCCCCTGAGCTCCCTCACGGCCCCTCGCCCCATGCAAAGGGAGCGCCAGAGGGCTTTATGCCAGAGGGGCAGCTCTGTTCAGCAGGGAACGCCGTGTCCCAGAGCACCAGATGCCAGCGGCCCACCTGCAAGCAAGCGATACCCTGGCGACCCTGGGGCTCAGTTGGGGTGGGCGCACCTTTCCTCAGCTCTGTGCTGTCAGAACTCTGCTCTCCTAATCCTGCACGCACGCAAGGCTTCTTGTGCGGGGCTCGACTCTTATCAAAGAGATGCTGCACAGCGTTCCTTACCGCCCCGCCCCCCGGCGTGCAAAGCAATTAGATGCGAAGCAGGGAAAGCAAAGAGGCCTGTCGGGATATTAGTAGTCCTCAGCAGATGACCGTAGAGCCCTCGAGGTTCCATCTTTGCTCCCTACAGGAGTGTGGCTCCGCACTCCTTGCCGCTCCTGCCAGCAAGCGTCACAATTGCCCTTTGCTGCCTGCAACAGGCAGTACCTGCACGGCCCCAGTACTGCTGCTTACAGAGCGAGAGGCGCTCGCTATAAAGCAGCAATGAAGAACAAGGACGGCCCGTCAAGATGGCAGAAGAAACATAGAGAGCCTCCAGCATTAGCCAGGCAGGGCTTGCAACTCACCTCGTGTCGTGGTTTAACGCCAGCCAGCAACAAAGCCCCACGCGACCGCTCACTCGCTCCCCCGCCCCCAGTGGGACAGGGAGACAATCAGAAGGGCGAAAGTGAGAAAACTCGTGGCTTGAAACAAAAACAGTCTAATCATTAAAAAGAAACAACAACAACTTGCAAGGAAAAGAAGAAGAAAAAATGACAGAAAATGGGGTGCAGGCAGCATGCCAGGGGTCTGGAGCCTGACAGATGATGGGGGGGGGGGGGATGTGGAATATGGAGGAGGGAAAGGAAGCGGGGGGGGGGGGCAGGAGATAGGAGAGCAGGGCATGCGGGGGGAAACAACTCGCATGGGTTAAAAACTCGCATGGGTGAAGGGGGCGGGCTGGAGCAGCGGGGGGCATATAGGGGAGAAACACACACCGGGGAGAAGGTAGGTGAGGGTACAAAGATGCATGGGGGGGCACGGGTGGGGATGACCTACCCCAGGGAGTCCACCCAGGATGATCCACAGCAGGTAACTCACCTGGGATAACCCGCAACAGAGCATCCACACCAGATCATCCACACTGGGAGGACCCCCAGCAACACCCCTCAAACTGCCTGTGCTTCACCCCCAATCTTCCCCAAACTGGGGAGTTTTTTGCTTTTTCAAAATACTCAGTTTGGGGTGTGTTTCAGTGCTTTTCCACAACATAAAAAGGGGTGATCTTTTGGGTGTGGTTTGTGCATGAAAACGGGCTGGGATTTTTGCTTTCCAGCTGCACAGATCCAGGCAGATTTGGCTTTCCCAGGAGTCCCAAATTTGTTTGTTTTTTTTCCATTGCAGACCCAGAATCAGGGGGTTTGGGGTTGTCCTGGCTTCAGCCAGAATAAAGTTAATTTTCTTCTGACTAGCTGGTACAGGGCCATTTTGGATTTAGGATGAGAATAACGTTGACAACACCCCGATGCTGTAGTTGTTGCTAAGCAGTGTTTATACTAAGTCAAGGACCTTCCAGCTTCTCATACTGCCCTGCCAGCAGAGGCTGGGGGTGCACAAGAAGAGTCGCTGAGCTAAGGGAGGATTCCAGGTAAACAGGTCAGCTCGAAATACACCACCTCCTTTAAAAGTTAAGAGCGATTGGAACACTTAAAATCAGCATTTAGGCTAATCGATACCATTTTGAACACCTTCTTAGCATACAAGTAAACACTCTCGCCGGTGCTGGAAAACATCTCCTCACTTCCTTACAGCACTGCTGCAGGGAGATAACCCTGGGAGGCTGCGGGATGAAGTCGTACACAATCAGAATCTACGCTTACGGATCCGCCACAACAGCTACAGCCCTTGTGTTGCTGCTGCTGCTTTGCATCTTGCTTGTTTGGTGAATAAAGCTGAAAGCGAAGTGGAAAACTTCAAAGAGCAAAATGAAAAATAAAGAACAAATCTCAATCATTCACTTTACACTAAAAAGGTGTGCCCACGTTTATATACATCCAATAAAAATAACTTATACTGTAAAAGTATTTGATTTTCCTTTTCCATTACCTTAACTTGCACAGCTCTGAATTCATACCATTAAATTATCTCTCTCCAAAGTACACAGTTATAATGGGACTAGGGGTTTTTGTGCGTGTTGCATAACGCAGAGGGACACCTGGCCAGCTGAGCTGCCCAAGAGAGGTGCTACTGAAGTGCCAGGGAAATGCACCATTGAAAGCCAGACAGAAGGAAAGTACTTCAGAGCACTCCATCAAAGCATCAGGAAAAAAAACCCATAACATTCAGTTGCCTCTCTTTTTAAATGTTTAGACAAATACCTAACTGCTTACATACACTTAACAAATCATATACTACAGCTATTTGGCAGTTGCAGTTTAAACGATGCAAGTCAATTTGTAAAATCCCCAGTGCTGCAATACCTCAGACTACCAAAAAGGACTGGCGGGTTTCCTAATGCTTTTGGCAGTACTGAAGCATGCAGAGCAACACATTTTCATGTTATCTCAACTGTTACAACTGAAAAACCAAAGACCAGTGATGCCATCAACTTTAGGAAGATGGGCTGTGCTTGGGTCTTTGGAAGGAAATTGACTTTTTTTTTTCCCCCTCTTTTTTTAAAGAGAGTGAAAAGTCTCGTTATTGATGACTTCTACTGTCAAGTCGATCAACTCTGAAGATCCACTCTGATGGGAAGTTCATAAAACAAAATTTCTTTGAGAGAGAAAGACTTCCATTTTGGAAAAATCTCTCTCCAACTGAAGTCAAAATTACACACTGTAGGTTAAAGGAAAAAATACATTACTGAATGTATTCAGTATACTGAATATATTACTGAAGCAGTAACTCATCAAAAACACCTCAGGACTCACTGTCACTAGTTACAAGGCTACTAATGCTTCCTGGGAAAGCCTGGAAAACACACAGATGCGACGCCCATTTGTCCTGTTTTGTCCACGTCTCTTCTTTGACCTTGACTGCTTTTAGTACAGATGCTAATTATCTCCGTAACGTTTTTGAGTACTACTATAAGATATTTAAAAAAAAAAAGAAATCATTGACTGTAAAAGCATAAAGGTTTTATCATGAAAACAAAGTCTGTTTCTTCTGAACAGCTGAACTCTTACGAACAGTTTCTTCCCTCTTTTAGTACAAAATTAGTTTCACAGTATCATTTACTAGCAAGCGCATAGAAACAGAAGATTATGCTTTCAGGAAGAAAAAATAAACTGAGGGAAGTAAACTTTGTATAGGTGTAACGTGCTCCAGAACAGAACTTATTTTTAGTATTTCTGTTAAAATATTTCATGTTAAAAAAAAAAGTAGAAGGAGAGCTGGCACACTCTCCATGTTAAAGTTCATACCGCAAGTACCTTTGCAAAAACGTAGACACACATCATAGGCGTACCTTGTACTTGCAGGCCACTACGGAATCTTTCCATCTGTCTCGTACCATCACGGCAGAAGAAAGGGCAACCACGGCAAAACGGTGCCAGCTGACATCCAGCTGAGAGAAGAAAAAGAAACATTAGCACAAAGCTGGGTAGGAATCCAAAGCTGCCTTTTTTTTTTTTGTGAAGGTTTGTGAAGACAGTACGACTGAGCAGAGGAAAAACTATTTTTGCGTCATCTTCGGTACAGTTGTTGACACAGGCCACTAGAGATTCTGCATTTTTCAGACAACCGTGCCTTTTTTTTTCCCCCTTTCTTTTTTGACTCATTGGCAACTTTACTTTCACTAGAACTCACTTTCCTAGATACACGCAGGTGACACACAGAGACACACCTACATTTTCTCAAGCCTTAGTATAGCCGAGGCTCCATCACCCTATACGTCCCAAGTTGAGTATTTTTGCTAAAGAGCACAGCAACACATCTGTCCTTGTGAACTGCCTCGTTGCAAAAAAGGAATCATTTTTTCCAGGCCGTTGCTCCAAACGGGCAAGATCTTTTAAAACCACAGTTGTGCCACCAAACCCGCTCAGGGTCCCTCCTAGCTTTTGACCGCCCTGAGATTTAACAGGCACACGCTCCATTCCATCTTCCAACAGCAAAAATACGTTAACGCCCTCGGACCCAGAGCGCAACCCTACGGATGTCCACGCACACAGCCTGCCATTTTGATGAGGAGCCACCGAGCACCCCTGCGAGCGCAGCTGCACGCGCCAGATGGGTTTCCCCTGCGCCGCGAGTTACCGGCTTCGGTGAATGTAGTTTCTGATGCTTTAAACCGAAAACCGTATCTTGATGCTTCGCCACAGTAGAAACGACCCATCGCCAGAACGCTACAAAAACGCAGTAACACCAATTGCAAACCCACAGCAGCAACAGCTCCAGAAATATTTAGACCAGGAACAAGGGAGAAAAATAAAACAGCTTCATCTCACGCACAGGGGAGCAGCAGGCAGAGAAAAGGGTCGGCATTCTGAGCCCTTACAGAAAACGGGCATTCTCCTTCCATTCCTCAGCCCGTCCGTGAAGGTCTAAATACTGCAACACTACTACGGCAACATCGAGAGTAGGGAACAGCAGCCCTGCTGCTGGACTTGCCGTTAACCCATGCTATTTACGTAGAAGGACGCGTACGCAGACGGACACCCTAACCTAACGCTAACCCTAACCCCTAATGCTAACCCCCAACGGCCCTAATGCTGTGACTAGCCATAACCCTAAGCCCCTAAGCCTAATAGTATGGCTAACCCTAACCCCCTAACCCTAACACAACACAGTAACCCCTAACCCCCTAACCAGACACCCTAACACAACACCCTAAACCTATCAGTCTTTTCCACATTCCTCACTGCCATTATGTCCATTGCTGCACGTCCAGAAGTTTTCCTCCCCAAGGTTATGTTACCTTCACAATCCCTGTTCTCAAGTAGAAAACGAGTTAGCTCGGCTCCTCTTCACAGACTGTCCACTTCCACACCTAGACACAAAAACAGAAATTGAAAAATATCATTACATCACAAACTACAAAGAGCACCCAAATATTTTACAAACACACCAACGAAAAATACAGTTACACTCACACACTTCACAACCCTGGCCTACTCCATGCTGGCCATCTAGTCCAACTCCCCCCACCCTTCGCCCGCAAAATCTTCCACTATCTTCCAAAGACCATCTGCTGACCAACATAATTCCCTGCGCTAATTGGCAATGACCATGTTCCAGGGGAGCGCCGTTCCCGGGAGCCTAGAAAAAAATCCCCCTACCTGCCAAAACCCCAGCCCGAGCCTGACCCCCATCCGAACATTGGCAATGAACATCACCTCACAGAGCAGCCAGGACTGGGGGAAAAAAAAAACCAAACAAACAAACCTGACTGGGGGGGGGGGGGGGGGGGGGGGAATCCCCCAGCTAGGTTTTTTTTTTTTTCTAATTGTATTTTTTTTTCAATTCTAATTCCCTAGAAAACATCTCACCTGTACAACCTGAAAGGAAAAAAACATTAAAAAGTCAAAACACATAACCCTACAAGGTTACACACATTCACAACACACTACACATTGACATCGCATGCACACCGGCCCTCGCTCTCAACTCATCCATCCAACAGCCTGCCACCCTCAAGGGGCCATTGCCCTGTGTCTGCAGCACCAGGGGTCTCAAAAATCACTCTGCCTGCCAAAACCCCAGCCTGAGCCTGACCCCCGTCTGAACACTGGTCATGAACATCGCCTCACAGAGCGGCCAGGACTGAGGGGGGGAAAAAAAAAAAAAAAAAAAAGAAAAAACCCCTGGCTGGGGATTTTTTTATTCTAATTGTATTTTATTTTTTCCTAATTGCCTAACAAACATCTCTACATCCACCCTGCAAGAGACCACTGAAAAGCTAAACCACGTAACCCCACAAAGTGACACACATTCACAACACACCACTCATTCAGATCACACGCACACTAGCCCTCACTCTCAACTAACCCATCCTACAGCCAAAAGGTGTCAAGTGGCCATCGCCCCTTACTCGCAGCACCCGGGGCCTCAGAAATCACCCTGCCTGCATGTAGTGTTCGCTACATATCAAGGTGCCACGCTTAGATCACTGGTCGGCCCGGACCAGGGAAAGAGACAGGTAACACACACAGTGTGAGTGCCAACTTCCGCCTTTTATTGCACAGTTAATTCCTTTTATACTAACAAGGGGAGGTGGGGTTACAGGTACATCACAAGGCTGCGACTAACTCTCTAACTTTCCGTGACATCGCGAGATCTTCCGAACGCTGAACCCTACACCTGCAAAACCCCCGGCCCCAGCCCAACCTCCTTCCAAGCTCCCCACAAACTATCCTTCCATTACAGCAACGCTTCAACACACACCATCTGCACCATACACAGATTTTCAACCAGATACTTAGCTTCCATAGTGGCACTTGTCACAGTCCAACCTCCGTAGCAGCCACATCGCCTAAAGGCGAGGTTCCTTCAAACGCCTCGTGGCCTGTGATCACCTGCAAAACCAACACACAAAACTCTTGAATACGCACTTCACCCTCGGCATAAAAAGAAATCCTCCACAGCTCCAAACACCTGCTTCCCACCGATTCCAAAAACAAAAACCTCAATGCCTTCACCATTTCTAGAAGCTTACCACAAAGTGTCCACATAAACAATATTAACACCCACGCCCAATTACTGCCTTACTATATTCTACCTCACAATCCACTTGCAATCCACTCCCCTACTGGCATGCAATGACTCAAAAATCTTTTAACCCTCAATGCTAGCAATCGAGACATATCAACATTTCATCCATAGACTCTAATTGCTGTTCCACCTACCCCTGACTCTACAGCCCCGGGCAGAGCAGCTCCAAGCCAAACACACCAGTGCACAAACACACACAACACAGAAAACTACCAACAAGGTGATTCAAAAAGAGAGGGAAAACTCTCAGCAAGAAGAATGACCCCCGGGCGGGAGGTGCCATCCAGCAAATTGACCTACAGCGCCCAAAACCACGAAGCAAGGAGGCTCTACGACAGCCCCAAAGAAGAAGCAGCAAAAGTAACAGCCCGTTACAAGATGGTACTGTCAAAACCAAGATGATGGATGTGCCAGAAGCCTGTCATCAAGACCTAGGAACATCAAGGTGCAGGGAAGAACTCCCAGTCCAAGACAAGACAAGACACAGCTAGAGAGCAGAGCTGCCAAAGCAGCCCGGAAGAGCGCCACAAAAGAGGATGGGCGGGAACCTTCCAACACCAATCCACGCTTTAGAGCTCCGAGCTCAAGAAAAGAAGCACCTGACTGGCACAGTGCCGATGAGTAAGGGCATTCAAGACCCTAGGGATGGTGCCTGAAGCTCAAGCCACACTCCCTGAGCGCAAAAACTGATAATGGCTTTGAGATCCGAGGAAGGTCTAAGCACAGAAGACAGACTACACAAACTACACACCACCACAGACACAGGCTGGAACTGCCCTGCCTGGCACACGCTGGTCTTGCGCTGAAAAGCAACCCACTCCCTTCGCCTGCGCAAAGGCGACTGCTTTGGGACAGTCCTCTCTCCTGCGCTAACTTTAAAACCCCTCCCTGCAATTCCCAGCTTTGTCCCTTCCTCCCAGGCGCTCCCCAGCCCGGGGCCCTCAACTTAGCTTTCAGAGGCCCAACAATACGAATCCATCCTCCGCAAAAGTCGCGTGGGCCAACTGGGACGATCCGGCAGTCGCCGGGTTCCTCTTCATCATCTGCAGTGAAGTCCAGAGAAAAAAAAAAAGGGGGCAACAAAATCAGAAGAGGCAGCAAGTAACCCATCAGCCAACACCAACTACTTTCCTACTTTCCAAACCCCCCACTTAATCACACACACCACAGCGTTATGCTTACCTGCTCATTCCAGAGTCAGACCCTGAGGCCATCATCACTCATGGTACCCGAGACAGCAAGACACACAAAATTATCATAGCAGTCGTGAGACTCGCCAGGCCCATTCTCCTCCTCCATAATCCACAGCTCACCTCAAACGTTCATCCAAATCCAAAGGTGGCCCGCACAGCGCCTGCAACGCAAAAGATAAACGCTTAACCAAGCAACTGCGTAATATTTGATATTCAATACCGACTCGGCCCACAACCACCTCACCTTCTCAAACTCCTCATTGGCCTGCAGCACGGTTCCTCTGAGGCTGCGTGCGCCACCTGCAAAAACCAAAGCAGAAGACGCATGCCGGGAGGCCGCCCGAAACCCTCAGCCTGCCCGGACCAATTCCCAACTCCCTCTCCTTTACCTTGGCCGCTCAACTACCCTGCTCCGTCATCGAGAGCTTGCCACGTCAAAGCACGCGTACTACCTGCAAAAAACAAACAAGGGATGCTTCCCACTTTGCCAACAATGCGACACCTCCAAAGGAACGGTTCCTTTAACCCAGTAGTCACGGCTCACCTTGCCCGAGACACCTCCGGTGCCGATGGCCCGCTTCGCTCCTTGCTTCGCACCTTCCAAATAAAAGAAAAAACAGAACCCCATCAGCTAGTCATAGAGCCACCGGACGCATCTTCCCTCTGACTCCACTCACCGACCCACCTCCTTACGGCGCCCTGCTCCCCTCCTCCGTCACTCTGGGGCACGTATCTTGTCTCTCCGCATCTGAATAAAACCCCATATTGAACGAGTCAGCCTGGATGCGGAGCAAGAGCCTAACAACTCCAGAGATCTTGATTCCATCTAGGAATACCAGTACTCCAGCTACAACCAGCCATTTTTTAAAAAAACAAAAACCAAAACCAACAAAAAAAACAGGGCCAAACTTTAAGCCCATCACATGCGAGCCTCAACACCTTAGAGGCTCAAATCCACTTCGCCACCCCTCAACAGCCTCTGCCACAGGCCTACAATCATTGCCGTAAAGAAATCTCAACATTGCCGTCCACACAGCCCACCAATGCCTACTCGATCCCAGATGACTGTACGACCCTCGCCTAAACAATTAAGGCAAATCAACATTTCACCCATAGACTCTTACCGCTGTTCCACCTACCCCGACTCTACGGCCCCGGGCAGAGCGGCTCCAAGCCAAACACACCTGTGCACACACCAACACAAGACAGAACAGTACAGACCAGGTGATTCAGAGAGAAGACTCTCGGCAAGAAGAATGACTCCCGGGCGGGAGGTGCCGTCCGGCAAGATGACCTACAGGGTCCAAAACGCCGAGGCGAGGAGGCTGTACGGCAGACCCCCCGAGGAGTCCAACGTAACAGACTGTTACAAGATGGTACTGTCAAAACCGAGATGATGGATGCGCCAGAAGCCTGTCATCAAGACCTAGGAACGTCAAGATGTGGGGAAGAACTCCCAGTCCGAGAAAACGGACGGCTAGAGAGCAGAGCTGCCAAAGCAGCCCGAAAGAATGCCGCAAAAAGAACCGACTGGAATCTGCCGAGACTGATCCGTGCTTTAGAGCTCCAAATGCAAGAAAAGAAGCGCCCGATTGGCACCGGGCCGACGAGTAAGAGCATTCGAGACCCTAGGGATGGCGCCTAAACCGCATGCCCTGCTCCCCTGGCACAAAGCGCAATGAGGACATTGAGATCTGAGGAAGCTCTAAGCCACGGAGGACAGACTACACAAACTGCGCACCACCACAGACACGGGCCAGAACTGCCCTGCCCGGCACACGCTGGTCTCGTGCTGAAAAGCAACCCACTCCCTTCGCCTGCGCAAAGGCGACTGCTTTGGGACAGTCCTCTCTCCTGCGCTAACTTTAAAACCCCTCCCTGCAATTCCCAGCTTTGTCCCTTCCTCCCAGGCGCTCCCCAGCCCGGGTCCCTCAACTGAGCTTTCAGAGGGCCGAGGGTCCGAATCCATCCTCCACAAAACCACACGGGCTAACCAGGATGTTCCTCAAGGGGACACATTGATCTTCAACATCTGCAATGAAGCAAACAAAGAAAAAAAAACCAAACCACAAATCAGAAAGGGGAGTAAGCATCCCGCTGGCCAATGCCAACTACTCCCCCAACTCCCCATCCTCACAAGTCCCCCCGTATTCGCTTCCCCGCTCATTTCAGAGTCAGACCCTGCAGCCGTCGTCACTTGTGGTACCTAAGGTACCAAGAGACACCAAGTTAGCGCGGCGCTCGCAAGAAGTCAGCAGCCCCACCCTCCTCCTCACTAATCCACAGCTCACCTCAAACGCTCATCCAATTCAAAGATAGCCCACACAACGCCTCCAGAATGGAAGGTAAATGCTTAACCGAGCAGCCCCATAACACTTAGCTATTCAACACCGACCCGGCCGACAACTGCCTCACCTTCTCGGACCCCTCACCGGCATGCAGCTTTGTAGGAGACCTTATAGCAGACTTCACAGTACGTAAAGGGTGCCTATAAGAAACCTGCAGAGGGACTTTTTACAAGGGTGTACAGCAATAAGACAAGGCGGTAACGACTTCAGTCCTAAAGAGGGTACATTTAGTTTAGGCATTAGGAAGACGTTTCTCGCTAGGGGTGGCGAGGCACTGGAACGCGTTGCCCAGAGAACCTGCGGATGCTCCCTCCCTGGAAGCATTCAAGGCCAGGTCAGATGGGGCTTTGAGCAACCTGGTCTCACGGAAGGTGTCCCTACCCATTGCGGGGCGGGGGGGGGGGGTTGGGGGCAGAACTAGAGGATCTGTATGGTGCCTTCCAACCCAAACCATTCTACGATTCTATGACATTCAAATCCAACTGCAAAACTCCTCTGAGAAGGGCTGGTGAACCCTCCTCCCTTTCCCCAGCAGTCCCAAAACTTTAGAAACCCCTTTTCTTCTCCTCAACTGTCAGGAAAGGAACCCCACTGCTTCCTGACACCTCCTGCCCTCGATTCGCACCCCTGAACCCCCTTCAGTGGCTACTCCTCAGGTGGCGCTCTTCTGAGCCACATCCCAAATTCTAGGGGCACCTCCTAACCGACAGCTTCCCAGAGACTCTGAGCTCTGCTACATGCCCACAAAATAAAGTCAAGTCCCAAGGCCTGTAATCTATGAGGGCCCTGCCATAAACTGCAAAGATTCTAGGGACAACGTGGCATTCTGTGGGCAATGAGGAAAGGCATCCCAAACCCTGAAGGGCACTGTGCCTCACGGCCCTTCTGCTTGCTTCAGAAATACTAAAACTCCATATACAGATGCATACAAGATGCTCACCCTAACCCCTGCTAAACAATGTCATCATCAGTCCCGTTAAGAGAGATATCAGCAACTTACACAGCATACAGCAGAACTGGTGAAAAAAAGAACACGTTCCTTTTTCAATAAAGCTGGGAATTCCAGGAAAACACAATGCATGAAGAATTAAAAAAACCAAAACCCAACAAACTATGCATACTATTAAACCATCTTTCTACCCCTGAACACTCAAAACAAAATTACTGACCTGAAAAAAAGAAAGGAAAGGGAAACAAAAAAAAGCTGCATACAAGTGTTACTTGCTACCACACATGCTGCTGAACCTTGACTGGTCCTGAAGCTCTTACCTCAGGCAGACTCCTCTTCCCAAAGGGCTGAGCTAGCTCCAAAGGACTCAAGGAAGAGCTGAGCACCAACACCAGAGAAACCCAGGAGCACAATGAGCTCCCTCAGCAGAGGCTGTGGCTCAAATACCCTGAGCCTCCGCCCACCACCCTTAGTGCAATCACCTGGGAAAGGGGAAGGGCAAACCACCAGAAGTTATAAAGTCAGCTGGAGGAGCAGTAGCACTGTTCTCACCTGCCTTAAATTTACAGCAAATGAGACCCTGAACAGAGAAAGCAACAGTTACTGGCAACAACGATACCTGCTCCTGTGCTACAGCTACAACTATTGCATTGGCAACGTAACTAGGTAAGGAGTTCAACTTAATTTTTCTGAGGCGTAGACAGAAAAAGATACGTGTGTCTCTAAACAAGGTAGGAAATTAGGTCGTTAAATGCAATAACAATGTAGTTATTAAAATCACAACAGTCTCCGGCGAGACCAGCAGACGCAACGGTAAGTTGGCAGCCAAGCACTAGATTGAGGTGGACTGGGAGGTTCCCGAGGCCCAGGAGCCCCGGGGAAGAGCAGAGGGACAGTGCAGAGCCAGCAGCTCTCGTGAGAGAGGCTGACGCGGCGTGGGCATTGCCAGGGGCAACCATGGGAGATTTAAATGGCCCTGAGGAGCACGGCAAACAGGACGTGGTGCGTCAGAAAGGTGTGCCGCGGTGTGGCAGTTTGTGCAGGTAGGGTGCAGCCCCACCCCCCTTCCCAGCTCGAGAAGGCTTACTGAAGCAGTGGGCATCAGCCTCAGAAGGAGACCCCGATATGGCTGCCACTCGGGTGAAAGCTGTTGCTAGGAAAAACGTGGCGACGCGGACAGAGCTCCCACGTAAACGTGCAGCTGTCCAGGTCTCTGGCTGCAGGGAGTGCCTGAGTCTATCACTGATGCCGGAGGGCAGCGGGGACACCTCTTGTGTGAGATGTGACCAGGTAGATGATCTGCTCAGCCTGGTGGCAGAGCTGAAGGAGGAAGTGGAAAGGTTGAGGAGTATCAAGGAGTGTGAGAGGGAGATAGATTGGTGGACCCACACCCTACCATCCCTGAGACGGAGGCAGCAGATGGAGGCTCTGCGAGAAGCGGAGGTTCCCCTGCCCCCTTGCCACCAGGCAGGAGGGGACCTAAGAGATGGAGGGGAATGGATACAGGTCCCTGATCAGGGAGGCAGGCGAGTCCCCTCCTGGTCTCCCTCACCTTCCCAGTTGCCCCTACGCAACAGGAATGGGGATATGGAACTCGAGGACCGGGTCAATGTAGATCACGGTGTAGGTGAAGCCCTATCCAGGGAGGCGCCTAGGCTCAGTCAGGCAGCCCCACGCATTCTCACAGCCTCTGAAAAAAGAAAAAGGAGGATAATTGTGGTAGGTGACTCCCTTCTGAGGGGGGCAGAGGGCCCAATATGCAGTCCTGACCCATCCCACAGGGAAGTCTGCTGCCTCCCTGGGGCACGGTTGAAAGACATTACCAGGGAACTCCCGGGTCTGGTTCGGACCTCTGATTATTACCCATTGCTGGTTGTGCAGGTTGGCAGCGATGAGATTGCAGGGAGAAATCCAAAGGCAATCAAAAGGGACTTCAGGGCACTGGGGCGATTAGTGGAAAGAGCACAGGTAGTGTTTTCCTCAATCCCTTAGTGGCAGGGAAATATACTGAAAGGAACAGGAAACCACACCTGGTGATTATGTGGCTCAGAGGCTGGTGCCATCGGTGGCGTTTGGGGTTTTTTGGTCATGGGAGGTTTACACAGCACCGGGCTTGCTAGCGACAGATGGTATCCAGCTATCTCAAAGGGGTAAAAGAATCCTCGCTCGTGAGATGGCGGGGCTCATGGAGAGGGCTTTAAACTAGGTTTGAAGGGGGTAAGGGATAAGACTAGGTGCACCAGAGATGAGCCTGGGGGCAGTGTGCCGATGTTAGCGGTGGATTCGATAGGCCAGCTCGAATGCGTCTATGCCAACGCACGCAGCGTGGGCGATAAACAGGAGGAGCTGGAAGCCATCGTGCAGCAGGATAGATATGACTTAGTCGCCATCATGGAAACACGGTGGGATGACTCCCGTGACCGGAGTGCTGCGACGGATGGCTAAAAGCTCTTCAGAAGGGATAGGGAAGGTAGAAGAGGGGGTGGGGTGGCTCTCTATGTTAGGCAGGGTTTGGACTGTACAGAGCTACAGGAGTGTGATGACAAGGTGGAGTGCTTATGGGTGAGGATGAGAGGGAAGGCCGATAAGGCAGATATTGTGCTGGGAGTCTGTTATAGACCGCCCGAACGGGTTGAAGAGACGGATGAATCGTTCTACAAGCGGCTGGCAGTAGTCTTAGAAGCGTGTGCCCTTGTTCTCGTGGGGGACTTCAACTTTCCAGACGCCTGCGGGAAATATGCCACAGCAGAGAGTAAACAGTCTAAGAGGTTCCTGGAGTGTGTGGAAGATAACTTCCCGACACAGGCAGTAGGTGAGCCAGCCAGGGGAGGAGCCTTGCTAGATCTATTGTTTACGAACAGGAAAGGACTGGTGGGAGGTGTGATGGTCGGAGGCCGTCTTGGGCCTAGCCACCATGAAATGATAGAATTCTCAATTCTTGGTGAGGCAAGGAAGGGGGTTAGCAAAACCACCGCTCTGGACTTCCGGAGGGCAAACTTTGGCCTCTTTGAGGCACTGGTTGAGAGAGTCGCTTGGGAGACGGTCCTGAAGGGCAAAGGGGTCCAGGAGGGACGGACGTTCTTTAAGAAGGAAATCTTAACAGCTCAGGACCAGGCTATTCCCCCGTGCCGCAAGTCGAATCACCGAGGCAAACTAAGGGCCTGGCTAAACGGGGAGCTTTTGCTAGGAGTCAGGAAAAAAAGGAGAGTTTATCATCTCTGGAAGAAAGGGCGAGCCACCTGGGAGGAGTACAGGGATCTTGTTAGGTCATAGAGAAAGGAAATTAGAAAGACAAAAGCTCATCTAGAACTAAATCTGTCCGCTGTCGTAAGAGACGACAAAAAATGTATTTACAAATACGTTAACGGTAAAAAGAATCCCAAGGAGAATATGTACCCTTTAACGGATGCGGAAGGGAACGTTGCCACCAGAGATGAGGAAAAGGCTGAGGTACTTAATGCCTTCTTTGCCTCAGTCTTTAATAGGGAGACCAGTTATCCTCAGGGTACTCTGCCTCCTGGGCTGGAAGGTGAGGATGAAGAGCAGAATATACCCCTCCCCCGCCCTTAATCCAGGAGGAAATAGTTAGTGACCTGCTATGCCATCTGGATGCTCACAAATCTAGGGGCCCAGATGGAATCCATCCAAGAGTACTGAGGGAACTTGCAGAGGTACTTCCCAAGCTGCTCTCCATCATCTATCTGAGATCCTGGTCAACAGGGGAGGTCCCAGAGGACTGGAGGCTTGCCAACATGATGCCCATTTACGAGAAGGGTTCGGAGGGAGGATCCGGGGAACTACGGGCCTGTCAGCCTGACCTCGGTGCCGGGGAAGATTATGGAACGGTTTGTCTTGAGAGCGCTCATGTGGCAAGTCCGGGACAAGCAGGGCATTGGGCCCGGTCAGCGTGGGTTTACGAAAGGCAGGTTCTGCTTGACCAACCTGATCTCCTTCTGTGACCAGGTGACCCGTGTGGTGGATGAGGGAAAGGCTGTGGATGTTACCTACCTTGACTTCAGCAAGGCCTTTGATAGTGTCTCTCATGGCATACTCCTTGAGAAGCTGTCGTCTCCTGGCTTAGACAAGTGTACTCTTTGCTGGGTGAAAAAACTGGCTGGATGGACGAGCCCAGAGGGTTGTGGTGAATGGGGTTAAATCCGGTTGGCGGCAGGTCGCTAGTGGTGTTCCCCAGGGCTCGGTGTTGGGCTCGGTTCTGCTTAACATCTTTATCGACGATTGGGACGAGGAGATCGAGTGCCCCCTCGGCGAGTTTGCAGACGACACCAAGTTGGGACGCAGGGTCGATCTCCCTGAGGGTAGGAAGGCTCTACAGAGATATCTGGACAGGTTGGATCGATGGGCCGAGGCCAACTGTGTGAAGTTCAAGGAGACCGAGTGCCAGGTCCTGCGCTTCGGTCGCGGCGACCCCGTGCAGCGCTGTGGGCTTGGGGAAGAGTGGCTGGAAAGCTGCCCGGCAGAGAAAGCCCTGGGGGTGCTGGTTGGCAGCCGGCTGAATATGAGCCAGCAGTGTGCCCAGGAAGGCCAATGGCATCCTGGCCTGTATCAGAAATAGTGTGGCCGGCAGGAGCAGGGAGGTAATTGTTCCCCTGTATTCAGCACTGGTGAGGCCACACCTCGAGTACTGCGTTCAGTTTTGGGCCCCTTGCTACGGGAAAGACATTGAGTTGCTGGAATGTGTCCGGAGAAGGGCAACCGAGTTGGTGAGGGGCCTGGAGCATAAGTCTGATGAGGAACGGCTGAGGGAACTGGGGTGGTTTAGTCTGGAGAAAAGGAGGTTGAGGGGAGACCTTATCGCTCTCTACAACTACCTGAAAGGAGATTGTAGCGAGGTGGGTACTGGTCTCTTCTATCAAGTAACTAGAGATAGGACGAGAGAAAATGGCCTGAAGTTGCACCAGGGGAGGTTCAGATTGGATCTCAGAAAAGATTTCTTTACTGAGGGGGTTGTCAGGCATTGGAACAGGTTGCCCCGGGTAGTGATGGAGTCACCATCCCTGGAGGTGTTCAAAACACACGTAGATGTGGCACTTTGGGACATGATTGAGTGGGCACAGTGGTGTTGGGTTGATGGTTGGACTTAATGATCTTAGAGGTCCTTTCATGATTTGATTCAATGCGATTTGATTCTATTCTAGGGAGCAGAACAGAGATATAGCAAGAAAGGAAAAAAGGAAGGGAGGGAGAACAAAGGGAGAGAGACACAAAGACTGGAAAAAGGACAAAGGAATGGAAGAGGGAAAAAGATAGTGATAGGCTGCAGGACAGAGATGGAGGAGTCCAAAAAAGACACAGAGAGCATGACAGAATGAGAGTGAGAAAAAAGGGACAGAGCAGGACAGCACTGGAGTAACAGACAACTGTGACTGATAGGCTGTGAGAGAGATATGGAGAAAGAGAGAAGATAGAAGGGACAGCTAGCTGGAGAGGGAGATACAGTTAGAAAGGATGGAAGAAGGAATGGAGCAGAGAGAAACATGGAAAAGAGAGCAAGAGGAAGCAGGGCAGAGGACCAGCAATAGAAGGCAAAGGGGACAGGGATCTGGACAGATGGAGAAAAAAGCAGGAGGAACAGATACAACACGATACGATAGGACAGGAAGTAAGAGAGAGCGACAGATGAGAATAATGACAGGAGATAGAGAGAGACTGTGAGAAACACAGGAGGCTGGAGAGAGAGAGAGAGAGAGAAGACATGAATAAAAAGAGTAGTGAGCACCACAAAGGGTCAGAGAAAGAGAAGAACAGGAAGGACAACAGGGACAGTGAGATACAGAATAACAAACCCCCACATATTATGCACATATTATCCAGTAATCCAGCCCATTTCAGAGTCACACAGTACCTCAGCCCCTTTAAGAAAAGTAACACATTGACCGAGCCCATTTGGGCGGCGCACCGCTAGCCGAGCCCATTTGGGCGGCGCACCGCTAGCCGAGCCCATTTGGGCGGCGCACCGCTAGCCGAGCCCATTTGGGCGGCGCACCGCTAGCCGAGCCCATTTGGGCGGCGCACCGCTAGCCGAGCCCATTTGGGCGGCGCACCGCTAGCCGAGCCCATTTGGGCGGCGCACCGCTAGCCGAGCCCATTTGGGCGGCGCACCGCTAGCCGAGCCCATTTGGGCGGCGCACCGCTAGCCGAGCCCATTTGGGCGGCGCACCGCTAGCCGAGCCCATTTGGGCGGCGCACCGCTAGCCGAGCCCATTTGGGCGGCGCACCGCTAGCCGAGCCCATTTGGGCGGCGCACCGCTAGCCGAGCCCATTTGGGCGGCGCACCGCTAGCCGAGCCCATTTGGGCGGCGCACCGCTAGCCGAGCCCATTTGGGCGGCGCACCGCTAGCCGAGCCCATTTGGGCGGCGCACCGCTAGCCGAGCCCATTTGGGCGGCGCACCGCTAGCCGAGCCCATTTGGGCGGCGCACCGCTAGCCGAGCCCATTTGGGCGGCGCACCGCTAGCCGAGCCCATTTGGGCGGCGCACCGCTAGCCGAGCCCATTTGGGCGGCGCACCGCTAGCCGAGCCCATTTGGGCGGCGCACCGCTAGCCGAGCCCATTTGGGCGGCGCACCGCTAGCCGAGCCCGTTTCAAACTCGTGCAATTACTAGAGCCAGTAACACACACCCTTTCTATTAACCCAGCAGCAGCTACATTTACCTCGACGTGTCTACAACTCTCCCTTCGATGCCTCATTCTAATAGACACTTTCACTTACTTCAACACCTAAGTTTACCTATGGGCACTAAATCCGCATGCTTCGCTCTACACTTGCCTTTGTGATTGCCATTACTACTGTGATTCTCACAAGGAGACCTCAGTACCTGTCTTTTTTTCATTTTCTTTTTTTTTTTTGCTTCATTTGGTCCATTACTGATTCCACATACATTCACCTATGTCAGTAGTTACAGTCCAATTCTACAATGTACTTTTTCTACAATATATAGAACACACTTAAGGCCTCACTGCTCAAATATTTGACACTAGTAGTTTTATTCCTCTTTTAAGCATTATTTTTACAAATACATTTAAACTCCAAACATTTAGCATTACCTTCAGAAGAAATGCCACTATTTAGGACCTGCAATTCTCTACAGAGCGGTCTTTTCCACATTCCTCGCTCCCGTTACATCCGTCGCTGCACGTCCAGAAGTTTTACTCCCTGAGGCGACATTACCTGCACGATCCCCCTTCCCGGGCAGAAACGAGTGAGCTCCGCTCATCTTGACAGACTGGCCGCTTCCACACCTCGGCACAAAAACAGAAATCGAAAAGTAGCATTACATCACAAATTACAAAGAGCACCCAAATATTTTACAAACCCACCACAGAAAAATACAGTTACCCTTATGTACTTCACAACCCTGGCCTACTCCATGCTGGCCATCTAGTCCAACTCCCCCCACCCTTCGCCTGCAAAATCCTCAACTGTCTTCCAAAGACCATCCACCAAACAACATATTTTCCTGTGCTGACTGGCAATTACCATGTTCCAGGGCAACGCTCCACGGGAATGTCGTTCCTGGGAGCCTTGAAAAAAAAATTGCCCTGCCTGTGAAAACCCAGGCCCGAGCCGGACCCCAGTCCAAACATTGGTGATCAACATTGCCTCACGGAGCAGCTGGGACTGGGGTTGGGGGGGGGGGGGGGGGGGCGACACCAAAAAACAACCCATATCCCAGCTGGGTTTTTTTTTTTATTCTAAGTTGTTGTGGGTTTTTTTTCCTAATTCCCTGAGAAACATCTCAACTCTACATCCAATCTGAAAGGAAAAAAACAAAAAGGCTAAACCACATATCCCTACAACGTTAGACACGTTCACAACACACCACTCATTCAGATCATATGCATGCCAGCCCTCACTCTCAACTCATCCATCCTACCACCCACAGGCCTTGAGAGGCCGTCACCCTGTGCCTGCGGCACTGGGGGCCTCAAAAATTGCCCTGCCTGCAAAAACCCTGGCCCCAGCCCAACCTCCTTCCAACCTCCCCACAAACTGCCCTTCCGTTACACCAATGTTTCAACATGCACCATCATCTCCACCATCCGTGCATTTTCAACCTGATACTTAGCTTTCACAGTGCCACATGTCACAGTCCAACCTCCGTAGCAGCCATGTCACCTAAACATAAGGTTCCTTCAAGCACCTCGTGCCCTGCCATCACCTGCAAAAACAACACACAAAGCTTTTCAATAGACACTTCATCCTTGAGAGAGAAGTCCTCCACCGCTTCCCGCCTATTCCAAAAATAACACATCCTCACAGTCAGTGTCCTCCATGACACTTGAAAAAACAGAGCATCACAAACACAGAGCTGTCCCAAAGTTACCGATCGCTCCACGACCCATCACGCTGCTACTCAGACCTCAAGGCCTTGACCATTTCTAGAGACTTGCCACAAAGCATCCACATAAACAACATGAACACCATTGCCCAGTTACTGCCTTAGTCTATGCTAGCTCACAGTCCAATTGTGATCCCCTCTACTCCTTGCATGCAAAGAACCCAAAGTCATTAAACCTTCTATGCTGTCTCTACAATGCCATACAATACACACACAAACACAGAGCCACATAATTCACATGCAAATATAATGCCATACAAGGCAGTACTCTTATCTCGATCAAGACAAAACAACTCACAGCACTGCCATACCAGACAAAACAGAACGGGGCCAATGCAAGAGACTCTCAGATGACAGTCAATACAAGTACAGACCAAAACAATACAAAACCAATACAGAACCAGAGAAGGCAAGGCAGTCTCAGATGGCAGTTGATACAAGTGCAGAGCACTGCAGTACAAAACACAATACAGGGCCATGCAATGCGAGACAGTCTCACGTGACAGTCAATACAAATACAGAACAAAACAACACAAGACAAAGGCAAATACAGACCAATACAATGCAAGAAAACTGCAAAACACAGCAAAGTAAAGCAGTCTCAAAGAGCCACCGGCCGCATCTTCCTTCCGACTCCACTCACAGACCCACCTCCTTACAGCGCTCGGCTGCCTTCCCCCGCCGCTCTGTGGCACGCATCTCGTCCCTCCGCATCTGAACAAAAAAAAAAAAAAAAAACCCAAAACCATATTGAATGAGTCACCTGGATGCAGAGCAAGAGCTTCACAACTCCAGAGGTCTTGATTCCATCTACAAAGACCATCTGGAGTCCAGCTACAGCCTGCCATTTAAAAAAAAAACCAAAAAAACCAAACACACCACCAAAAAAAACCCCCACCAACCAAAAAAAAAAAAACAAACCAGGGCCAAACTTTAAGCTCATCACATGCAAAACTTAACATCTTAGAGAGTCAAATCCACTTCACTACCCCTCAACAGCCCCTGCCACACAGCTCCAATCGTCTCCATGAAACACTATCGGCATGGCTGCCCACACAGCCCACCGATGGCTACTTGAGCCAAGATGACTGTACAACCCTTGCCTAAACAGTCTAGGCACATCAACGTTTCACCTGTAGACTCTTATCGCTGCTCCACCTACCCCTGACTCTACATCCCCGAGCAGAGCAGCTCCAAGCCAAACACACCCGTGCGCAGAACGTCGCCACGTGGAACCCTACCAATGAGGTGATTCAAAGAGAGAGAAAACTCTCGGCAAGAAGAATGACCCCCAGACTGGAGGCGCCGTCGGGCAAGACGACCTACGGGGCCGCAACCGTGAGGCCCGGAGGTTCTACGGCAGACCCAGAAAAGAGGAGTCGAACGGAACGGCCCGTTACGAGACGGCACTGTCAAAACCCAGACGACAGATGCTCCAGAAGCCTGGCGTCGAGACCTAAGGGTGTCAGGATGTGGGGAAGAAGTCCCAGTCCAAGAAAACGGACAGCTAGAGACCAGAGCTGCCGATGCAGCCCGGAAGAATGCTGCCAAAGAGGACCGACCGGAACCCCTCGAGACCGATCCATGTTTTAGAGCTCCAAGCGCAAGAAAAGAAGCACCCGACTGGCACAGTGCCGATGAGTAAGGGCATTCGAGATGCTAGGGACAGCACCCGAAGCGCATGCCGTGCTCTTCCGGCACAAAGCGCAACGAGGACATTGAGACCCGAGGAAGGTCTAAGCACACAGGACAGACTACACAAACTACACGCCACCACGGGCACGGGCTGGAACTGCCCTGCCCGGCACACACAGGTCTCGTGCTGAAAAGCAACCTGCTCCCTTTGGCTGTGTAAAGGCGACTGCTTTGGGACAGCCCTCTCTCCTGCGCTAACTTTAAAACCCCTCCCTGCAATTCCCAGCTTTGTCCCTCTGCTACATGCCCACAAAATAAAGTCAAGTCCCAAGGCCTGTAATCTACAAGGGGCCTGCCACAAGCTGCAAAGGTTCTAGGGGCAACATGGCATTCTGTGGGCAATGAGGAAAGGCATCCCAAACCCTGAAGGGCACTGTGCCTCACGGCCCTTCTGCTTGCTTCAGAAATACTAAAACTCCATATACAGATGCATACAAGACGCTCACCCTAATCCCTGCTAAACAATGTCACCATCGGTCCCGTTAAGAGAGATATCAGCAACTTACACAGCATACAGCAGAACTGGTGAAAAAAACAGGTTCCTTTTTCAATAAAGCTGGGAATTCCAGGAAAACACAATGCATGAAGAATTTAAAAACAAACAAACAAAAAAAAAAACCACCAAACAATGCATACTATTAAACCATCTTTCTACCCCTGAACACTCAAAACAAAATTACTGACCTGAAAAAAAGAAAGGAAAAAAAAAAGCTGCAAACAAGTATGTCGTGGTTTCAGCCCAGCCGGTAACAAAGGTCCATGCAGCCGCTCGCTCACTCCTCCTGCCCCCCTCCAGTGAGATAGAGAGGAGACAGAGGAGAGAAAAGGAAAAAAACCTGGAACCTTGAGGGTTGAGATAAAGGCAGTTTACTGGGACAACACAAAAAAAAAAAAATCACAACAACAACAACAGTACTAATGAAAGAGTATATAAAAAGAGCAATGCACAGTGCAACTGCTCACCACCCGGAACCCGACACTCCGCCACTTCCCCCACCGAAAGTCGAGCGCTCCCCCCGGCCCGCTCCCCATTTATATACTGAGCGTGATGTCTCATGGAATGGAATAGCTCCTTGGCTAGTTCAGGTCAGCTGCCCCGGCTATGCTCCCAACCGCCCAGGTTCCTGTAAAAATTAACTCTATCCCAGCTGAACCCAAGACAAAGTGTCACTTGCTACCACACATGCTGCTGAACCTTGACTGGTCCTGAAGCTCTTACCTCAGGCAGACTCCTCTTCCCAAAGGGCTGAGCTAGCTCCAAAGGACTCAAGGAAGAGCTGAGCACCAACACCAGAGAAACCCAGGAGCACAATGAGCTCCCTCAGCAGAGGCTGTGGCTCAAATACCCTGAGCCTCCACCTACCACCCTTAGTGCAATCACCTGGGAAAGGGGAAGGGCAAACCACCAGAAGTTATAAGAGTCAGCTGGAGGAGCAGCAGCACTGTTCTCACCTGCCTTAAATTTACAGCAAATGAGACCCTGGACAGAGAAAACAACACTTACTGGCAACAACAATACCTGCTCCTGTACTACACGTGACCAGGTAAGGAGTTCAACTTAATTTTTCTGAGGCGTAGACAGAAAAAGATACGTGTGTCTCTAAACTAGGTAGGAAATTAGCTCATTAAATGCAATAACAATGTAGTTATTAAAATCACAACAGAAGAAATGCCACTATTTAGTACCTGCAATTCTCTACGGAGCAGTCTTTTCCACATTCCTCGTTCCCGTTACATCCGTCGCTGCACGTCCAGAAGTTTTACTCCCTGAGGCGACATTACCTGCACGATCCCCGTTCCCGGGCAGAAAATGAGTGAGCTCCGCTCATCTTGACAGACTGGCTGCTTCCACACCTCGGCACAAAAACAGAAATCGAAAAGTATCATTACATCACAAATTACAAAGAGCACCCAAATATTTTACAAACCCACCACAGAAAAATACAGTTACACTCATGCACTTCACAACCCTGGCCTACTCCATGCTGGCCATCTAGTCCAACTCCCCCCACCCTTCGCCTGCAAAATCCTGCCGGTGAGGCCAGCAGACGCAACGGTAAGTTGGCGGCTAAGCGCTAGATTGAGGCGGACTGGGAGGTTCCCGAGGCCCAGGAGCCCCGGGGAAGAGCAGAGGCACAGCGCAGAGCCAGCAGCTCTCGCGAGAGAGGCTGACGCGGCGTGGGCATTGCCAGGGGCAAGCGCAGAAGATTTAAATGGCCCTGAGGAGCACCAGCAACCGGGAGCGTGGCAAGCAGGGCGTGGTGCGTCAGAAAGGGCATGGCATGGCAGTTTGTGCAGGTAGGGCGCAGCCCCCGCCCCCCCTTCCCAGCTCGAGAAGGCTACTGAAGTGGTGGGCATCGGCCTCAGAAGGAGACCCCGATATGGCTGCCACTCAGCTGAAAGCCATTGCTAGGAAAAATGTAGAAAGATAAATTAAAATGCAACTTGGTACAGGAAACATGGGAAAGCAGTAAAAAATAGGGAGCCACAGAGGGAAATGTAGGGAAAAAAAAATTATAGTTGAAGTGGTACAGGGCAGAGTTGGCAGAAGAGTAACAAGTTTTCGGGAGCCAGGCGGGCAGGTGGGCCGGTGGAGGGAGAGACAGAAGGAGGCACAGGCAGGGAGGCGAACAGAGATCTGGGGAAGGGTGGCAGAGATGGAGCAGGATGCACGCGACAGAATGCGTGACTCTCCGCAGCTCCCAGTGCCGGTGGGAGACCTTCACCGCCCCGATGCTTTTCTCTCTGCCTCGGCGGCAGGCACCTCAACGCTCCTCTCCCGTGAGGCTTCCCGGTGGCTCGTGCGCGTGGCTGACGGATGCACCGAGCTCCCGGCGCGCTCTGTCAGGGATGGCTCGGAGGGATACTTCCTTGCCACGGGGGCTGGCTGTTCCTTGCTGGACATGGCTGCCTGCGGGACCCCCTTGGATTCCCTCCTCGGACGGTTCACCTTCATCAGCTCCCTCGGGTGGGTGTGCCTGGGCAGACCCTTCTCCAGCTCAAGGGAGGGATTCCAAAATAGGACCAGTGAGCTGGATGGAGGGGGCCATAGAAATAAAACTTAAAAAGCAATAGGGTACAAGACAGATAGGAAAACATGAAGAAATAAAGGCAGGGAGATGGACTGGGGGATACATAGAAACAAACGAGAAAGCAACGGGGTACAGGAAACAGGGAACAATTTAAAAGCAGGGACAGGGAGGAAGATAGAGGGAGAAATAGACAACAAAATTCAAAAAGTGACGGGGTACGATTCACATGGACACAAATTAAAAAATAAGGCCGGGCAGCTAGAGAGAGATGTACGTATAAAGAAAATTTTAAAACCGACAGGGTAAAGGAAAGAGTGAGAAGAAATAAAGAAGAGGAAGAGGGAGCCAGATAGAGGGAGGCATAGGTAGAAATTTTGGCAAGAAATGAGGTAAAGAGCAGAGGGAATTTCCTGGTTTTGGCTGGAATAGAGATAATTTTCTTCCTAGTAGCTGGTATAGTGCTGTAGTTTGCATTTAACATGACCATAATGTTGATAAAAGACTGATGATTTAGTTGTCGCTAGGCAGTGTTCATACTAAGTCAAGGATGTTTCAGCTTCTCATAGTGCCCTGGCAGTGGAGGCTGGGAGTGCAGAAAGCTAAGCCAAACAAGCCAAAGGGGTATTCCATACCATAGGATGTCCCAGCCAGTATATCAACTGGGGAAGTTGACCCCTGGCCCAGAGCCATGACACTGTGATCCCTGACACCGTGACCTTTGAGGCTGCGAACCCATGCTGTGACCTTTGACCCAATGGCCCTTTTCACCCTGTGACCACTGACCCCTGGCCCGGTGACTCTCTGACCCCTGGTGGGTGACCTTTGACTTCTTGTCGGTGGCCTTTGACCCTGGCACTTAACCTTTTGACCCTCTGATGTGGTAACCTTTGAGCTTTTGACCCCAAAGGCCTTTGAACCCTATCCTGGTGCCCTTTGACGCCTACCCGGTGATCTTTGACCCCCAATGATGTTTGGCCTGGTGACCTTTCACCTTGGCCCCATGACCTTTGACCCCCGACCCGGTGACCTTTGACCTTTTGACCGCGTGACCTTTGGTCCCAGCACGGCAACCTTTGACCTTTTGACCCCTGACCCTGTCACCTTTAACCCCCAACCCGGTGACCTTTGACTCCTGATCTAGTGACCCCTGACACCGTGACCTTTGACCTTTTACCCCGTGACCCTTGCCCTCTGATGCCTGTGACCTTTGACCTTTTAACCCCGTGACCTTTGACCCCTGACTCCTTCACGCCGTGACCCCTTACCCAGCCACCTTTGACCCCAGACCCCAACCCCCATGAGCTTTGACCCTGACTTGGTGACCTGTGACCTTTAAGCTTGACCCTTGAACCTTTGAGCTTTTGACCCCTGACCCCGGTGACCTTTGACCTTTGACCCCGTGAACTTTTACCCTGACCCAGTGACCTTTGACCCCTGCCCCCAGTGACATTTCACCCCAGACCCCCGTGACCCCTGACTCGGTGACCTTTGACCCCAACCCATGACCTTTGAGCTTTTGACTCCCTGATCCCGGTGACCTTGACCCCAGTGACTTTTGACCCCTGACCCCATGAGCTTTCACCCGGTGACCTTTAACCCTAGTGACTTTAGACCCCTGAGCCCATGATCTTTGAGCCCCTGGCTGTGATGAGCTTTGACCCCTGGGCCTGGTGGCCTATGGCCTGTGAGCCCCACGACCTTTGACCTCCGAGCCCTTGCCTTTGACTGAGTTAAGCACAGCAGTACTGCACATTTTAAAGTTAAAGCACTGCTCTACTGCAACGTTGCAGTTGAAAATGGTTTCTGCCCTGGGAGTAAATTTTTTAACTTTACCTTAGTCTCCGGGAGTAAAGAGCTATGAGCCAGCGGCTAGTGCGGGTTTGTTTTAAATTTAAGTTTTACAATACCAACTTCAAAGTTTTGCAATACCTTTTTACAATTGCAACTTCAAAAGATACACTTTGAAATGACGTCTGCTGTGATAGTAAATTTTTTTTTTTTTCACGTAAAAACTTCTTTACGTACACTCAGCAGCAATGCCATATTCTATTACTTTTTATTTTATTTAATTTCAACGTTTTATAGAGCATTTTCCACCATAACAGTCTTGTCCACATTCCTCACTGCCATTATGTCCGTCACTGCCCGTTCAGAAGTTTTACTGCCCGAGGTGACGTTACCTCCACGATCCCTGTTCTCAAGCAGAAAACAAGTGAGCTCCACTCCTCTTCACACACTGTCCGTTTCCACACTTAGACATAACAATTATAAATATCATTAGATCACCTCAATATTTTACAAACACACCATGGAATAATAAAGTTACACTCAACCACTTTACAACCCTGGCCTACTCAATGCTGACCATCTAGTCCAACTCCCCCCACCCTTCGCCCGCAAAATCCTCAACTGTCTTCCAAAGACCATCCGCTGACCAACATAATTCCCTGCGCTGAGTGGCAATTACCATGTTCCAGGGGAGCGCTCCACTGGACCGCCATTCCCAGGAGCCTTGAAACCCCCCCCCCCCCCACCTGCCAAAACCCTGGCCCGAGCCTGACCCCCGTCTGAACACTGGCCATGACCACCGCCTCGCAGAGCAGCTGGGATCAGGGGGAAAAAAAAAAAAAAGAACCAACACCACCCAGCTGGGTTTTTTTTATTCTAATTGTATTTTATTTTTTCCTAATTGCCTAACAAACATCTCTACATCCACCCTGCAAGAGACCACTAAAAAAACAGGAGGAGCTGGAAGCCATTGTGCAGCAGGAAAGATATGACTTAGTTGCCATCATGGAAACACGGTGGGATGACTCCCGTGACCGGAGTGCTAAAAGCTTTTCAGAAGGGATAGGCAAGGTAGAAGAGGGAGTGGGGTGGCTCTCTATGTTAGGCAGGGTTTGGACTGTACAGAGCTACAGGAGTGTGACAACAAGGTGGAGTGCTTATGGGTGAGGATGAGAGGGAAGGCCGATAAGGCAGATATTGTGCTGGGAGTCTGTTATAGACCGCCCGAACGGGTTGAAGAGACGGATGAATCGTTCTACAAGCGGCTGGCAGTAGTCTTAGAAGCGTGTGCCCTTGTTCTCGTGGGGGACTTCAACTTTCCAGATGCCTGCGGGAAATATGCCACAGCAGAGAGTAAACAGTCTAAGAGGTTCCTGGAGTGTGTGGAAGATAACTTCCCGACACAGGCGGTAGGTGAGCCAGCCAGGGGAGGAGCCTTGCTAGATCTATTGTTTACGAACAGGAAAGGACTGGTGGGAGGTGTGATGGTCGGAGGCCGTCTTGGGCCTAGCCACCATGAAATGATAGAATTCTCAATTCTTGGTGAGGCAAGGAAGGGGGTTAGCAAAACCACCGCTCTGGACTTCCGGAGGGCAAACTTTGGCCTCTTTGAGGCACTGGTTGAGAGTGTCCCTTGGGAGACGGTCCTGAAGGGCAAAGGGGTCCAGGAGGGACGGACGTTCTTTAAGAAGGAAATCTTAACAGCTCAGGACCAGGCTATTCCCCCGTGCCGCAAGTCAAATCGCCGAGGCAAACTAAGGGCCTGGCTGAACGGGGAGCTTTTGCTAGGAGTCAGGAAAAAAAGGAGAGTTTATCATCTCTGGAAGAAAGGGCAAGCCACCTGGGAGGAGTACAGGGATCTTGTTAGGTCATAGAGAAAGGAAATTAGAAAGACAAAAGCTCAGCTAGAACTAAATCTGTCCGCTGTCGTAAGAGACGACAAAAAATGTATTTACAAATACGTTAACGGTAAAAAGAATCCCAAGGAGAATATGTACCCTTTAACGGATGCGGAAGGGAACGTTGCCACCAGAGATGAGGAAAAGGCTGAGGTACTTAATGCCTTCTTTGCCTCAGTCTTTAATAGGGAGACCAGTTATCCTCAGGGTACTCTGCCTCCTGGGCTGGAAGGTGAGGATGAAGAGCAGAATATACCCCTCCCCCGCCCTTAATCCAGGAGGAAATAGTTAGTGACCTGCTATGCCATCTGGATGCTCACAAATCTAGGGGCCCAGATGGAATCCATCCAAGAGTACTGAGGGAACTTGCAGAGGTACTTCCCAAGCTGCTCTCCATCATCTATCTGAGATCCTGGTCAACAGGGGAGGTCCCAGAGGACTGGAGGCTTGCCAACATGATGCCCATTTACGAGAAGGGTTCGGAGGGAGGATCCGGGGAACTACGGGCCTGTCAGCCTGACCTCGGTGCCGGGGAAGATTATGGAACGGTTTGTCTTGAGAGCGCTCATGTGGCAAGTCCGGGACAAGCAGGGCATTGGGCCCGGTCAGCGTGGGTTTACGAAAGGCAGGTTCTGCTTGACCAACCTGATCTCCTTCTGTGACCAGGTGACCCGTGTGGTGGATGAGGGAAAGGCTGTGGATGTTACCTACCTTGACTTCAGCAAGGCCTTTGATAGTGTCTCTCATGGCATACTCCTTGAGAAGCTGTCGTCTCCTGGCTTAGACAAGTGTACTCTTTGCTGGGTGAAAAAACTGGCTGGATGGACGAGCCCAGAGGGTTGTGGTGAATGGGGTTAAATCCGGTTGGCGGCAGGTCGCTAGTGGTGTTCCCCAGGGCTCGGTGTTGGGCTCGGTTCTGCTTAACATCTTTATCGACGATTGGGACGAGGAGATCGAGTGCCCCCTCGGCGAGTTTGCAGACGACACCAAGTTGGGACGCAGGGTCGATCTCCCTGAGGGTAGGAAGGCTCTACAGAGATATCTGGACAGGCTAGATCAATGGGCCGAGGCCAACTGTGTGAAGTTCAAGGAGGCCGAGTGCCAGGTCCTGCGCTTCGGTCGCGGCGACCCCGTGCAGCGCTGTGGGCTTGGGGAAGAGTGGCTGGAAAGCTGCCCGGCAGAGAAAGCCCTGGGGGTGCTGGTTGGCAGCCGGCTGAATATGAGCCAGCAGTGTGCCCAGGAAGGCCAATGGCATCCTGGCCTGTATCAGAAATAGTGTGGCCGGCAGGAGCAGGGAGGTAATTGTTCCCCTGTATTCAGCACTGGTGAGGCCACACCTCGAGTACTGCGTTCAGTTTTGGGCCCCTTGCTACGGGAAAGACATTGAGTTGCTGGAATGTGTCCGGAGAAGGGCAACCGAGTTGGTGAGGGGCCTGGAGCGTAAGTCTGATAAGGAACGGCTGAGGGAATTGGGGTGGTTTAGTCTGGAGAAAAGGAGACTGAGGGGAGACCTTATCGCTCTCTACAACTACCTGAAAGGAGATTGTAGCGAGGTGGGTACTGGTCTCTTCTATCAAGTAACTAGAGAGAGGACGAGAGAAAATGGCCTGAAGTTGCACCAGGGGAGGTTCAGATTGGATCTCAGAAAAGATTTCTTTACTGAGAGGGTTGTCAGGCATTGGAACAGGTTGCCCCGGGTAGTGATGGAGTCACCATCCCTGGAGGTGTTCAAAACACACGTAGATGTGGCACTTTGGGACATGATTGAGTGGGCACAGTGGTGTTGGGTTGATGGTTGGACTTAATGATCTTAGAGGTCCTTTCATGATTTGATTCAATGCGATTTGATTCTATTCTAGGGAGCAGAACAGAGATATAGCAAGAAAGGAAAAAAGGAAGGGAGGGAGAACAAAGGGAGAGAGACACAAAGACTGGAAAAAGGACAAAGGAATGGAAGAGGGAAAAAGATAGTGATAGGCTGCAGGACAGAGATGGAGGAGTCCAAAAAAGACACAGAGAGCATGACAGAATGAGAGTGAGAAAAAAGGGACAGAGCAGGACAGCACTGGAGTAACAGACAACTGTGACTGATAGGCTGTGAGAGAGATATGGAGAAAGAGAGAAGATAGAAGGGACAGCTAGCTGGAGAGGGAGATACAGTTAGAAAGGATGGAAGAAGGAATGGAGCAGAGAGAAACACGGAAAAGAGAGCAAGAGGAAGCAGGGCAGAGGACCAGCAATAGAAGGCAAAGGGGACAGGGATCTGGACAGATGGAGAAAAAAGCAGGAGGAACAGATACAACATGATACGATGGGACAGGAAGTAAGAGAGAGCGACAGATGAGAATAATGACAAGAGACAGAGAGACACTGTGAGAAATACACGGGGGGGAGGGGGGGAGAGAGAGAGAGAAGACATGAATAAAAAGAGTAGTGAGCACCACAAAGGGTCAGAGAAAGAGAAGAACAGAAAGGACAACAGGAACAGTGAGATACAGAACAACAAACCCCCACATATTATGCACATATTATCCAGTAATCCAGGCCATTTCAGAGTCACACAGTACCTCAGCCCCTTTAAGAAAAGTAACACATTGACCGAGCCCGTTTGGGCGGCGCACCGCTAGCCGAGCCCGTTTGGGCGGCGCACCGCTAGCCGAGCCCGTTTGGGCGGCGCACCGCTAGCCGAGCCCGTTTGGGCGGCGCACCGCTAGCCGAGCCCGTTTGGGCGGCGCACCGCTAGCCGAGCCCGTTTGGGCGGCGCACCGCTAGCCGAGCCCGTTTGGGCGGCGCACCGCTAGCCGAGCCCGTTTGGGCGGCGCACCGCTAGCCGAGCCCGTTTGGGCGGCGCACCGCTAGCCGAGCCCGTTTGGGCGGCGCACCGCTAGCCGAGCCCGTTTGGGCGGCGCACCGCTAGCCGAGCCCGTTTGGGCGGCGCACCGCTAGCCGAGCCCGTTTGGGCGGCGCACCGCTAGCCGAGCCCGTTTGGGCGGCGCACCGCTAGCCGAGCCCGTTTGGGCGGCGCACCGCTAGCCGAGCCCGTTTGGGCGGCGCACCGCTAGCCGAGCCCGTTTGGGCGGCGCACCGCTAGCCGAGCCCGTTTGGGCGGCGCACCGCTAGCCGAGCCCGTTTGGGCGGCGCACCGCTAGCCGAGCCCGTTTGGGCGGCGCACCGCTAGCCGAGCCCGTTTGGGCGGCGCACCGCTAGCCGAGCCCGTTTGGGCGGCGCACCGCTAGCCGAGCCCGTTTGGGCGGCGCACCGCTAGCCGAGCCCAGCCCAGCCCATTTCAGAGTTATGTGCCTACAGAGCTCATTTCAAACTCGTGCAATTACTAGAGCCAGTAACACACACCCTTTCTATTAACCCAGCAGCAGCTACATTTACCTCGACGTATCTACAACTCTCCCTTCGATGCCTCATTCTAACAGACACTTTCACTTACTTCAACACCTAAGTTTACCTATGGGCACTAAATCCGCATGCTTCGCTCTACACTTGCCTTTGTGATTGCCATTAGTACGGTGATTCTCACAAGGAGACCTCAGTACCTGTCTTTTTTTCATTTTCTTTTTTTTTTTTTTTTGCTTCATTTGGTCCATTACTGATTCCCCATACCTTCAGCTATGTCAGTAGTTACAGTCCAATTCTACAATGTACTTTTTCTACAATATATAGAACAGACTGATGGCCTCACTGCTCAAATATTTGACACTATTAGTTTTATTCCTCTTTTAAGCATTATTTTTACAAATACATTTAAACTCCAAAAATTTAGCATTACCTTCAGAAGAAATGCCACTATTTAGGACCTGCAATTCTCTACACAGCGATCCTTTCCACATTCCTCGCTCCCATTACATCCATCGCTGCATGTCCAGAAGTTTTACTCCTTGTAGCAACATTACCTGCACGATCCCCGTTCCCGGGCAGAAAACGAGTAAGCTCCGCTCATCTTGACAGACTGTCCGCTTCCACACCTCGGCACAAAAACAGAAATCGAAAAGTATCATTACATCACAAACTACAAAGAGCACCCAAATATTTTACAAACCCACCACAGAAAAATACAGTTACCCTTATGCACTTCACAACCCTGGCCTACTCCATGCTGGCCATCTAGTCCAACTCCCCCCACCCTTCACCCGCAAAATCCTCAACTGTCTTCCAAAGACCATCCACCAAACAACATATTTCCCTGTGCTGACTAGCAATTACCACATTCCAGGGCAGTGCTCCATGGGAACACCGTTCCTGGGAGCCTTGAAAAAAATCGCCCTGCCTGTGAAAACCCTAGCCCAAGCCTGATCCCCATCCGAACATTGGCGATGAACATCGCCTCACAGAGCAGCCAGGACTGGGGGAAGAAAAAAAAAAAAACCTGGCTAGGGGGAAAAAAAAAAAATTCCCCAGCTAGGGTTTTTTTATTCTAATTGTATTTTTTTTTCAATTCTAATTCCCTGGAAAACATCTCACCTGTACAACCTGAAAGGAAAAAAAAACATTAAAAAGTCAAAACACATAACCCTACAAGGCTACACACATTCACAACACACTATGCATTGACATCGCATGCACACCAGCCCTCGCTCTCAACTCATCCATCCAACAGCCTGCCATTCTCAAGGGGCCATGGCCCTGTGCCTGCGGCACCAGGGGGCTCAAAAATGGCCCTGCCTGCCAGAACCGTGGCCCAAGCCTGACCCCCGTCCGAACATTGCCCATGAACACCACCTCACAGAGCGGCCAGGACCAGGGGAAAAAAAAAAAAAACACAGCTGGGGGAAAAAAAAATATCCCCTGGCTGGGGATTTTTTATTCTAATTGTATTTTAATTTTTCCTAATTGCCTAACAAACATCTCTACATCCACCCTGCAAGAGACCACTGAAAAGCTAAACCACGTAACCCCACAAAGTTACACACATTCACAACACACCACTCATTCAGATCACACACACACTAGCCCTCACTCTCAACTAACCCATCCCGCAGCCAAAGGGTGTCAAGGGGCCATTGCCCCTTACTCACAGCACCCGGGGCCTCAAAAATCACCCTGCCTGCAAAACCCCCGGCCCCAGCCCAACCTCCTTCCAAGCTCCCCACAAACTGCCCTTCCATTACAGCAACGCTTCAACACACACCATCTGCACCATACACAGATTTTCAACCAGATACTTAGCTTCCATAGTGGCACTTGTCACAGTCCAACCTCCGTAGCAGCCACATCGCCTAAATGCGAGGTTCCTTCAAACGCCTCGTGGCCTGTGATCACCTGCAAAACCAACACACAAAACTCTTGAATACGCACTTCACCCTCGGCATAAAAAGAAATCCTCCACAGCTCCAAACACCTGCTTCCCACCGATTCCAAAAACAAAAACCTCAATGCCTTCACCATTTCTAGAAGCTTACCACAAAGTGTCCACATAAACAATATTAACACCCACGCCCAATTACTGCCTTACTATATTCTACCTCACAATCTACTTGCAATCCACTCCCCTACTGGCATGCAATGTCTCAAAAAACTTTTAACCCTCGATGCTAGCAATCTAGACATATCAACATTTCACCCATAGACTCTTATCGCTGTTCCACCTACCCCTGACTCTACAGCCCCGGGCAGAGCAGCTCCAAGCCAAGTGCACCCATGCACAGACCAACACAACACAGAACACTACAGACAAGGCGATTCAAAAAGAGAGAGAAAACTCTCAGCAAGAAGAATGACCCCCGGGCGGGAGGTGCCATCCAGCAAATTGACCTACAGCGCCCAAAACCACGAAGCAAGGAGGCTCTATGACAGCCCCAAAGAAGAAGCAGCAAAAGTAACGGCCCGTTACAAGATGGTACTGTCAAAACCAAGATGATGGATGTGCCAGAAGCCTGTCATCAAGACCTAGAAACATCAAGGTGCAGGGAAGAACTCCCAGTCCAAGACAACACACGGCTAGAGAGCAGAGCTGCTAAAGCAGCCCGGAAGAGTGCTGCAAAAGAGAACCAGCGGGAACCTTCTGACACCAATCCACGCTTTACAGCTCCGAGCACAAGAAAAGAAGTAGATGACTGGCACAGTGCCGATGAGTAAGGGCATTCGAGACCCTAGGGACGGTGCCCAAAGCGCATGCCACGCTCCTCCGGTGCAAAGAATGATGATGGCATTGAGACTCGAGGAAGGCCTAAGTACAGAAAACAGACTACACAAACTACACACCACCACAGACATGGGCTGGAACTGCCCTGCCCGGCACACACTGGTCTCGGGCTGAAAAGCAACCCGCTCCCTTCATCTGCCCAAACAGAACTGCTCCTGGACAGCCCTGCCCTCCTACTCTCACTTTAAAACGCCTCCTGGCAATTCCCAGCTTCATCCCTCCCTCCCAGCCTCTCCCCAGCCTGGGGCCCTCAACTTAGCTTTCAGAGGGCCAAGGGGCTGAATCCATCCTCCACAAAAATCACATAGGCTAACTGGGACCATCTGGCAGTCGCCAGGTTCCTCTTCATCATCTGCAGTGAAGACAAAAAAAAAAAAAAAAAAAAAAAAGCAACAAAATCAGAAGAGGCAGCAAGTAACCCATCAGCCAACACCAACTACTTTCCTACTTTCCCAACCCCCCACTTAATCACACACACCACAGCGTTATGCTTACCTGCTCATTCCAGAGTCAGACCCTGCGGCCATCGTCACTCACGGTACCCGAGACAGCAAGACACACAAAATTAGCACAGCAGTCGTGAGACTCACCAGGCCCATTCTCCTCCTCCCTAATCCACAGCTCACCTTGAACGCTCATCCCATTCCAAAGGTGGCCCGCACAGCGCCTGCAAAACAAAAGATAAACACTTAACCGAGCAACCACCTAATACTTCGATATTCAACACTGGCCCAGCCCACAACCACCTCACCTTCTCAGACTGCTCATCGGCCTGCGACTTCACCCCTCCGAGGCTGCGTGCACCACCTGCAAAAACCAAAGCAGAAGACGCATGCTGGGAGGCCGCCCAAAACCCTCAGCCTGCCAGACCGATTCCCAACTCCCTCTCCTTTACCTTGGCCGCTCGACCACCCCACTCTGTCGTCAAGAGCTTGCCACGTCAAGGCACACGTACCACCTGCAAAAAACAAACAACAAGGGATGCTTCCAACTTTGCCAACAATGCGACACCTCCAAAGGAACAGTTCCTTTAACCCAGTAATCATGGCTCGCCTTGCCAAGACACCTCCGGTACCGATGGCCCGCTTCGCTCCTTCCTTCGTACCTTCAAAATAAAAGAAAAAAAGAACCCCATCAGCTAGTCACAGAGCCACCGGCTGCATCTTCCCTCAGATTCCACTCACGAACCCACCTTCTTATGCTGCTCCGCTCCCCTCCTCCGTCGCTCTGTGGCATGCATATTGTCCCTCTGCATCTGAAAAAAAGACATATTGAATGAGTCACCAAGATGCAGAGCAAGAACTTAACAATTCCAGAGGTCTTGATTCCATCTATGAAGACTATCTGGAGTCCAACTAGAGCCTGCCATCTTAGGGGAAATAAAAAAAAGGGCCCAAACTTTAAGCCCATCACATGCAAGACTTAACACCTTAGAGAGTCAAATCCGCTTCACTGCCCCTCAACAGCCCCTGCCACATGGCTTCAATCGTCTCCGTAAAACACTATCGGCATGGCTGTCCACACAGCCCGCTGATGGCTACTCAAGCCAAGATTACTGTACAACCCTCGCCTAAACAGTCTAGGCACATCAACGTTTCACCCATAGATTCTTATCGCTGTTCCACCTACCCCTGACTCTACAGCCCCGGGCAGAGCAGCTCCAAGCCAAACACACCCGTGTACAAACACACACAACACAGAACACTACCAACAAGGTGATTCAAAGAGAAAACTCTCAGCAAGAATGACGACCCCTGGACGGGAGGTGCCATCCGGCAAATTGACCTACAGCGCCCAAAACCACAAAGTAAGGAGGCTCTATGACAGCCCCAAAGAAGAAGAGGCAAAAGTAACAGCCCGTTACAAGATGGTACTGTCAAAACCAAGATGATGGATGCGCCAGAAGCCTGGCATCAAGACTTAAGGATGTCAGGATGCGGGGAAGAAGTCCCTGTCCGAGAAAACGGATGGCTAGAGAGCAGAGCTGCCAAAGCAGCCCGGAAGAACACCACAAAACAGGACCGACCAGAAGCCGCTGAGACCGATCCATGCTTTAGAGCTCCGAGCACAAGAAAAGAAGCACCTGATTGGCACAGTGCCAATGAGTAAGGGCATTCAAGACCCTAGGGACAGTGCCCGAAGCGCATGCCACGCTCCTCCGGTGTCAACGTGGAAGTCACGGACACTGCACACAATCAATATGATCAAAGCAGATGCCACTTTATTGCCCAAATAGTTTGGTTTATACAAGTATTTTAGTTCCTGCTCATGCGTAAGCCATCTGTTGATTGGTTAACATGTGCTGTCCATGCGCCTAAAACAATAATTTGATAGGATAAGGCCGTCTGATCACGCGAATGGTTCCCCCCGCCTGCATCTTGTCTTGTGTCCTGCTTTCAGTTACGTAGGCCCAACTTTGTTCAGCTTTTTGTGCTTATTTCAGCAAACTTTGTAGCAACAGTTAGCCTTGTTCTACTTTTCCTGCTCGCTTCATCAAACTTGTAGCAACAGTTAATCTTCGCTAGGTCCTTGAGGGCTGCTGCCTGCAGAGGCCTCTGGTTCACGGAATAATCAGGTCCATTGTGCCTGGATTGTTCACTATATGTCCATTGTTTCCAAATATCCCACACTCCAGCGCAAAGACTGATGAAGGCATTGAGACTCAAGGAAGGTCTAAGCACAGAAGACAGACTACACAAACTACACGCCACCACGGACACAGGCTGGAACTGCCCTGCCTGGCACACACTGGTCTCGTGCTGAAAAGCAACCCGCTCCCTTCATCTGCCCAAACAGAACTGCTCCTGGACAGCCCTGCCCTCCTACTCTCACTTTAAAACCCCTCCCGGCAATTCCCAGCTTCGTCCCTTCCTCCCAGCCTCTCCCCAGCCTGGGGCCCTCAACTTAGCTTTCAGAGGGCCGAGGGGCTGAATCCATCATCCAGAAAAACCACACGGGCTAACTGGGATATTCCTGCACTCACCAGGCTCCTCTTTGTCATCTGCAGGGGAAAAAAAAACAAACAAAAAACCCAAACCAAACCAGAAAAGGGAGTAAGCATCCCATCAGCCAACACCAACTACTTCCCCAACTCCCCCACTCCTCACAAGCACCACCGCATTACGCTTACACACTCATTGCGGAGTCAGACCCTGCAGCCGTCATCACTCGTGGTACCGAAGATAGAGACACACAAACGTGAAGAGTCACCAGCCCCACGCTCCTCCTCACTAATCCACAGCTCACCTCAAACGCTCATCCAATTCAAAGATAGCCCACACAACACCTCCAGAATGGAAGGTAAATGCTTAACCAAGCAGCCCCATAATACTTCGCTATTCAACACTGACCCTGCCGACTACCACCTCACCTTCTCGGACCCCTCACCGGCATGCAGCTTTGCAGGAAACCTTACAGCAGACTTCACGGTACGTAAAGGGTGCCTATAAGAAACCTGTAGAGGGACTTTTTACAAGGGAGTACAGCAATAAGACAAGGCAGTAACGGCTTTAGTCCTAAGGAGGGTACATTTAGTTTAGGCATTAGGAAGACGTTTCTCACTAGGGGTGGCGAGGCACTGGAACGCGTTGCCCAGAGAACCTGCGGATGCTCCCTCCCTGGAAGCATTCAAGGCCAGGTCAGATGGGGCTTTGAGCAACCTGGTCTCACGGAAGGTGTCCCTACCCATTGCGGGGCGGGGGGGAAGGGGGGGGGGTTGGAACTAGAGGATCTGTATGGTCCCTTCCAACCCAAACCATTCTACAATTCTATGACATCCAAATCCAACTGCAAAACTCCTCTGAGAAGGGCTGGTGAACCCTCCTCCCTTTCCCCAGCAGTCCCAAAACTTTAGAAACCCCTTTTCTTCTCCTCAACTGTCAGGAAAGGAACCCCACTGCTTCCTGACACCTCCTGCCCTCGGTTCGCACCCCTGAACCCCCTTCAGTGGCAACTCCTCAGGAGCCGCTCTTCTGAGCCACATCCCAAATTCTGGGGGCACCTCCTAACCTACAGCTTCCCAGAGACTCTGAGCTCTGCTACATGCCCACAAAATAAAGTCAAGTCCCAAGGCTTGTAATCTACAAAGGGCCTGCCACAAGCTGCAAAGGTTCTAGGGACAACGTAGCATTACGTGGGCAATGAGGAAAGGCATCCCAAACCCTGAAGGGCACTGTGCCTCACGGCCCTTCTGCTTGCTTCAGAAATACTAAAACTCCATATACAGATGCATACAAGACACTCACCTTAACCCCTGCTAAACAATGTCACCATCGGTCCCGTTAAGAGAGATATCAGCAACTTACACAGCATACAGCAGAACGGGTGAAAAAAACAAGGTTCCTTTTTCAATAAAGTTGGGAATTCCAGGAAAACACAATGCATGAAGAATTTAAAAAAAACAAACAATGCATACTATTAAACCATCTTTCTACCCCTGAACACTCAAAACAAAATTACTGACCTGAAAAAAAGAAAGGAAAAAAAAGCAGCTGCATACAAGTGTTACTTGCTACCACACATGCTGCTAAACTTTGACTGGTCCTGAAGCTCTTACCTCAGGCAGACACCTCTTCCCAAAGGGCTGAGCCAGCTCCAAAGCTGCAAAAGACTCAAGGAAGAGCTGAGCACCAACACCAAAGAAACCCAGGAGCACAATGAGCTCCCTCAGCAGAGGCTGTAGCTCAAATATCCCGAGCCTCTGCCCACCACCCTTAGTGCAATCACCTGGGAAAGGGGAAGGGCAAACCACCAGAAGTTATAAAGTCAGCTGGAGGAGCAGCAGCACTATTCTCACCTGCCTTAAATTTACAGCAAGCAAGGTCCTCGACAGAGAAAGTAACCCCTCCAGGAAATGACACTACTTCCTCCCGTACTACAGCTATTGCATCAGCAACGTGACCAGGTAGGGAATTAAACTTAGTTTTTCTGGGCTGTAGATAGAAAACGATAGATGCCCTTCTAAACTAGGTAAGAAACTAGCTCATTAAATGCAATGACAATGTTGTTATCAAAATTGATGTGCTTTAGTTTCCTATAAAAAAGCCAAAATGCTCTGGGGTTTTGCTTCATTTCTAGCAAGACTGTGCATACCACCTTACTTCTACCAGAACTACCTTCTGGATAGGAATGAATCAAAAAGCAGAATTAGATCCCTTAAGAATTCCATCTCCAAAATATCTCTGGTTGCAAAATAAATTATTTACTGTGAATAGCCAATGATACAGAGTCCCCCTGAGCGTGTCTCCAGCTGACTCCCTTAACAGAGGTACAAGAGTCCCAAAGCGCAAAAAAACCACCAAAAAGCCATGGAAATACATGGGGGGGACCAGGCAGCAGCCATGCCCCACAAGGACAGGCCAGGGCGGGGGGGCAACGACACCCCCTGCAGTCATGCAGGAAAGGGTCAGCAGAAGCCACACCCCTGCGGTTTAGGGGGGGCAGCAGCCACAAATGACACCAAGAAAACATGGAACTTCAGGGATACACGGCTGGTGGGGGGAAGAGGGTGACACCCCCACCAATCGGCATGGGAAAAAACTCACAGGAAAGGTGGGTTAGATGGATAGTTTGCGGTGGTAAGATACGTGCGCAAGAACATGCACAGTCAGGGGGGCGGGGGCATGCATGAGGTTTACCTTCACCAGGGGCTCCACCCAGGTAATCCACAGTAGGTAAACTCATCTGGGATAATCTGCAACAGCAATTCCACTCTGGGTTCTTGACCCAACACCAGATAATCCACACTGCCTGCCCCATGGGAGGGGGTGCTTCCCACAGGATGGGGCATCTGCTGAGCATCACCACACCCTTAGGACAACACATCTGGAAAATTAAAATCACAAATTGTATTTCAGCATATTAAAAAAATAACACCAAATGAGTAGAGGAATTCCAGCAAAGGGAGAGGCTAGCAGGTGCCCTAATTAGGACTTGAGCTAAACAGGTCAGCTCACAATACAACACATCCTTTAGAAGGTAGACTGATGAAAACTGGTTTGCTGCTAGATAACTGTATAAGTGAGATTTGATAAATGATCATATATTAACATTATGGTTGAAACAGTAGACAAAGGGTAGCTGGGGACATAATTACAAAAGTGTAGTCAAGTGATTAACTAGTAATTATTTATAAGTTTTGCTGGTTTTTGCTCTTATGACTAGAAGTTCCTGTAAGCTAGACGAGAACAATGTTGAAACTGACCACGTGTGATGGAAACTGCATTAAGCTTCAAGATCAAAGAACAAGGACAAGAATAAAGACTTCAAGGACAGCCAACAAGAACTTCAAATGGGTCCGTGGTGGTAAAAGCAGCCCTTTGCCTCAAAGGGATCCTTCATTGCGCGTGATCGGATGTAGGCAGTACTACGATAATCAGTTATAATCATTTTTATGTATACGTATACTAATCTGATTAATATGCCATTAGTTATTCTCTATAACCTGTTTGTGCTAAAGCTGTGGTATGCACGCTAGGTGGAAATATCCCACGTGCATCCAGCGCTTCAATAAAGAATGCCTGCTTTCTAAAATTCCAAAACAAGTCTTGGAGAGTTTCTTCGACTGGCTTTTCAGTATCAGAGAGGTGTCATTGCAACAAAATGAGTCCAAAGGGGCCTTACAGAGCTAAAAGTGTGCTGCAGGGAAAATTTAAGACCTCGGGAGACATTGTGACAGTAGCAAAGGGCTTCTGAGAGGGACAGGCAAAAGAAGGCTTGAGGCCATGATGGAGTCCAGAAGGGATTTGAACAGACTACAGATGTCCTCAGGGGACTAGGGACTGAACAGAGGTATCCTAGCTAGCATAGAGGACAACATGAGCATTCTGGAGATGAAAGATGGCATCAGGAAAGGTTCTCAGGGAGGGAGAAGGGTGCAAAGTGCACAACAGAGCCAAAAGAGGCTCTGTGTGGGGCACAAGGATGGCCTCAGGAGGCATGATGATGGGAGAAGGGTGCTGAGAGTGAAAGATAGAAGGCAGCTCTGGTACACAATGCAAAACTCATTGTGGTGGGGCAAGTTCTGCTTAACAACAAACTCTGCATAGCAAGGCACCACAGGTGAAAAGAAGCAGATCAGCACCCATCAGCAACAGGAGGGGGAGGGCATGCCAGAGGGTGCACAGCTCCCTGTTCTGATAAAGCTGTTCTGATATGCCGAGCAGGACAGCTCACCATACAGTGACAAAAGATCATGTTTGCAGGGAAGGGGAAGTTACCCCCCAAACGACTCCCAAGTCCCAAAGGCTCACAAACTGCTCATGACACCTCATTAGCCTAATAAGTTTGAGTGCCTGCCCAAATGAGGGGCAAGGAGTATAAAAGGACACAACCTGAAGCCCCAGGTGTGGAAGCCCACTGGGACTGGACCCCTCAGCTGACTGAACCAATGCTGGACCCAGGACTGGTGAAATCTTTCTCTTCTCTCTCTCTGCCTTGTTTCTCTCTTTCTTTTTCCTTTTCTGTAATCCCTACATCTTATCCCTGTAGACATAAACCATTGACCAAGTCTGGGACTAGGAGTGGATCCAGCTGCCCCTAGGCTCCTCTGTGAGAAGGAGTCTATAAAGCAAAGTGGTCTGCTCTGAACCTCGTGACTCGACAGAAGGGGTCTCCATACTCTCTTCCCTGAACTGATCCAAAAATAAGCAAGGCCTGTAGTATATGTTTGGTGATGCAGGGTTAGCACAGGTTACACAGTTTACTGATGTAGTTTCATGCCAATTTTTGTCGTGAGCGAATAAAGTTGAATTTTGTGAGTTAAAGGATCCCTGGTGTCATATCACTTTAATCCTGACCTGGGAATCGGCAAACCTGAGTTGTCATCCTGAGAAACTGAGACATGACAGACAAAGACATAGAAAGAAAATTTTACAAGCAACTGGGTACGGGACATACTAGAATGGATTAAAAAATAAAGACAGCAAACTGGCTAAAAATAGATGAGGAAAGAAAATTTAAAAGAGATGGGGTACAGGACAGACAGGAAAAAGTAAAAAAAGGGAGTGACATCTTGATAAAAGTAGACATAAACCAGAAATTTTAAAAGCGACAAGATACAGTAAACAGGAAAAAATTAAAAATAGGGACAGAAAACAAGATAAAAGTACACCTAGAAAAAAAAGATTTGAAAAGTAAAAGGATTATGAGATAAAAAGTTGAAAAATAGGGACAGGGAACTACATAAAAGTAGACAGAAAATTTTAGAAGTAATGCAGTTCATGACAGGAAAGAATTAAAAATTAGAAACAGTTACTGGATAAAAGAAGACATAGAAAGACTATTTTAAAAGCACAGCATTAAGGAAATAAAGGAAAAAATAGGGACAGCGAACTAAAACAGACATAGAAAGGAAATTTTAAAAGCAATGGAGTGTAAGACAAAGGAAAAAAATTAAAAAATATTGATAGGCTGAAAAAGAGATACATAGAAAGTAAATTTTAAAAGTGATGTGGTAAAGGACAGACAGGAAAGAATTAAAAACCAGCAATATGCAGCATCATAAAAGCAGACATAGAAGGAAAATTTAAAAAGTGATGGGATACAGGACAGGAAAGAATTAAAAAATAGGGACAGAACTGGTTATCAGAGATAGAAAATTTTAAAAAGTGACAGAATAAGGAAAAATGGAAAATAATGAAAAATAGGGACAGCAAACTAAAGAAATGAAGATGTAGAAACAAAATCTAAAAAGCAACAGGCTACAGGACAGACAAGAAAGTATTAAACAATAGTGACAGCAAACTACATCAAGAAATAGAAAGGAAATTTAAAAGTGATGGAGTGCAAGACAGGAAAAAGTGAGATGGTACAGGACAGAGGCTAAAATTAAAAAAACAAAGACAGTGAATAGGTTAAAGTAGGCATAGAAAGCAAATTTGAAAAAAGTGACAGGTGTCATGGTTTAACCCCAGCTGGCAACTAAGCACCACCCAGCTGCTTGCTCGCTGCCCCCCTGCAGCGGGATGGGGGAGAAAAATCAGAAAAAAAAGTAAAACTCACAGGTTGAGATAAAGACAGTTTAATAGGTAAAGCAGAAGCCGTGCACACAAACAAAGCAAGACAAGGAATTCATTCCCTGCTTCCCATCAGCAGGCAGGTGTTCGGCCATCTCCAGGAAAGGAGGGCTCCATCCTGTGTAACAGTTACGTGGGAAGACAAATGCCATCGCTCTGAATGTCCCCCCTTCCTTCTCCTTCCCCCAGCTTGATATGCTGAGCATGACATCATATGGTCTGGAACAGCCCTTGGGTCAGTTGGGGTCAGCTGTCCCAGCTGTGTCCCCTCCCAGCTCCTTGTTCAGCCCCAGCCTGCTCGCTGGTGGGGCAGCGTGAGAAGCAGAACAGCCCTTGACTCTGTGCAAGCACTGCTCAGCAATAACAAAAACTTCCCTGTGTTATCAACGCTGTTTTCAGCACAAATCCAAAACGTGGCCCCATACTAGCTACTGGGAAGAAAAATAACTCAATCCCACCCAAAACCAGCACAACAGGGTATGTGACAGAGACAAAAGAATTAAAACATGGGGACAGCTAACTAAACAAACAGACATAGGAAGAAAATTTAAAAGGTGGTGGGCTACATGACAGACAGGAATAACTTAAAGACAGTGAATAGGTTAAAGCAGACATAGAAAGAAAAAGTAAAAAGCAACGGGGTACACAATAGTGAGGAAAGAATTAAAAAACAGTGATACACAGCTCGATACAAGTAGACATAGAAGGAAAATTTAAGAAGTGATTGGGTACAGGACAACAAAAATAAAATTAAAATAGCCACAGTGAACTAAAACTGAGAAATATGAAGGAAATTTAAGTGACACAGGGGCACAGGACAGAGAGGAAAAAAAATAAAAAATAAAGACAGTGAACTGGATAAAAGTAGACCTAGAAAGCAAATTTTCAAAGCAACAGGGTACACAACAGACAGGAAATAATTAAAAAATAGCAATAGGCAGCTTCATAAAAGTAGATGTACCATCATGGTTTAACCCTGGCTGGCAACTAAGTACCATACAGCTGCTCACTTACTCCCCCACAGTGGGATAGGGGAAGAATCGGGAGGGTAAATGTGAGAAACTCATGGGTTGATATAAAAAGTTTAATAATTAAAAAGACATTTTTTTAAAAAGTTGTAAGAGGAAAAAAAAAACCAAACAGCAAATGAAAACAATTGCTCACCACCAACTGACCGATGCCCAGCCAGACTCAAGCAACTGGGTACAGGACAGAGAGGGAGGAATTAAAATATAGGGTCAGGGAGACAGAAAGGGGAAGACATAGAAATTAAATTTTAAAAGTAATGGGGTACAAGGCAGTGCAGAAAAAAATAAAAAACAGGGAGAAGAAGCTGGTTAGAGAGAGGCATATTAAAAATTTAAAAGGCAACAGAGTACTGAGCAGAGTTGACAGAAGAATAACAAGTTTTGAGGAGCCATACACATAGGTGGGCAGGCAGAGAGGGAGACAGAGGAAGGGAGGCAGAGGTGGGCCAGGATGTAGAGGAGAGGACTTGCGACTCACCACAGCTCCTGGTGCTGGCAGGAGACCTTCACCACCCCAATGCTTCTCTCTCTGCCTCTGCCCCTTCCTCCTCCCCAGTGCCGGCTGCCTGACCCTCACGTACTCGGCAGCACGCAGTGGACACCTCAGTGCTCCTCATCCACAAGGCTTGCTTTGATACACAGTGGCTCATGCATGTAGCCAACAAAGGCCAGGGACAGCTCAGAGGGATCCTTCCTTGCCACAGGGACTGGCCATTCCTTGCTGCAGGCACCTACCAGCCAGCCAGACCCCCCTGCACTCCCTCCTCAGCCAGTTCCCCTGCCCAGGCAGCCCCCTTTACAGCTGGAGCCCCTTCACACAGCAGGGCCAGCCCCATCCTCAGCCTCACTGGCCACACCTGGGGCCATCCCAGCCCCAGCTGGAGCCCATCAGGAACAGGGGCCATTGCCAAAGCCCCACAGCACATCATCCCTGCCCCTGCACCTACCCACATCCAGGGAGACAGAGGAGGCAGGAAAAATTTATTCATTAATGCATATAAGAAATCCTGGCAGTGAGTTGGCTACAAGGCTCAGTGCCCAAAGGCAGCAGGATGGGGGGATAAAAGGGAAGAGAAAAGCAGGAGGAAGGACAGAGGGACACAGATGTGCAAGACAGGGAGCCAGGAAATTGGATGCTGGGAACAAGAGAGGGACAAGAAGCAGGAAAACAGTGTAGAGAGAGAAGAGCAGAGAGACTGAGCAGAACAGCAGGGATGGAGATGGAGGAATAAATAATAGGAAGCAGGGGAGAGAAGGGGAAGAGACTGGCAGGACAAGAAGATAAACACAGGACAAGGGACAGGGAAACATTCTCAAGTGATACAGGAGAAGAAACAGCAAGAACTAGAAAACAGAAACAGGGAGCCAGGTAGAGAGAATCATTTCAAAAAGCAACAGCATACAAGAAACATAGGCAAGAGCTAACAAGCAGACAGAGGGAGAGGCAGACGGAGAGGCAGACAGAAAAGGTAAGAAGTGACAGGGTACAGGACAGAGAGGGAAGAGTTAAGAACTAGAGACAGGGAGATGGATAGAAGGAAACATAGAAAATTTTGAAAGCAACAGGGTACAAGAATCAAAAAGTAGGTACATGGAGCTGCATAGAGGGAGACGTAAGAACGAAATTTGAAAAGCAACAGGGTACAAGAAACACAGGCGAGAAATTAAACTAAGGTCAGGGAGACAAAGAGAGGGAAAAGTAGCAAGAAAATTTTAAAAGCAACTGGGTTTAAGAAACATGCAAGAATTTAAATAGGGATGGAGAGGCAGGAAGTTTCAAAAGTGATGACATACAAGAAACATAGGCAAGATTTAAAAAACAGGGACAGAGAGCCTGATAGAAGGAAACTGTGGTGGGTTGACCTTGCCTGGCTGACGAGTGTCCACCAAGCCACTCTATCATTCCTCCTCCTCAACAAGACAGGAGGGTAGAAAATACAACAAAAAAGCTTGTGGGTCAAGATAAGGACAAAGAGATCACTCACCAATTACTGTCACAGGCAAAACAGACTCAACTTGGGGAAATTAATTTATTGTCAGTCAAAATCAGAGTACAATAATGAGAAATGTGATAAATTTATGTGTTTGTTAATCAAACCAGTTCTGTAAGCCTTGCACAATGTGTTCATTTTTGCAAGGCAGTGTTAGCCTTTGCAAGCAGGTGCGGTTGGAAACTTTGTAACTGCAATGTCTTGCTAAGTGAACAAGATGTATTAGCTGTCAATGCCTAATAAGAAGATATTTTAAAGTACGCATGCTCCAGATGACAAGAAACACAGAAGACTACCACAGCCTTCATCCCACTACTCCCCCAGCAACAAGGCGTGCAATCACAGAAGATACTAAACAAGCCCACGTGGGCCCGGACTCTGGACTCTAACCTGGCAACAAAAAAACTAAAAAGGGGACTCTGAAGGGGGGGGGGGTGTGCGCCGTTGGTAGAGCGGAGACTCCCCAGCTGCCCAGCGCTGTTTTGCCTGTTTGCCATTTGCTTCAATAAACTTTGATTGGATTACCCATGGGCTGGCGTACAATTTTTTGTCGCCGCTTATAACAAGAAATATGAACAAATCTGAAAAACACCTTCCCCCCACCCCTCTCTTTTCTTCCTGGGCTCATTTTCACTCCTGACTTCTCTACCTCCTCCTACCGAGCAGCACAGGGGGAGAGGGAGCGGGGGGTTGCAGTCATTCCTCACAAGTTGTCTCTGCTGCTCCTTCCTTCTTCGTGTTCTTCTGTTCCAGTGTGGTGTCACTCCCATGGGGCCACACGTCCTGCCAGAAAACCTGCTCCAGTGTGGGCTCCTCTCCACAGCGTCACAGCCTCCTTTGGGTGCATCCGCCGGCTCTGGCGAGGGGTTCCCCATCGGCTTCAGGGTGCATATCTGCTCTGCCATGGACCTCCGTGGGCTGCAGGGGGACAGCCTGTGTCACCATGGTCTTCACTGCAGGCTGCAGGGGAATCTGCTTTAGGACCTGGATCACCTCCTCCTTTTCCTTCTTCACTGACTGTGGTGTCTGCAGGACTGACAGCTTCTGCACAGCATTGTTTTAGCCCTTCTTAAATATCACAGAGGTGCTACCAGCGTTGCTGGTTGGCTCAGCTTTGACCAGTAGCACCTCCATCTTGGAGCTGGAACTGGCTGTGCCCAACATGGGGACAAGTCCTGGTGTCTTCTCACAGAACCCACCCCTGCAGCCCCTGCCCACTCCCCTGCCCCAGCTTGTCACACAAACTCACTACAACAGTGATCAGCTACAGGGCAGAGAAGGGGAATTGAAAAGTAGAAGGGAGACAGAGAGAGATGGGGCGGGGGGAGGGGGGTAGCAATGGGCTACAGGACTGAGAGGAGGAACTAATAAAAAGGGAGAGGATACCAGACAGAGAAATATTAGTGATGAGCCACAGGGCAGAAGGAAGAATTAAAAAAGGGGACAGTGAGGTAGATGAGAGAGACTGATAAATACCAAAACCACTGATGATCTAAAGGGGAGAGAGAGGGAAAATAAAGCATAGGGACAGGGAACCAGACAGAGAGAGAATAATAAAGACAACAATGGGCTATGGGACAGTGAGGGAAGAAGTTAAAACATAGTGACAGGGACCTGGAACAAGAGAATCTAAGAAAGTAAAAGTGTATCCAGAATACAGGGCAGAGAAAGGAATTGAAAAATAGAGACACAGCATCAGACAGGTGAGAGCGGCGGGGATTGTGAAGGGCTAAAGGGCAGACAGGGAGGAATTAACAAGATTGGCATAAGAAGACAGACGGATAAATGGAGAAAGACAAAGTAGTGATGGGCTGCAGGGCAGAGACAGAGGATAAAAAAAGAGGGATGGTGACATGCGGAAAACAGACTCCACAATCGGTGATATTGTAAAGTAGGTATGTTTATTCAGCACTGGGCAGCACGGGGGCTAGTCCCACCAAAGTCGTGCGCGCCGTCGGGCCTAATTGTGCAGGTTAAGTACATGTTCTACATACATATTCATTAGATTTCCAAGAAATGTTATACATATTCATTAGTTTTCCGGGAAACTATTAGCATATGCAAATGTCTTTTACGCAGGCGCATTGAAGGTCTCTGGTGGTCTTCAGGAGTCCTCCGGTGGTCTTCCATAGTCTTCCTCACTTGTCCGCTATTTGACCCTCCTCAAGTGATTTTGCTTTCGGTCACGTAGGCCCATCTTGCTTAGCTTTTTGTGCCTGTTTCATCAAACTTTGTAGCAACAGTTAGCCTTCGATGCGTCCATGAGGCCTGCTGCTTGGGGGTGCCTCTGGCTCAGATTGAACAGCCCCATTGTGTCTCTCGTTCACTATGTATCTATTCTTCTAATTATCCCACACTGCGCAGTATGGTCTTTTACATATTTTGATACATCAGTGCTCGTTAGTGCTCTTATTATCGAAGTTCTCAGTGGTGTAAAATCATATGGTTAGTTTAAGCTAAATTATCTACAAGGATGAGAACAAAGGCAGGAGTTCTTATCTTTTCTGGCCCTATCTATTCAAGCAAGGTCTCTACTTGTGCCTTCTTAACAAGATCGTAAATACATCAAACATTTAATTAAGTTTTGTGATTGTTCATGGTTCCTTCTTGCTCATCACTCCCAAATACCAGTCTCTGACAGGCTTAATCCTTGACGAACACCAGTCTTTGGTATGTAAGGTTACAGAGAAACAATCATAAAGCAATTAGCAGTTTGTTCTCTATATCAATGGGACAGGTCAGAAGTGCAGAGAGAAAAAGAAAACAGAGAGGCAGAACAACAGAGAAAGAGGGGAACTTAGAGAACAAGAAAGGGAGAGGAACAGGAAGAAAAAACAAAAAAAATAAAGCAGTGAGAGAAAGAGAAGGTGGGGGCAGGGAGGGACTGGGATGCAGAAGAGGGGTGACACAGCCCCAGGGGTTCAGGACTCACTGTACCTCCTGCTCTTGGAGCTGCCGAGAGAATCTGACAGTTCACACCTGTCTGTGTCTCTCTCCCTCTCCCTTCCTCCTCTGTAGCTGCAGTCACTTGACTGTCATCCACCTAAGAGAATAGATTGGTGCCTTACAGCTCTTACAATATGAGGCTTCCTAGAAACACAGCCTCACATGCACACACACACTACATGACTGCACTGTGGTTTTGGTTACGCATACAGACCCTGCCATGCACACTGGTGATCGGATGTGCTGAGGACTACACTAAGAAGGATCCATCCTCACCTGGAGAGGCAGGTTATCTCCTGTATAGAGCTGCTGGCTGGATCCTCTTTATTTTATTCTTCAAATAAAAAATATTCTTCAAATGCAGGCCGCTACGGAATCTTGCCATGGCAACCATGGCAAAACGGTGCCAGCTGACATCCAGCTGAGAGAAGAAAAAAAAACATTAGCACAAAGCTGGGTAGGAATCCAAAGCTGCCTTTTTTTTTGTGAAGGTTTGTGAAGACAGTACGACTCAGTGGAGGAAAAACTACTTTTGCGTCATCTTCGGTACGGTTGTTGACACGGGCCACTAGAGCTTTTGCATTTTTCAGACGACTGTGCCTTTTTTTTTTTCCTTTCTTTTTTGACTCACTGGCAACTTCACTTTCACTAGAACTCACTTTCCTAGATACACGCAGGTGACAGACATAGAGACCTACCGACATTTTCTCAAGCCTTAGTACAGCCGAGGCTTCATCACCCTATACGTCCCAAGTTGAGTATCTTTGCTAAAGAGCACAGCAACACATCTGTCCTTGTGAACTGCCTCGTTGCAAAAAAGGAATCATTTTTTCCAGGCCGTTGCTCCAAACGGGCAAGATCTTTTAAAACCGCAGTTGTGCCACCAAACCCGCTCAGGGTCCCTCCTAGCTTTTGACCGCCCTGAGATTTAACAGGCACACGCTCCATTCCATCTTCCAACAGCAAAAATACGTTAACGCTCTCGGACCCAGAGCGCAACCCTACGGATGTCCACGCACACACCCTGCCGTTTTGATGAGGAGCCACCGAGCATCCCTGCGAGCACAGCTGCACGCGCCAGATCGGTTTCCCCTACGCCGCGAGTTACCGGTTCCGGTGAACGTAGTTTCGGACGCTTTAAACCGAAAACCGTATCTCGACGCTTCGCCACAGTAGAAACGACCCATCGCCAGAACGCTACAAAAACGCAGTAACACCAATTGCAAACCCACAGCAGCAACAGCTCCAGAAATATTTAGACCAGGAACAAGGGAGAAAAATAAAACAGCTTCATCTCACGCACAGGGGAGCGGCAGGCAGAGAAAAGGGTCGGCATTCTGAGCCCTTACAGAAAACGGGCATTCTCCTTCCGTTCCTCAGCCCGTCCGTTAAGGTCTAAATACCGCAACACTACTACGGCAACGTCGAGAGCAGGGAACAGCAGCCCTGCCGCTGGACTTGCCACTGACCCACGCTATTTACGTAGCAGGACGCGTACGCAGAGGGACACGTTTTGCCACACGCAGCCCTGAACTTCCTGAAAATTTACGTTTACCAAAAAAAGCCATTTGGAACATATTGCCAAACAACATTCGGCAAGAAAGCTTTGATGCGTTTGACACACGCCAAGTTTTTGGTCACTTGCTATTTGCTTCCTGTTGCTGCTGCTGTTCTTCCTTCAGAAATTCTACTCGTAGCCCAGTTATTCACTACTGGTTCAAGCATTTGCCTCCCTGGTATTACCAGCACATTCACAGAGGCAAATAACTTACTTGCTCTTCTACAATTATCCAAACGACAATTACAGCCATGAAAGAGAAGGAGAGGTCAGGCAGCAGAAGAGCTCTGCAGGCTGGCACCAGTCAATATTGCACTCTCGAAGAACAAACAACAACAAAACAAAACCGTGACCCTGTATCCTTCTTTCCCTTCCCCCCCCCCCCCTTCTTCTTTCAGAGCTCATCCCTGCCTCAGCATTTTGTCTTGTCAGAGCATGAAGCGCAGGTGATCCGTACCCTGACGACTTTTGCGTGTGATGAATGCCTGTTCAGAAATAGTCCAGATCTGCAAGACTGGTGTCATTTCTATGGTTTTAATCATCATAACTCAAATTTTATTTACCCACGCATTTGTGAGGAAACTAATTAACTTTCAGACACTGCCTCTCCTTTTTTTGAGGGGTGGGGGTGGAAATGTGTTAGAGACTGAAAAACATTACGATTCAGAGCTCCCAACCACGAGGGAGTGGTGGAGAAATCAATGAAAGCAAAGACCAACAGCAGCAACATCAACTGAAAGTTGGCTTTCATTCCGATCACGTACTTAAGCGACTCTCCTTGCAAGGCTGTGCCTCGGTCCTAGGAATGACTAGTCCCTTTTTGGAAGGACAAACTTTTTCACTTAAAAGTCCTAGACTGAAGACTCCGCTGAACGGAATGGGGATTGTCCCACGGGACAACGTGCCATCAACACTCTTAATGGGGAAGGGAAAAAAAAAAAAACCAAACAAATAAAAATCAAGTACCAGTTCCCATCATGTTTCACTCATTACATTTCTACTGGCATCTAGGTGCTCAAAAACGAACTACAGGGACACCACATATTCCTAAAAATTCAGTTATACATAAAAAAGTAAAAGGCTATTTCCAACTTGCCCATAAAATCAGTATGAACAGAGAGAAGAGAAACACTCGACCCCCTAAAGAAGCTAACAGGCAGCTCTGAATTTACCAGACAGGAAATTTCATTCTTTCACCTGAACCAAAAACACATCACGGGACCAGTTCAGGAACAGGGCACGATCTGTTAACGGCAATTTTTCCATCAGCTTTTCGGCACTAGCAGCAAATTTGCCTTCTCTGTGGGTTTAACGTGGAGCATCTGTAGTGCCCTCGAACTCGCAAGTGTTTCTCTCCGCTCCCCCAGCCCGATACGTGCGATTACCTGAGCAGCAAGCGGAATTAACCGGGCAGGATTTTCTTCGTGTGACGCGGAAGGCGACGCTGGGAGAGGAGGAGACAAAGAAATGAACCTGCTTGTCACACCCAGCCAACGGTGAAAAGACAGGGGAGGATTCTGCCGGAAGGGCTCTGCACCCCAGGAGCTCCCGCCAGCCGGTTTCTCTCCCCTTTGCCAGGTACCGAGGGGACGACGACACCTCACCCGCGCCCCCTCGCAGGGGAGGCTGCCCCGGGAGAGCCGGGGGACCCCCACCTCGCTTCTGCCCGTGGGAATGGACCGGGAGAGACCCTCCACGCAGAGACAGGAGCGTGGCGTGGATTGCATGCCCGAGGGAAGAGGCCGGGCTCCCCGCTGGCAGAAGGACAACTCACCTCCCTGCTGCTCGGAGCTGCTTGTTGCGGACAGCCCTGCCCGCGCCCGGCCGCTCTTCCGCCGTGCTGGGAGCGCAGTCCGGCCGACGGACGCTCCAGCGAAAAGACGCTCCAGCTAATCGCGCCCCCTGCTCGGTTACAGCCGCAGGTACTTTCGCCTCTGGCTAATGCACGCTCCAGACAGCGGACACCCCGCCTCGTTCCAGCTCCCGCTTGCTACAGTTCTGGCTCGTTGAAGCCCCAGCTCCGCACTGAAGCTCCGGCTGATTTCAGCTGCTTCTCCTTACAAGCTCCAGCTACGTGCAACGGTCTGGGCTTTCCATAAGGTTGCGTATCAACTGCTGTCAGAACTGGAGCATTAGGATTAAACATCAGAGTTACACGCCAAGTAAATATTCGTTAAGTTTGGGCGATTAATTACTTAATAACTATTCTGAGCAGCGCAGAAAGAAGAGCTGGACTCAAAGAGGGCACGTGGGGTCTGAAAAGCGCCTTTCCCCCCCCCCCAGACCATCGCAGATGTTGAGCTCGGCCGGCTGCGTGCCGGCCTCCCGAACTTCGGCGTCCGACACAACCAGACCCCCATCTACGGGGAGGGACCACGCACCCTGCCCGCCCCCCGCTTCCCCCCGCAGCCCCCAACACCCTCCCACCCGCCTGCAAAACCAGCCAAGCCGGCTCCCGCTTTTGGCCCCCACACCACCTGACTCGGGGCCCATTTGGGAGCCAAAAAACCCGGCTGCTGAGCCTGTTCTCAAGGCCCAAACACGCAGGGCCGGACCTCTGTTTCTGGGCCCAAAGCCGCGCAGCTCGGTCTGTTTCCGAGCCCCCAAATCAGCCACGCGAGCCTGTTGTCAAGCCCCAGGAACAGAAAACTTGTTCTCCATTTCTGACCCTGCAGTGCCCACGGGCGACGCCGAGCGTAGCCACCCCACAGCCCTGCACCCCCGGGGCCCCACGCGCAGTTTCGGGGAGTGCTCGGGACCTGCAGAGGGCCCGGCCCCACGCCTCTGCAGGGCAGCCCCAGCACAGGCAGGGCGTCGCTTCTCGATTGCCGTTTCAGGCTTTATTTCCCCGCCATCACCGGCACGGCCAGGCCCCCCACCCCAAACCTCCCAGCCGAAGCACCCCCGCGGGTAGCCGGGCCCAGCCACCCAGAAAACAAGAAAACCAAAGAAGGGACAACAAGACAGACAACGTGGGGAAAGGCAAGGAGAAGGACACAGAAACAGAGAGAGCGCGGGAGGGATAGGGAGCAGGACAGAGAGATGGAGCAAGAAAGGAAAAAAGGACAGGAGGCAGAACCAAGGGAAAGAGACAAGGACGGGGAGCAGGACAAAGGGACGGAAGAGGGAAAAAAATTAGCGACGGGCTGCAGGACAGAGATGAAGGGATTAAATAGACACAGGGAGCATGACAGAAGGACAGAGAGGAGACAGCCAAAAGGGACAAAGAGCAGGCCAGCATCGGAGGGGAAAAAAACCCAACTGCGATGGGCAGTGGGAGAGAGATACGGAAAAAAGAAAAAAATACTGAGGAACAGAAAAAAGAAAGCAGCGACAGCTAGCTGGACAGGGGGACACCGTTAGAAAGGGCGGGAGAGGGAACGGGGCAGAGAAAGACAGACAGAGAAGGTAGTGAAAGAAAGCAAGGCAGAGGGACAGCAAGGCGGGGCGGGGGGGGGAAGGGACAGGGGTCTGGACAGAGATGGAGAAATAAGCAGCAAGGACAGAGGAAAAGAGACAGAAAGAGGGACAGGGAACATGGCAGAGAAGGAAAAATCAGGACAGCGGCAGGACGGAGATCAAAAACTGGGACGGTCCTCAGGACAGAGAGGAATACGAATACGAGCAGGGAGCAGGACAAAGGGATACAGCGAGGAACGACGGGACAGGAAGCAAGACAGAGCGACAGACAAGAACGATGACAACGAGAGAGAGCGAGCGAGAAAGAGAAAGACCGTGAGAAGCACGGGGCGGTGGGGAATTAGAAAGCGAGGTATCAGGAGCCCTGCAGAGAGAGGGAGGGTGAATAAAAAAGGGGCAGGAAGCAGCACAAAGGGTCACAGAGAGTAAGAGATGACCAGGAAGGAGGACGGGGCCAGTGAGATCCAGAATGACAAAAATAAACAGCAACAGCGAGCAAGACAAAGGGAGAGAGAGAGAAACAGAAAGTAGGAAGAAGAGAGATAGGAAGGCAGGGACACAGAGCAGCACATAGAGGCACAGAGAGGAAAAGAACGCCAGAGAACAGGCCAGAGAAATTGGGAGGCGGGGAAAGAGGCGGATGCAGATTAGGACAAGGAGATGGAAAAGGAAAAAACAGCAACTGGCTGCAGGACAAAGACGGGGAGGGGCGGGGGGGGAGGAAGAGGGAGTAGGACAAGAGAATAGACAGAAGAGGAGAGGTACAGGGAAGCAAAATTAAAAAAAAAAAAAACAAAACCAAATGTCACAGCAGCATGAGAAAGCGAGGGGGAGGGAGGGAGCGACCGGGACGCACAAGAGGAGCGACAGGGCCCCGAGGGCCCAGCACTCACCACAGCTCTCGCTCTTGGAGCTGCCAGGAGGCCTTGCCAGCTCAGATGCTTCTTTCTCCTTCTCTCCTGCCTTCCTCTTCTGTAACTCCAGTCGCCTGGCTGTCCTCCACATAACGGAACACGCGAGCGCCTCGCTGCTCTTACGAGATGAGGCCCCCTAGACACGTAGCCTCGCTCGCTCGCTCACTACGTGGCCGTACCGCGCTGCTGGTCATGCATACAGACCCCGGCGGTCTGACCTGCTGTGGACTACGAGGAGGGATCCCCCCACACCCAGAGAGGCAAGCTCTCTCTTGCCCGCAGCGGGACGCAGCTGCCGGCCGGCCTTCCGTTTCTTCTTCTCTACCTTTCTGTGGCCTCTCCAGCTTCAGCAGCTCCCGTCCACAGCCAGCAAGCGCTCCGCCTGTCCCTCTGTGCTCCCGTGCCGCGAGGAGAGGGAGGCCAGGCAGAGACAGCCCACGCGAGCCTGAGGCTGCCGCAGTCAACGGCATCCCCGGGGACGAGCGAACAACCGCACTCACAGCGTGGCCTCTGGGAGAGGGAAAGAGGCAGCAGTGACCGTTATTACCGTAGCTCGACCCTGGCCGGAGCCCCTCCTTCCGCAGGGGCTTCCGCAGACGCCGCTCGTTCCCCGCGCCGCTGCTAACGGCACCCACGTTCAGGGAGACTCGAGAACATCGGAGGGCCAGCTTGCTGCCCTCACGACAGGGCTCGGGGGCTGCCTGCGGCTACAGCACGGGCTTCAGGGGAGGGGCTGGAGCTGCGGGCAGCCGCACGGGCCGAGCGGGGCCGGGGGAAGGCGCCGGGGGAGCTCCGGCGACTCGGGGAGGCGCCCGCTGGCCGCGCCTGGGGGGTGCCCGCCTCCGTCCCCTCTTCCCTTCTATCGGCTCTCGGGGAACCGCCCGGCGCTGCCCTGGCCCGGCTCGCCTCCGGCGGACCGGGAGCCTGCCGCGGCGGCCGCTTCGCAGCTTCCCGTCCCGCCAGCCCCGGGCGGCCGGCGGGCAGGAGGCACCCCCCCGCCACCGCCCCGGCCCCCGCCGGAGGGGATCGCTCGCCTCACCCGCGGTCTCGGCGACCGCCCGCCGCCGCCACGCTGCTCCCGGACACCGCGCATGCGCCGGAGGGGCCGGAGCCGGCGAGCGAACGCCGGGCTGCCCCACGCGCAGGACGGCGCATGCGCCTGGGAGGCGCGTCCGCACGGCTGGTCGGGGAGCGGGCGCGGCGGGAAGCCCGCGGAAAACCACGCGAAACCGGCAACGCTCCCGAGTCTGACCTGGTCGGACTCCGGGGGCCGCGGCGGCAGCGAGGACTACGCCGCGCCCGAGAGCCGCGCTGCTGCCCGGCCGCCGAGTCCGCGAAAACTACAGCTCCCGGCATGCCCCGGGAGGCAGCCCGCCCTGCTGCCTGACCCCGAGGGGACGCCGCTTCCGTTTCCGCCCACCCCCACGCCGGCGCAGCCGCAGTCCCCGCCGAGCCCCCAGGGCCGGTCCGGGCGGCTCCAGCGCGCTCCCGCCGCCGCCGCGGCACGGCGCGGCCCCGCCCCGCCCGGCTCCAGCTTCGGGCAGCGCCCGCCGCCGCCGCCCCGGCACGGCGCGGCCCCCCCCCGCCCGGCTCCAGCTTCGGGCAGCGCCCGCCGCCGCCGCCCCGGCACGGCGCGGCCCCCCCCCGCCCGGCTCCAGCTTCGGGCAGCGCCCGCCGCCGCCGCCCCGGCACGGCGCGGCCCCCCCCCCGCCCGGCTCCAGCTTCGGGCAGCGCCCGCCGCCGCCGCCCCGGCACGGCGCGGCGCGGCCCCCCCCCGCCCGGCTCCAGCTTCGGGCAGCGCCCGCCGCCGCCGCCCCGGCACGGCGCGGCCCCCCCCCGCCCGGCTCCAGCTTCGGGCAGCGCCCGCCGCCGCCGCCCCGGCACGGCGCGGCCCCCCCCCGCCCGGCTCCAGCTTCGGGCAGCGCCCGCCGCCGCCGCCCCGGCACGGCGCGGCCCCCCCCCGCCCGGCTCCAGCTTCGGGCAGCGCCCGCCGCCGCCGCCCCGGCACGGCGCGGCCCCCCCCCGCCCGGCTCCAGCTTCGGGCAGCGCCCGCCGCCGCCGCCCCGGCACGGCGCGGCCCCCCCCCGCCCGGCTCCAGCTTCGGGCAGCGCCCGCCGCCGCCGCCCCGGCACGGCGCGGCCCCCCCCCGCCCGGCTCCAGCTTCGGGCAGCGCCCGCCGCCGCCGCCGCTCCGTGCGTGCGACACGGACCCCGCCGTCCTCCTCGGGGCTTTCCCCGGGACCCGCCGGGCGACTGCGCAGCCCCGCCACGGGGCCCGGTGAGCACCCCCCCCCCACGCGCACGTGCTCCCAGCCGCCCCCCCCCCCTCCTCCCCGCGCGCACGTGCTCCCAGCCCCCCTGTGAGCCCCCAGCTCCCCCCCCGCCCCCGGCCTTCGGCACAGGCGGCCCCCACCTCCCCCGGGACACCCCCGCCTCCGACGTTCGCCGTCCGAGGGGCGCCCGGCCCTGCTCACCTTCTCCCGAGGGGCAGCCGCAGCCCGGCCACGGCTCGGCTCGGCTCCGCTCCGCTCCTGCCTGGGCTCCCACCGGCCCCGCCCCGGCCCCGCCCCCGGCAGCCCCCCCTTTCCAGGGAGGGGCCGTCCCCATCAGCCTCACTGCCCGCACCTGCGGCTCCTCCAGCCCCGGCCCGCAGCTGGGGGACCGAAATCCGGAACAAAACTCCTCAACACCCCTGGGAAGTTAAGCAGCAGGCACTTCCTCGATTGAATGAAAGATGGCAAGAGTCATCTCATTTGGAAGAGGTGTTAACTGGGGTCAAAATACAGATTTTAATACCCATCTTATTTTAGTTCTAAGACTTGGCGATTGCCAGGTATCATCTTTTCCATTTACCCAGGTCCACCAGCGAGGCCACAAGGGAGATTTCTTCCAGAGAGAGGATAGAGTTATTAAGTCTAAAGTCCACCATTTGCTTTTCTCCTTCATGAAAAGATGAGTGGATCATTTATCATCACTAGTCACCCAAACAGTTAACCCTGAACTTTTCACCTGTCCTTTAATACAGTCAACTCCAAGCTAAATTTTTTCCGTCATTAAGAGGGGACCAAAGATCATTTAAAATATTATTATACTTTCTACAAATACATCCCCATCTTAGAGCTTTAGCTACTAGAGAAAGTCTTTGGAGTTTTGGGGTCAGAGGAGCTGCAAGTATAAACTTTCATACAGCTCTGTTGAGGATGTGTGATTTTTCTCTGGTTGTCTAAAGCAGTCTAAATTTCCATAGACGGTCCCGACTCTGGGTGGCTCTAACAAGGATCCTGGAACTCCAGGAAATTCTAAACAGCGTTTTATATTTCAAATATGATGCCAAGTTCCTTTTTGCACTTGTCTCTACGGTTTTGGCAACTGACAGCCCCAAGGGGTGCCCGTACAAGTGTCTCCCGAAGGGCGATTAAATTAATTCTTTTGTCCACGAGGTGGATGGTTTGGTAATGTTATAATTCACAACGCTCTAATTCCTTCTTTCAAATTTAAAAAAAATAATTGCCTTTTAAATCCATCCCATTTAATTTGCTAAAATGATTCTCATTGTTCTGCATCTTTTCTCAAGTTTTGGTTAAATTCAATGTCAATATTCTCCACGGAACTAGATTTTCATCTGACTTTGGAATCGGAAGGCAGCCTGTTACTGAGGTTAAATTTTGTGTCTTTACCAAACTTTGAATCAATTACAAAACTAGATTATTTTTTTTTTTAATCCAAATTACAAAAACGGTTAACATCAAGATTAATAGCTCAAACAATAATTGTTTCATTTTGTTTATCTCATGTTTAGAACCCCTCAAAAAAACCCACATAAACCCTATACACACACAAAAAGATTACTGCCCTCGACAATATTCCTAATAGCAACCCCAATAGTATAAACTTTACACAACTGTTTTCCCAAATAGATAACGTGAAACTTACTTATAGATTTTCAGGTTTAAAGGGCCAGTTTCTTTAGACTTCCAATTTCTTGTTGGTGCTTTCTTTATTCTTGAATAATGAAGCCAAGGTTCTTCTCCCAGACCTTTACTGCTATAAGGGTTGTTAAAATGACTCGATACGGTCCTTTCCACTTCTCCGTGATTTTATATATATTCAATCTAATCTCCCGGTCGGAAGGGATGCGCTGCTACGTCCAATTCTAAGGGTCCAGCTGTGGAGACATACTGACAAAGTTCCTGAAAAGAATTGCTTAAAGAAATCATAACACCTTTTAAAAACCTATCTCCAAAGGCATTCAAGATACTCAGAACATAGGACTCTTGATATGGTCTTTCATACAATATTTCATAGTGACTTCAATTTGCTTTCTCTTCTGGCTATACTCTGATTCTTAATAGAGCCATGGGTAATGCTCTAACCCATGTGAGTGAGGTTTCCTGACAAATTTTACTCGACTGTTGCTTAAGGGTATAGTTCATTCTCTCTCTCTCTTCCCCCCCCCCCCCCCCCACTTGCTTGTGGTCTATGTGGGGTGTGATAGTCTCAATCTATAGATAATACTTTGCTCAACTCGTCTCCTAATCTTTGCTATAAAATGAGGGCCATTGTCAGATGACATTCTTACAGGCACCCCACATTTTGGTATTATCTCTTTGAGCAAGACTTTGACTACTTCCCTTGCTTTCTCGGTGCGACAAGGGAAAGCCTCGGGCCACCCAGTAAAGATATCAACTAAAACTAGGATAGATCCTTCTTTTCAAGGCAATTCTATAAAATCAATTTGCTAATATTCTCCTAAAAAAATTTCCTTCTTTAATAATCCCAAAGATGATCGTATTACTGATTCGGGGATAATTTTATATATAAATTTCACATCCGCTTATAATTGTTTAAGCAATCTTTGTCATATTTCACTTTCTGTTCCCCAGTATACTTTGTGATGTTCAGCTCGGGCAACTTCTCTTATTATTGTGAGTGGGACTATTATTTGACCTGTCGGTGTTACAGCCTATCCTGTTTCATTTTGTTAGCCTGCCATCTAATAATTAATTCTTCATCTTTTTCATTATACATTGGAGTTTCTTTAGGCAACTTTATACTTTTCTCTGGAACTAGTGCTAGGATGCCTTTTTCCGCAGCCTCTTTAGCAGCTTTATCGGCCAGTCGGTTACCTGCGTTCGGACCGGTCTTACCTAACTGATGTGCTTTACAGTGCATTATCGTGACTGCTGTTGGTTTTTGAATGGTTTCTAACAATTTCAGTATTTGTTCTGCGTGCTGAATGGTGGTTCCTTGCGCAGGTAACAGTCCTCTTTCTCTCCGTATCGCTCCATGTGCGCGTACTGCTCCAAAAGCATACTTTGAGTCTGTCCAAGTGTTGACTCGCTTTCCTTGACTTAGTTCCAGAGCTCGAATAAGAGCTATCAATTCAGCCTTTTGGGCAGATATCGTCGAAGGCAAAGTTGGCAACGCAATTACCTCCTCAGTAGTTATTGTCTATCTTGATAAACGTTTTCCTTCACAGATGGAACCGCTTCCGTCGGCATATAGTTCCCAATCCGTTTCTTCTAGCGGCACATCTCAGAGATCCAGTCGGCTGGAGTAAACTCTTTCGATTGTCTGCAAGCAGTCACGTTCCAGTTCTCCTTTAACTTGATCAGTTGTGGAAAACGCAACAGGGTTAACGGTGGTAGTAGTTTTTAGGTAAACATCATCTTGTTCCAGCAACACCACTTGGTATTTCAGCATCCTGCTAGGGGATAACCAATGCCCCCCTTTCTGTTTTAGCACAACAGTTATCATATATGGGAAACGTACAGTAATCCTTTGTCCTCAGGTTAAACTTACGAGCTTCCTGGATCAGTAGCACAGTTGCAGCGACGGCTCTCGGACGACCAGAGCATCCCAGACTCACATTACCTAATCGCTTCGAGAAGTAGGCCATAGGTCGCCCACTTGGCCCTAGATATTGGGCCAGGATACCCAGAGCTATACCTCTTCTTTCGCAAGCAAAAAGTTCAAGTGTCTTTGTGAGATCTGGCAGGCCTAGGGCTGGCACCCCTATTACAGCCTGTTTCAATTCTTGGAAAGTAGCTTTCTGGGCATCGGTCCAATCCATTGTTTGAGGTTTTGAGCTGCTCCTATAAAGGTCAGGCCAGCAAGCCACAATTTATCATCTACAGGTGACACCACTCGACCATTCCCGGAAATGCTCGTCATTAATTTTTTTCGTCTTAGGTTCGGGGAGACGACAAATTGCCTCTTTTCTCTCAGTTCCCAATTGTCTCTGTCCTTTTAGGATTTTAAAACTCATTTACATAAGTTTCTTCTTTCTGGGTTATTTGGTTTTTTTCTTTTGACGCTCGATATCCACTGATTCCCCAAAAGTTCAAAAAGTTAATAGTGAACTTTGTGCATTGTTCTTCCGTCTCGGCTACAATTAACAGATCATCCATATATTTCAGCAAGATTTCTTGATTATTTTCTTTCTTCCAAATCTCCAATTCTCGTGCCAATTGATTTCCAAAAATGGTAAGACTATTCTTAAAGCCTTGAGGCAAGACTGTCCACGTATATTGTGTTTTTCTCCCAGTCTCAGGATTTTCCCGTTCCAAAGCAAAAACCTCTTGACTATTGGGATCCAAGGGAATACGGAAAAAGGCATCTTTTCGGTCTAACACTGTGAACCATTCTTGTTTCTCCGTTAGGGTTGTTAACAAAGTATAAGGATTTGCTACTACCGGATGAATATCTTGTACTATTTGATTTATTGCTCTGAGGAGGTCTTGAACTAATCTATCATCTTTTTCATTAGCCTTTTAACAGGCAAGATCGGGTTGTTATATCTGGATTCACATTCTCTTAACAATTTGTATCTTAAAAACGTTTGTATTACCATTACTAACCCTTTCCGACTTTCCGGTTTTAGGGGGTATTGTTTAATTCTTACCGGATTCGATCCTGGCTTTAAATCAACTCTCACAGGTTCTGCTTTTCGGATTTACCGGGAACTTCCCAGTCCAGACGATTGGAATTACAGCATTAGACTTTGACTGGTATAATCTTCTGCTGTCGGTAACCATCCTGTTAACAACAAAGCCACTGCTTCGATACGTTTAGTTTCTGGAATTAAAATTTTAATCTCTCCATTTTTAAATTTAATTTCTGCCCCTAAGTTCTCAAATAGATCTCTCCTTAACAGGAGTTTAGGAGAATTTGGCACGTACAAAAACTGCTGAGTGACCCGTTGCTTTCCTAATTTCATTGTTAAAGACTTAAAGAAGGGTCTAGTTTCTCGTTCACCTGCTGCACCGACACCACCAATTTCTTCAAAACTTAACTCTCCCTCTAAGGTATTTAAAACTGAGAAGGTGACTCTAGTGTCAATGCAAATTCAATTTTCTGTTCTCCCAGTTTAGCTGTAACCAGAGGTTCTGCTGGGAGACTCCCTTCCGGTCCCCGTCAGATACGTTCACTTAAAAAGAACAACTCTACATATGGCACTTTATTCCATTTACTCTCTCTCCTACAAAACGACAGTAATTGCAATATAGTATTGTAACTCAAAGTTCTGTTCGTTTACCATTTTTCCTGCAATTCACCCCAACGTGCCAATAAACATCCCGACGCTGATGTTTTTGGTATCTTTTCATCAGCAGTTCCATTTCCTGCACTCTTATTCTTAAACAATTTTGCTAATGCCATTATACTTATATACATTCAAATACCAAATACCAAACAAATGCAAATGACAATCGTCCCAAATAATACACAAAGTCCAACCCAGCAATAGCTTTCGCTTATGACTTACGGGCAGACGCCTAGGCTTCCACTGCAGACGGGTACCCTCCAAGCCCCAAGCCTGCGAAGCTTTCGCCACGCCTCACGGGCAGGCTTTCCAAACAAATTCCAAAGAAGCAGCGCCTTAGCTTTTTTCCAGGGAACGCTGCGAGGAGCTTGGCGAGTCGAGGGTGACGGTTCTCCCCGAGAATACCTCGGTGCCGGCCGGAGTTCGATCGACACTCGATCTCGTCCAGTCTCACTCGCAAGGTCCCATCTGGGTCGCCAAAACCGTTACCAAAATCCAGAATAAAACTCCTTAACACCAACGTGAAGTTAAGAAGCGGGCACTTCGTTTATCGCAGCGCTGGGGACACGGGGGATCGCTCCTCCAAAGGCGTGCCCCGCTTAGTATCAAAATCCATCAGTTTTCACAGACTTTTTTTGTCAGGTCATTGTTACCTAAGCTCCTTCTGTAAAAATGCATACTATGCTCGTTCTTAAATTTAACCTTTATAATGATCGGTCCTTTGATTATATAACCTTATCAATATTCTTATTTAAAAACAATCATTGGTCAGTTACACTTAGCTCTGCTGACTGGCATCTTCGATCCTCAAATCGAGATGGGAAGGGTAAGGGGGTTTCCAAGCAGCAAACTGGTGTCCACGACAGTTTCCTTAGTTTCCTGAAACAGAACGTAGAAAAGCCAGTAACTTCCTGGTGAGGTTTCTAGGGTTAGCTCTTTCAAACTTTAACAATATTAAGGTTCCTAGAGTCACGCGTAACACAGTTCCTAAAGTTTCTATGGCTACGTTTCAAACTTGACAATCCTATACGTTATGCTTCACAATTTTACTTCTTAATCAAACCTAACTCTTCTATGTGATTAAACTTTGATTTCTTTACCAGAATATTTGCAACGGCTGGAGCCCAGCAGGAACAGGGGGGGCACGGCCCAACCCCCCCAGCGCCTCGCCTCCTCCTTCTCCCCTGGGCTCCCTCACGGCCCCTCGCCCCGTGCAGAGGGAGCGCAAACGCAGCCCGGAGGGCAAAGAGGACGGACGGCCAGCGTTTATTCAGTCAGTCGCGTGCCCATCGAGTCCCGCCAGCGAGTCTGCTCCGGGGCTCGGGGCGCCCCCCGGCGCTCCCCCTGCCCCTCAGACACCTCTGATAGCCTACTTCCATACATTCTGTATGGCACGTCTAAATATTGGTATGGTTTTAATATTTTGTACCAGCTGTGGAAACTGGTTTGCTGCTAGGTGACTGCAAAAGTGAGATTTGGTAAATAATTATTAGAAATCTTATACTAACACTACCATTGAAACAATAGACAAAAGTATAGCCAAGCAATCGACTAGCAGAGGTAGGTACTCCTAAGTTTTGCAGTTCTTTGCTCTTATGACTAGATGTTCCTGGACGCTAGATGAGAACAATGCTGAAACTGACCACACGTGATTGAAACTGCGTTAAGCTTCAAGATCAAAGAACAAGGACAAGAATAAAGACTTCGAGGACAGCCAGCAAGAACTTCAAATGGGTCGGTGGTCGCAAAAGCAGCCCTTCGACTCAAATGGATCCTTCATTGCGCGTGATCGGATGTAGGCAGTACTATGATAATCGGTTGCCATCGTTTTTACGTATATGTATTCTAATCTGATTAACATGCAATTACTTATTCTATATAACCTGTTTGTGCTAAAGCGGTGGCATGCACGCTAGGTGGAACTATCCCCCGTGCATCCAGCGCTGCAATGAAGAATGCCTGCTTTCTAAAACTCCAAAACGAGTCTTAGGGAGTTTCTTCGACCGGCTTTTCAGTATCAGAGGTACAAGGGAGGAAGGAAAAAGAAACAAAAGAAAAAAGAAAAAAACCAGGCAGCGGTGTGGGAAAGAGAGGGGACCAGGGGAGGGGCAGGGAGGGACCAGAACGCAGAAGAGGGGAGTCAGGGCCCCGAGGGCCCGGGGCTCACCACAGCTCTTGTTCTTGGCGCTGCCAGGAGAATTTGCCAGTTGAGACGCTTCTTTCCGCTCCTCTCCCGCTCCCCTCCTCTTCTGTAACTCCGGCGGCACGGCCGTCCTCCCCCTAGGAGAACACGCGCCTCGTAGGTCTTGCAAGACGAGGCTTCCCAGGCACGGAGCCTCGCTCGCTCGCTCGCACACTACGTGGCCGTACCGCGCCGTCGGTGCTGCATACGGACCCCGCGGACTACAAAGAGGGATCCTTCCACCCGCGGAGAGGCAGGCTCTCTCTTGCCTGCAGCGGGAGGCAGCTGCCGGCCGGCCGGCCTTCCATTTCTTCTTCTCTACCTTTCTGTGGCCTCTCCAGCTTCAGCCGCAGCAGCTCCTGCCCGCAGCCGGTAAGCGCCCCGCCTGTCCCCTCGTGCTCCCGCGCCGCGAGGAGAGGGAGGCCGGGCAGAGACAGCCCGTGCCAGCTTTCCTTGCCGGCGGCGTTTCCTTACCGGGAGGAAGCAACGAGCGCGGCGGCACCTCCCGCCGGTGCCGCGTTGCCGTTACCGTCGGACGGCCCGTGCAGGACCGGGGCAGCCCCGCGCACTCGCAGCCTCCGGGCTGCAGTACCGAACATTGGTCGCGGGGTGGCAGCGGCGAGCGCTTGGCACAACGCGCCAGCGCGCATGCGCGGCACCCCAGCTGCAGTACCGAACTCTGTTCAATAGGTGGCGGAAGAGAGCGCTGGAGAAACGCGCCGCTACCGCGCATGCGCGGCTCCCGAGCCGCTGTACCGCGTTTTGGTTGCCAGGCAACAGCAGGAGGGCGGCAAAGGCCGCCACCGCGCATGCGCGGCTCCCGAACGCCAGTGCGGCGTTTCGGTTGCCAGGCAACAGCAGGAGCGCCGTAAACCGCGCAGCCGCGCATGCGCGGTGGCCGAGGCGTCGTGTCGCGCTTTGGTTGCCAGGCAACAGCGGCGAGCGCCGTAAAAGGCGCACCGCGCATGCGCGGTTGCCGAGCTGCCGTAACGCGTCTCGGTTGCCGGGCAACGGCACGAGCGCCGTAAACCGCGCAGCCGCGCATGCGCGGTGGCCGAGGCGTCGTGTCGCGCTTTGGTTGCCAGGCAACAGCGGCGAGCGCCGTAAAAGGCGCACCGCGCATGCGCGTTGCCGAGCTGCCGTAACGCGTCTCGGTTGCCGGGCAACGGCACGAGCGCCGTAAACCGCGCAGCCGCGCATGCGCGGTGGCCGAGGCGTCGTGTCGCGCTTTGGTTGCCGGGCAACAGCGGCGAGCGCCGTAAAAGGCGTACCGCGCATGCGCGGATGCCGAGCTGCCGTAAAGCACCCCGGTCGCTGGGCAACACCAGGAGCGCCGCCGCGCATGCGCGGTTGCCGCCACGCCGTGTCGGAGCTCCGGCGACTCGGGGAGGCGCCCGTTGGCCGCGCCTGGGGGGCGCCCGCCTCCGTCCCCTCTTCCCTTCTATCGGCTCTCGGGGAACTGCCCGGCGCTGCCCTGGCCCGGACCGGGAGCCTGCCGTGGCGGCCGCTTCGCAGCTTCCCGTCCCGCCAGCCCCGGGCGGCCAGGAGGCATCCCCCGCCGGAGCGGATCGCTCGCCTCACCCGCGGTCCCGGCGCTCGCCCGCTGCCGCCGAGACCCGCGCCCTGCGCGCCGCCACGGTGCTCCCGGGCGCCGCGCATGCGCCCGCCGTCGACGGCGCGCCGGGGGGCGGGGGGGTCAGAGCCGGCGCCCGAACGCCGGGCTGCAGTACCACACTTTGCCCACAAGGCGGCAGCACCCGAGGCGGCGGCGCTGCTGCGCACCTGTGCGGTGCCGCCGCTGCTGTTCCGCGCTTTGCCCGCTGAGCGCCCGCCCACACCGCGCACGTGGGGCGGCAGCGGCGTTTCCTTACCGGGAGGAAGCAACGAGCGCGCCGGCACTCTCCCCCCGTGCCGCACTGCCGTTACCGTTGGACCACGGGTGCCGTTACAGGGGCACCACCGCGCCTTTGCAGCCTCCGAGCTGTAGGACCCCATTTTGGTCGCCGGGCAGCAGCATCCCCACAACGATCCTCTTCGGAGCAGCGGCTGCACGAGGGATGACTGACAGCTCAGCCCAGCAGAGACCAGACACAGGCGGCAACTACTTACTGGGGGCACAGGGCTTACGTTGCCCTGCCCTTTCCCCACTCGCAGCCCAGGCAGTCATCTTCATCGCCTCCGTTCCAAAAAGCACCCGAGTGCCTGGAGCGTTTACAGCAGTCAAGTGCAAAGAACAGACAATTCGGGTGGTCGCTTCTGTCCCTGCCCCCCCACCCCATTATCTAGAGAGGAGAAGCAGCACAGGGAGCCTGCAAACGGCAGGGGGGAGGGGGGGTGGTCCCCTGGACCAAGGCCCCAGGGACTGCTGTAGCCCTCTGCATGTGGCATCAGGGTTGCGGGAGTGACAGCAGCCAGTCAACAGATGCTGGCGACAGATTTTAAAAACAAAAAATAACGCCTGGTGCAGCTGACAGCCTGAAGGCAGGCCACAAGAGACCCAAAGCTGCTCTGTGCCAGAGGGGCAGCTCTGTTCAGCACGGAACGCCGCGTCCCAGCGCAACAGATGCCAGCGGCCCACCTGCAAGCGAGCGATACCCTGGCGACCCTGGGGCTCAGTTGGGGTGGGCGCACCTTTCCTCACCTCCGTGCTGTCAGAACTCTGCTCTCCCAATCCTGCGCGCACACAAGGCTTCTTGTGCGGGGCTTGTCTCTTATCGAAGAGACGCTGCACGGTGTTACTTACCGCCCCGCCCTCCGGCGTGCAAAGGAATCAGCCGTGAAGCAGGGATAGCAAAGAGGCCTGTCGGGATAGTAGTAGTCCTCAGCAGATGACCGCAGAGCCCTCGAGGTTCCATCTTTGCTCCCTACAGGAGCGTGGCTCCGCACTCCTTGCCGCTCCCGCCAGCAAGCGACACAATTGCCCTTTGCTGCCTGCAACACGCAGTACCTGCACGGCCCCAGTACTGCCGCTTACAGAGCGAGAGGCGCTCGCTATAAAGCGGCAATGAAGAACAAGGACGGCCCGTCAAGATGGCAGGACGAACATAGAGAGCCTCCAGCATTAGCCAGGCGGGGCTTGCAACTCACCTCGTGTCGTGGTTTAACGCCAGCCAGCAACAAAGCCCCACGCGACCGCTCACTCGCTCCCCCGCCCCCAGTGGGACAGGGAGACAATCGGAAGGGCGAAAGTGAGAAAACTCGTGGCTTGAAACGAAAACAGTCTAATCATTAAAAAGAAACAACAACAACAACTTGCAAGGAAAAGAAGAAAGAAAAATGACAGAGAATGGGGTGCAGGCAGCATGCCAGGGGTCTGGAGCCTGATGGATGATGCGGGGGTGGGGGGGGTGGTGGTGGTGTGGAATATGGAAGAGGGAAAGGAAGCGGGGGGGGGACGACAGGGGGGACGGGACAGGAGACAGAAGAGCAGGGCATGCGGGGGGGAAACAACTCGCGTGGGTTAAAAACTCGCATGGGTGAAGGGGGCGGGCTGGAGCAGCAGGGGGCATATGGGGGAGAAACACACGCGGGGGGGGGGGGTAGGTGAGGGTACAAAGGTGCATGGGGGGACACGGGTAGGGATGACCTACCCCAGGGAGTCCACCCAGGATGATCCACAGCAGGTAACTCGCCTGGGATAACCCGCAACAGAGCATCCACACCAGATAATCCACACTGGGAGGACCCCCAGCAACACCCCTCAAACTGCCTGTGCTTCACCCCCAATCTTCCCCAAACTGGGGAGTTTTCTGCTTTTTCAAAATACTCAGTTTGGGGTGTGTTTCAGTGCTTTTCCACAACATAAAAAGGGGTGATCTTTTGGTTGTGGTTTTGTGCATGAAAATGGGGTGGGTTTTTTGCTTTCCAGCTGCACAAATCCAGGCGGATTTGGCTTTCCCAGGAGTCCCAAATTTGTTTGGTTTTTTCCGTTGCAGACCCAGACTCAGGGGGTTTGGGGTTGTCCTGGTTTCGGCTGGAATAAAGTTAATTTTCTTCTGACTAGCTGGTACAGGGCCATTTTGGATTTAGAATGAGAACAATGTTGACAACACACCGATGCTGTAGTTGTTGCTAAGCAGCATTTAGACTAAGTCAGGGACCTTCCAGCTTCTCATACCGCCCTGCCAGCAGAGGCTGGGGGTGCACAAGAAGAGTCGCTGAGCTAAAGGAGGATGCCAGGTAAACAGGTCAGCTCGAAATACACCACCACCTTTAAAAGTTAAGAGCGATTTGAACACTTAAAATCAGCACTTAGGCTAATCGATACCATTTTGAACACCTTCTTAGCATACAAGTAAACACTCTCGCCGGTGCTGGAAAACGTCTCCTCCCTTCCTTACAGCACTGCTGCAGGGAGATAACCCTGGGAGGCTGCGGGACGAGGTCGTACACAATCAGAATCTACGCTTACGGATCCACCGCAACAGCTACAGCCCTTGCGCTGCTGCTGCTGCTTTGCATCTTGCTTGTTTGGTGAATAAAGCTGAAAGCGAAGTGGAAAACTTCAAAGAGCAAAATGAAAAATAAAGAACAAATCTCAATCATTCACTTTACACTAAAAAGGTGTGCCCATGTTTATATACATCCAATAAAAATACTTATACTATAAAAGTATTTGATTTTCCTTTTCCATTACCTTAGCTTGCACAGCTCTGAATTCATACCATTAAATTATCTCTCTCCAAAGTACACAGTTATAACGGGACTAGGGGTTTTTGTGTGTGTTGCATAACGCGGAGGGACACCTGGTCAGCTGAGCTGCCCAAGAGAGGTGTACTGAACTGCCAGGGAAACGCACCATTGAAAGCCAGACAGAAAGAAAGTACTTCAGAGCACTCCGTCAAAACATCAGGAAAAAAAACCCATAACATTCAGTTGCCTCTCTTTTTAAACGTTTAGACAAATACCTAACTGCTTACGTACACCTAACAAATCATATACTACAGCTATCTGGCAGTTACAGTTTAAACAATGCAAGTCAATTTGTAAAATCCCCAGCGCTGCAATACCTCAGACTACCAAAAAGGACTGGCAGATTTCCTAATGCTTTTGGCAGTACTGAAGCATGCAGAGCAACACTTTTTCATGTTATCTCGACCGTTACAACTGAGAAACCAAAGACCAGTGATGCCATCAACTTTAGGAAGATGGGCTGTGCTTGGGTCTTTGGAAGGAAATTGACTTTTTTTTTTTTCCTCTCTTTTTTTTAAAGAGAGTGAAAAGTCTCATTACTGATGACTTCTACTGTCAAGTTGATCACCTCTGAAGATCCACTCTGATGGGAAGTTCACAAAACAAAATCTCTTTGAGAGAGAAAGACTTCCATTTTGGAAAATCTCTTTCCAACTGAAGTCAAAATTACACACTGTAGGTGAAAGGAAAAAATACATTACTGAAGCAGTAACTCATCAAAACCACCTCAGGACTCACTGTCACTAGTTACAAGGCTGCTAATGCTTCCTGGGAAAGCCTGGAAAACACACAGATGCGACGCCCATTTGTCCTGTTTTGTCCACGTCTCTTCTTTGACCTTGACTGCTTTTAGTACAGATGCTAATTATCTCCGTAACGTTTTTGAGCACTACTATAAGATATTTAAAAAAAAAAAATCATTGACTGTAAAAGCATAAAGGTTTTATCATGAAAACAAAGTCTGTTTCTTCTGAACAGCTGAACTCTTACGAACAGTTTCTTCCCTCTTTTAGGACAAAATTAGTTTCACAGTATCATTTACTAGCAAGCACACAGAAACAGAAGATTATGCTTTCAGGAAGAGAAGATAAACTGAGGGAAGTAAACTTTGTATAGGTGTAACATGCTCCAGAACAGAACTTATTTTTAGTATTTGTGTTAAAATATTTCATGTAAAAAAAAAAAAAGTAGAAGGAGAGTTGGCACACTCTCAACATTAAAGTCCGTACCGCAAGTACCTTTGGAAATAGGCAGACACACATCGTAGGCGTACCTTGTACTTGCAGGCCACTACGGAATCTTTCCGTCTGTCTCGTACCGTCACGGCAGAAGAAAGGGCAACCACGGCGAAACGGTGCCAGCTGACATCCAGCTGAGAGAAGAAAAAAAAACATTAGCACAAAGCTGGGTAGGAATCCAAAGCTGCCTTTTTTTTTTTTTTGTGAAGGTTTGTGAAGACAGTACGACTGAGCGGAGGAAAAACTATTTTTGCGTCACCTTCGGTACAGTTGTTGACACGGGCCACTAGAGCTTTTGCATTTTTCAGACGACTGTGCCTTTTTTTTTTTTTTTTTTCCCCTTTCTTTTTTGACTCACTGGCAACTTTACTTTCACTAGAACTCACTTTCCTAGATACACGCAGGTGACAGACATAGAGACCTACCGACATTTTCTCAAGCCTTAGTACAGCCGAGGCTTCATCACCCTATACGTCCCAAGTTGAGTATCTTTGCTAAAGAGCACAGCAACACATCTGTCCTTGTGAACTGCCTCGTTGCAAAAAAGGAATCATTTTTTCCAGGCCGTTGCTCCAAACGGGCAAGATCTTTTAAAACCGCAGTTGTGCCACCAAACCCGCTCAGGGTCCCTCCTAGCTTTTGACCGCCCTGAGATTTAACAGGCACACGCTCCATTCCATCTTCCAACAGCAAAAATACGTTAACGCTCTCGGACCCAGAGCGCAACCCTACGGATGTCCACGCACACACCCTGCCGTTTTGATGAGGAGCCACCGAGCATCCCTGCGAGCACAGCTGCACGCGCCAGATCGGTTTCCCCTACGCCGCGAGTTACCGGTTCCGGTGAACGTAGTTTCGGACGCTTTAAACCGAAAACCGTATCTCGACGCTTCGCCACAGTAGAAACGACCCATCGCCAGAACGCTACAAAAACGCAGTAACACCAATTGCAAACCCACAGCAGCAACAGCTCCAGAAATATTTAGACCAGGAACAAGGGAGAAAAATAAAACAGCTTCATCTCACGCACAGGGGAGCGGCAGGCAGAGAAAAGGGTCGGCATTCTGAGCCCTTACAGAAAACGGGCATTCTCCTTCCGTTCCTCAGCCCGTCCGTTAAGGTCTAAATACCGCAACACTACTACGGCAACGTCGAGAGCAGGGAACAGCAGCCCTGCCGCTGGACTTGCCACTGACCCACGCTATTTACGTAGCAGGACGCGTACGCAGAGGGACACGTTTTGCCACACGCAGCCCTGAACTTCCTGAAAATTTACGTTTACCAAAAAAAGCCATTTGGAACATATTGCCAAACAACATTCGGCAAGAAAGCTTTGATGCGTTTGACACACGCCAAGTTTTTGGTCACTTGCTATTTGCTTCCTGTTGCTGCTGCTGTTCTTCCTTCAGAAATTCTACTCGTAGCCCAGTTATTCACTACTGGTTCAAGCATTTGCCTCCCTGGTATTACCAGCACATTCACAGAGGCAAATAACTTACTTGCTCTTCTACAATTATCCAAACGACAATTACAGCCATGAAAGAGAAGGAGAGGTCAGGCAGCAGAAGAGCTCTGCAGGCTGGCACCAGTCAATATTGCACTCTCGAAGAACAAACAACAACAAAACAAAACCGTGACCCTGTATCCTTCTTTCCCTTCCCCCCCCCCCCCTTCTTCTTTCAGAGCTCATCCCTGCCTCAGCATTTTGTCTTGTCAGAGCATGAAGCGCAGGTGATCCGTACCCTGACGACTTTTGCGTGTGATGAATGCCTGTTCAGAAATAGTCCAGATCTGCAAGACTGGTGTCATTTCTATGGTTTTAATCATCATAACTCAAATTTTATTTACCCACGCATTTGTGAGGAAACTAATTAACTTTCAGACACTGCCTCTCCTTTTTTTGAGGGGTGGGGGTGGAAATGTGTTAGAGACTGAAAAACATTACGATTCAGAGCTCCCAACCACGAGGGAGTGGTGGAGAAATCAATGAAAGCAAAGACCAACAGCAGCAACATCAACTGAAAGTTGGCTTTCATTCCGATCACGTACTTAAGCGACTCTCCTTGCAAGGCTGTGCCTCGGTCCTAGGAATGACTAGTCCCTTTTTGGAAGGACAAACTTTTTCACTTAAAAGTCCTAGACTGAAGACTCCGCTGAACGGAATGGGGATTGTCCCACGGGACAACGTGCCATCAACACTCTTAATGGGGAAGGGAAAAAAAAAAAAACCAAACAAATAAAAATCAAGTACCAGTTCCCATCATGTTTCACTCATTACATTTCTACTGGCATCTAGGTGCTCAAAAACGAACTACAGGGACACCACATATTCCTAAAAATTCAGTTATACATAAAAAAGTAAAAGGCTATTTCCAACTTGCCCATAAAATCAGTATGAACAGAGAGAAGAGAAACACTCGACCCCCTAAAGAAGCTAACAGGCAGCTCTGAATTTACCAGACAGGAAATTTCATTCTTTCACCTGAACCAAAAACACATCACGGGACCAGTTCAGGAACAGGGCACGATCTGTTAACGGCAATTTTTCCATCAGCTTTTCGGCACTAGCAGCAAATTTGCCTTCTCTGTGGGTTTAACGTGGAGCATCTGTAGTGCCCTCGAACTCGCAAGTGTTTCTCTCCGCTCCCCCAGCCCGATACGTGCGATTACCTGAGCAGCAAGCGGAATTAACCGGGCAGGATTTTCTTCGTGTGACGCGGAAGGCGACGCTGGGAGAGGAGGAGACAAAGAAATGAACCTGCTTGTCACACCCAGCCAACGGTGAAAAGACAGGGGAGGATTCTGCCGGAAGGGCTCTGCACCCCAGGAGCTCCCGCCAGCCGGTTTCTCTCCCCTTTGCCAGGTACCGAGGGGACGACGACACCTCACCCGCGCCCCCTCGCAGGGGAGGCTGCCCCGGGAGAGCCGGGGGACCCCCACCTCGCTTCTGCCCGTGGGAATGGACCGGGAGAGACCCTCCACGCAGAGACAGGAGCGTGGCGTGGATTGCATGCCCGAGGGAAGAGGCCGGGCTCCCCGCTGGCAGAAGGACAACTCACCTCCCTGCTGCTCGGAGCTGCTTGTTGCGGACAGCCCTGCCCGCGCCCGGCCGCTCTTCCGCCGTGCTGGGAGCGCAGTCCGGCCGACGGACGCTCCAGCGAAAAGACGCTCCAGCTAATCGCGCCCCCTGCTCGGTTACAGCCGCAGGTACTTTCGCCTCTGGCTAATGCACGCTCCAGACAGCGGACACCCCGCCTCGTTCCAGCTCCCGCTTGCTACAGTTCTGGCTCGTTGAAGCCCCAGCTCCGCACTGAAGCTCCGGCTGATTTCAGCTGCTTCTCCTTACAAGCTCCAGCTACGTGCAACGGTCTGGGCTTTCCATAAGGTTGCGTATCAACTGCTGTCAGAACTGGAGCATTAGGATTAAACATCAGAGTTACACGCCAAGTAAATATTCGTTAAGTTTGGGCGATTAATTACTTAATAACTATTCTGAGCAGCGCAGAAAGAAGAGCTGGACTCAAAGAGGGCACGTGGGGTCTGAAAAGCGCCTTTCCCCCCCCCCCAGACCATCGCAGATGTTGAGCTCGGCCGGCTGCGTGCCGGCCTCCCGAACTTCGGCGTCCGACACAACCAGACCCCCATCTACGGGGAGGGACCACGCACCCTGCCCGCCCCCCGCTTCCCCCCGCAGCCCCCAACACCCTCCCACCCGCCTGCAAAACCAGCCAAGCCGGCTCCCGCTTTTGGCCCCCACACCACCTGACTCGGGGCCCATTTGGGAGCCAAAAAACCCGGCTGCTGAGCCTGTTCTCAAGGCCCAAACACGCAGGGCCGGACCTCTGTTTCTGGGCCCAAAGCCGCGCAGCTCGGTCTGTTTCCGAGCCCCCAAATCAGCCATGCGAGCCTGTTGTCAAGCCCCAGGAACAGAAAACTTGTTCTCCATTTCTGACCCTGCAGTGCCCACGGGCGACGCCGAGCGTAGCCACCCCACAGCCCTGCACCCCCGGGGCCCCACGCGCAGTTTCGGGGAGTGCTCGGGACCTGCAGAGGGCCCGGCCCCACGCCTCTGCAGGGCAGCCCCAGCACAGGCAGGGCGTCGCTTCTCGATTGCCGTTTCAGGCTTTATTTCCCCGCCATCACCGGCACGGCCAGGCCCCCCACCCCAAACCTCCCAGCCGAAGCACCCCCGCGGGTAGCCGGGCCCAGCCACCCAGAAAACAAGAAAACCAAAGAAGGGACAACAAGACAGACAACGTGGGGAAAGGCAAGGAGAAGGACACAGAAACAGAGAGAGCGCGGGAGGGATAGGGAGCAGGACAGAGAGATGGAGCAAGAAAGGAAAAAAGGACAGGAGGCAGAACCAAGGGAAAGAGACAAGGACGGGGAGCAGGACAAAGGGACGGAAGAGGGAAAAAAATTAGCGACGGGCTGCAGGACAGAGATGAAGGGATTAAATAGACACAGGGAGCATGACAGAAGGACAGAGAGGAGACAGCCAAAAGGGACAAAGAGCAGGCCAGCATCGGAGGGGAAAAAAACCCAACTGCGATGGGCAGTGGGAGAGAGATACGGAAAAAAGAAAAAAATACTGAGGAACAGAAAAAAGAAAGCAGCGACAGCTAGCTGGACAGGGGGACACCGTTAGAAAGGGCGGGAGAGGGAACGGGGCAGAGAAAGACAGACAGAGAAGGTAGTGAAAGAAAGCAAGGCAGAGGGACAGCAAGGCGGGGCGGGGGGGGGAAGGGACAGGGGTCTGGACAGAGATGGAGAAATAAGCAGCAAGGACAGAGGAAAAGAGACAGAAAGAGGGACAGGGAACATGGCAGAGAAGGAAAAATCAGGACAGCGGCAGGACGGAGATCAAAAACTGGGACGGTCCTCAGGACAGAGAGGAATACGAATACGAGCAGGGAGCAGGACAAAGGGATACAGCGAGAAACGACGGGACAGGAAGCAAGACAGAGCGACAGACAAGAACGATGACAACGAGAGAGAGCGAGCGAGAAAGAGAAAGACCGTGAGAAGCACGGGGCGGTGGGGAATTAGAAAGCGAGGTATCAGGAGCCCTGCAGAGAGAGGGAGGGTGAATAAAAAAGGGGCAGGAAGCAGCACAAAGGGTCACAGAGAGTAAGAGATGACCAGGAAGGAGGACGGGGCCAGTGAGATCCAGAATGACAAAAATAAACAGCAACAGCGAGCAAGACAAAGGGAGAGAGAGAGAAACAGAAAGTAGGAAGAAGAGAGATAGGAAGGCAGGGACACAGAGCAGCACATAGAGGCACAGAGAGGAAAAGAACGCCAGAGAACAGGCCAGAGAAATTGGGAGGCGGGGAAAGAGGCGGATGCAGATTAGGACAAGGAGATGGAAAAGGAAAAAACAGCAACTGGCTGCAGGACAAAGACGGGGAGGGGCGGGGGGGGAGGAAGAGGGAGTAGGACAAGAGAATAGACAGAAGAGGAGAGGTACAGGGAAGCAAAATTAAAAAAAAAAAAAACAAAACCAAATGTCACAGCAGCATGAGAAAGCGAGGGGGAGGGAGGGAGCGACCGGGACGCACAAGAGGAGCGACAGGGCCCCGAGGGCCCAGCACTCACCACAGCTCTCGCTCTTGGAGCTGCCAGGAGGCCTTGCCAGCTCAGATGCTTCTTTCTCCTTCTCTCCTGCCTTCCTCTTCTGTAACTCCAGTCGCCTGGCTGTCCTCCACATAACGGAACACGCGAGCGCCTCGCTGCTCTTACGAGATGAGGCCCCCTAGACACGTAGCCTCGCTCGCTCGCTCACTACGTGGCCGTACCGCGCTGCTGGTCATGCATACAGACCCCGGCGGTCTGACCTGCTGTGGACTACGAGGAGGGATCCCCCCACACCCAGAGAGGCAAGCTCTCTCTTGCCCGCAGCGGGACGCAGCTGCCGGCCGGCCTTCCGTTTCTTTTTCTCTACCTTTCTGTGGCCTCTCCAGCTTCAGCAGCTCCCGTCCACAGCCAGCAAGCGCTCCGCCTGTCCCTCTGTGCTCCCGTGCCGCGAGGAGAGGGAGGCCAGGCAGAGACAGCCCACGCGAGCCTGAGGCTGCCGCAGTCAACGGCATCCCCGGGGACGAGCGAACAACCGCACTCACAGCGTGGCCTCTGGGAGAGGGAAAGAGGCAGCAGTGACCGTTATTACCGTAGCTCGACCCTGGCCGGAGCCCCTCCTTCCGCAGGGGCTTCCGCAGACGCCGCTCGTTCCCCGCGCCGCTGCTAACGGCACCCACGTTCAGGGAGACTCGAGAACATCGGAGGGCCAGCTTGCTGCCCTCACGACAGGGCTCGGGGGCTGCCTGCGGCTACAGCACGGGCTTCAGGGGAGGGGCTGGAGCTGCGGGCAGCCGCACGGGCCGAGCGGGGCCGGGGGAAGGCGCCGGGGGAGCTCCGGCGACTCGGGGAGGCGCCCGCTGGCCGCGCCTGGGGGGTGCCCGCCTCCGTCCCCTCTTCCCTTCTATCGGCTCTCGGGGAACCGCCCGGCGCTGCCCTGGCCCGGCTCGCCTCCGGCGGACCGGGAGCCTGCCGCGGCGGCCGCTTCGCAGCTTCCCGTCCCGCCAGCCCCGGGCGGCCGGCGGGCAGGAGGCACCCCCCCGCCACCGCCCCGGCCCCCGCCGGAGGGGATCGCTCGCCTCACCCGCGGTCTCGGCGACCGCCCGCCGCCGCCACGCTGCTCCCGGACACCGCGCATGCGCCGGAGGGGCCGGAGCCGGCGAGCGAACGCCGGGCTGCCCCACGCGCAGGACGGCGCATGCGCCTGGGAGGCGCGTCCGCACGGCTGGTCGGGGAGCGGGCGCGGCGGGAAGCCCGCGGAAAACCACGCGAAACCGGCAACGCTCCCGAGTCTGACCTGGTCGGACTCCGGGGGCCGCGGCGGCAGCGAGGACTACGCCGCGCCCGAGAGCCGCGCTGCTGCCCGGCCGCCGAGTCCGCGAAAACTACAGCTCCCGGCATGCCCCGGGAGGCAGCCCGCCCTGCTGCCTGACCCCGAGGGGACGCCGCTTCCGTTTCCGCCCACCCCCACGCCGGCGCAGCCGCAGTCCCCGCCGAGCCCCCAGGGCCGGTCCGGGCGGCTCCAGCGCGCTCCCGCCGCCGCCGCGGCACGGCGCGGCCCCGCCCCGCCCGGCTCCAGCTTCGGGCAGCGCCCGCCGCCGCCGCCCCGGCACGGCGCGGCCCCCCCCCGCCCGGCTCCAGCTTCGGGCAGCGCCCGCCGCCGCCGCCCCGGCACGGCGCGGCCCCCCCCCGCCCGGCTCCAGCTTCGGGCAGCGCCCGCCGCCGCCGCCCCGGCACGGCGCGGCCCCCCCCCCGCCCGGCTCCAGCTTCGGGCAGCGCCCGCCGCCGCCGCCCCGGCACGGCGCGGCGCGGCCCCCCCCCGCCCGGCTCCAGCTTCGGGCAGCGCCCGCCGCCGCCGCCCCGGCACGGCGCGGCCCCCCCCCGCCCGGCTCCAGCTTCGGGCAGCGCCCGCCGCCGCCGCCCCGGCACGGCGCGGCCCCCCCCCGCCCGGCTCCAGCTTCGGGCAGCGCCCGCCGCCGCCGCCCCGGCACGGCGCGGCCCCCCCCCGCCCGGCTCCAGCTTCGGGCAGCGCCCGCCGCCGCCGCCCCGGCACGGCGCGGCCCCCCCCCGCCCGGCTCCAGCTTCGGGCAGCGCCCGCCGCCGCCGCCCCGGCACGGCGCGGCCCCCCCCCGCCCGGCTCCAGCTTCGGGCAGCGCCCGCCGCCGCCGCCCCGGCACGGCGCGGCCCCCCCCCGCCCGGCTCCAGCTTCGGGCAGCGCCCGCCGCCGCCGCCGCTCCGTGCGTGCGACACGGACCCCGCCGTCCTCCTCGGGGCTTTCCCCGGGACCCGCCGGGCGACTGCGCAGCCCCGCCACGGGGCCCGGTGAGCACCCCCCCCCCACGCGCACGTGCTCCCAGCCGCCCCCCCCCCCTCCTCCCCGCGCGCACGTGCTCCCAGCCCCCCTGTGAGCCCCCAGCTCCCCCCCCGCCCCCGGCCTTCGGCACAGGCGGCCCCCACCTCCCCCGGGACACCCCCGCCTCCGACGTTCGCCGTCCGAGGGGCGCCCGGCCCTGCTCACCTTCTCCCGAGGGGCAGCCGCAGCCCGGCCACGGCTCCGCTCCGCTCCGCTCCGCTCCTGCCTGGGCTCCCACCGGCCCCGCCCCGGCCCCGCCCCCGGCAGCCCCCCCTTTCCAGGGAGGGGCCGTCCCCATCAGCCTCACTGCCCGCACCTGCGGCTCCTCCAGCCCCGGCCCGCAGCTGGGGGACCGAAATCCGGAACAAAACTCCTCAACACCCCTGGGAAGTTAAGCAGCAGGCACTTCCTCGATTGAATGAAAGATGGCAAGAGTCATCTCATTTGGAAGAGGTGTTAACTGGGGTCAAAATACAGATTTTAATACCCATCTTATTTTAGTTCTAAGACTTGGCGATTGCCAGGTATCATCTTTTCCATTTACCCAGGTCCACCAGCGAGGCCACAAGGGAGATTTCTTCCAGAGAGAGGATAGAGTTATTAAGTCTAAAGTCCACCATTTGCTTTTCTCCTTCATGAAAAGATGAGTGGATCATTTATCATCACTAGTCACCCAAACAGTTAACCCTGAACTTTTCACCTGTCCTTTAATACAGTCAACTCCAAGCTAAATTTTTTCCGTCATTAAGAGGGGACCAAAGATCATTTAAAATATTATTATACTTTCTACAAATACATCCCCATCTTAGAGCTTTAGCTACTAGAGAAAGTCTTTGGAGTTTTGGGGTCAGAGGAGCTGCAAGTATAAACTTTCATACAGCTCTGTTGAGGATGTGTGATTTTTCTCTGGTTGTCTAAAGCAGTCTAAATTTCCATAGACGGTCCCGACTCTGGGTGGCTCTAACAAGGATCCTGGAACTCCAGGAAATTCTAAACAGCGTTTTATATTTCAAATATGATGCCAAGTTCCTTTTTGCACTTGTCTCTACGGTTTTGGCAACTGACAGCCCCAAGGGGTGCCCGTACAAGTGTCTCCCGAAGGGCGATTAAATTAATTCTTTTGTCCACGAGGTGGATGGTTTGGTAATGTTATAATTCACAACGCTCTAATTCCTTCTTTCAAATTTAAAAAAAATAATTGCCTTTTAAATCCATCCCATTTAATTTGCTAAAATGATTCTCATTGTTCTGCATCTTTTCTCAAGTTTTGGTTAAATTCAATGTCAATATTCTCCACGGAACTAGATTTTCATCTGACTTTGGAATCGGAAGGCAGCCTGTTACTGAGGTTAAATTTTGTGTCTTTACCAAACTTTGAATCAATTACAAAACTAGATTATTTTTTTTTTTAATCCAAATTACAAAAACGGTTAACATCAAGATTAATAGCTCAAACAATAATTGTTTCATTTTGTTTATCTCATGTTTAGAACCCCTCAAAAAAACCCACATAAACCCTATACACACACAAAAAGATTACTGCCCTCGACAATATTCCTAATAGCAACCCCAATAGTATAAACTTTACACAACTGTTTTCCCAAATAGATAACGTGAAACTTACTTATAGATTTTCAGGTTTAAAGGGCCAGTTTCTTTAGACTTCCAATTTCTTGTTGGTGCTTTCTTTATTCTTGAATAATGAAGCCAAGGTTCTTCTCCCAGACCTTTACTGCTATAAGGGTTGTTAAAATGACTCGATACGGTCCTTTCCACTTCTCCGTGATTTTATATATATTCAATCTAATCTCCCGGTCGGAAGGGATGCGCTGCTACGTCCAATTCTAAGGGTCCAGCTGTGGAGACATACTGACAAAGTTCCTGAAAAGAATTGCTTAAAGAAATCATAACACCTTTTAAAAACCTATCTCCAAAGGCATTCAAGATACTCAGAACATAGGACTCTTGATATGGTCTTTCATACAATATTTCATAGTGACTTCAATTTGCTTTCTCTTCTGGCTATACTCTGATTCTTAATAGAGCCATGGGTAATGCTCTAACCCATGTGAGTGAGGTTTCCTGACAAATTTTACTCGACTGTTGCTTAAGGGTATAGTTCATTCTCTCTCTCTCTTCCCCCCCCCCCCCCCCCACTTGCTTGTGGTCTATGTGGGGTGTGATAGTCTCAATCTATAGATAATACTTTGCTCAACTCGTCTCCTAATCTTTGCTATAAAATGAGGGCCATTGTCAGATGACATTCTTACAGGCACCCCACATTTTGGTATTATCTCTTTGAGCAAGACTTTGACTACTTCCCTTGCTTTCTCGGTGCGACAAGGGAAAGCCTCGGGCCACCCAGTAAAGATATCAACTAAAACTAGGATAGATCCTTCTTTTCAAGGCAATTCTATAAAATCAATTTGCTAATATTCTCCTAAAAAAATTTCCTTCTTTAATAATCCCAAAGATGATCGTATTACTGATTCGGGGATAATTTTATATATAAATTTCACATCCGCTTATAATTGTTTAAGCAATCTTTGTCATATTTCACTTTCTGTTCCCCAGTATACTTTGTGATGTTCAGCTCGGGCAACTTCTCTTATTATTGTGAGTGGGACTATTATTTGACCTGTCGGTGTTACAGCCTATCCTGTTTCATTTTGTTAGCCTGCCATCTAATAATTAATTCTTCATCTTTTTCATTATACATTGGAGTTTCTTTAGGCAACTTTATACTTTTCTCTGGAACTAGTGCTAGGATGCCTTTTTCCGCAGCCTCTTTAGCAGCTTTATCGGCCAGTCGGTTACCTGCGTTCGGACCGGTCTTACCTAACTGATGTGCTTTACAGTGCATTATCGTGACTGCTGTTGGTTTTTGAATGGTTTCTAACAATTTCAGTATTTGTTCTGCGTGCTGAATGGTGGTTCCTTGCGCAGGTAACAGTCCTCTTTCTCTCCGTATCGCTCCATGTGCGCGTACTGCTCCAAAAGCATACTTTGAGTCTGTCCAAGTGTTGACTCGCTTTCCTTGACTTAGTTCCAGAGCTCGAATAAGAGCTATCAATTCAGCCTTTTGGGCAGATATCGTCGAAGGCAAAGTTGGCAACGCAATTACCTCCTCAGTAGTTATTGTCTATCTTGATAAACGTTTTCCTTCACAGATGGAACCGCTTCCGTCGGCATATAGTTCCCAATCCGTTTCTTCTAGCGGCACATCTCAGAGATCCAGTCGGCTGGAGTAAACTCTTTCGATTGTCTGCAAGCAGTCACGTTCCAGTTCTCCTTTAACTTGATCAGTTGTGGAAAACGCAACAGGGTTAACGGTGGTAGTAGTTTTTAGGTAAACATCATCTTGTTCCAGCAACACCACTTGGTATTTCAGCATCCTGCTAGGGGATAACCAATGCCCCCCTTTCTGTTTTAGCACAACAGTTATCATATATGGGAAACGTACAGTAATCCTTTGTCCTCAGGTTAAACTTACGAGCTTCCTGGATCAGTAGCACAGTTGCAGCGACGGCTCTCGGACGACCAGAGCATCCCAGACTCACATTACCTAATCGCTTCGAGAAGTAGGCCACAGGTCGCCCACTTGGCCCTAGATATTGGGCCAGGATACCCAGAGCTATACCTCTTCTTTCGCAAGCAAAAAGTTCAAGTGTCTTTGTGAGATCTGGCAGGCCTAGGGCTGGCACCCCTATTACAGCCTGTTTCAATTCTTGGAAAGTAGCTTTCTGGGCATCGGTCCAATCCATTGTTTGAGGTTTTGAGCTGCTCCTATAAAGGTCAGGCCAGCAAGCCACAATTTATCATCTACAGGTGACACCACTCGACCATTCCCGGAAATGCTCGTCATTAATTTTTTTCGTCTTAGGTTCGGGGAGACGACAAATTGCCTCTTTTCTCTCAGTTCCCAATTGTCTCTGTCCTTTTAGGATTTTAAAACTCATTTACATAAGTTTCTTCTTTCTGGGTTATTTGGTTTTTTTCTTTTGACGCTCGATATCCACTGATTCCCCAAAAGTTCAAAAAGTTAATAGTGAACTTTGTGCATTGTTCTTCCGTCTCGGCTACAATTAACAGATCATCCATATATTTCAGCAAGATTTCTTGATTATTTTCTTTCTTCCAAATCTCCAATTCTCGTGCCAATTGATTTCCAAAAATGGTAAGACTATTCTTAAAGCCTTGAGGCAAGACTGTCCACGTATATTGTGTTTTTCTCCCAGTCTCAGGATTTTCCCGTTCCAAAGCAAAAACCTCTTGACTATTGGGATCCAAGGGAATACGGAAAAAGGCATCTTTTCGGTCTAACACTGTGAACCATTCTTGTTTCTCCGTTAGGGTTGTTAACAAAGTATAAGGATTTGCTACTACCGGATGAATATCTTGTACTATTTGATTTATTGCTCTGAGGAGGTCTTGAACTAATCTATCATCTTTTTCATTAGCCTTTTAACAGGCAAGATCGGGTTGTTATATCTGGATTCACATTCTCTTAACAATTTGTATCTTAAAAACGTTTGTATTACCATTACTAACCCTTTCCGACTTTCCGGTTTTAGGGGGTATTGTTTAATTCTTACCGGATTCGATCCTGGCTTTAAATCAACTCTCACAGGTTCTGCTTTTCGGATTTACCGGGAACTTCCCAGTCCAGACGATTGGAATTACAGCATTAGACTTTGACTGGTATAATCTTCTGCTGTCGGTAACCATCCTGTTAACAACAAAGCCACTGCTTCGATACGTTTAGTTTCTGGAATTAAAATTTTAATCTCTCCATTTTTAAATTTAATTTCTGCCCCTAAGTTCTCAAATAGATCTCTCCTTAACAGGAGTTTAGGAGAATTTGGCACGTACAAAAACTGCTGAGTGACCCGTTGCTTTCCTAATTTCATTGTTAAAGACTTAAAGAAGGGTCTAGTTTCTCGTTCACCTGCTGCACCGACACCACCAATTTCTTCAAAACTTAACTCTCCCTCTAAGGTATTTAAAACTGAGAAGGTGACTCTAGTGTCAATGCAAATTCAATTTTCTGTTCTCCCAGTTTAGCTGTAACCAGAGGTTCTGCTGGGAGACTCCCTTCCGGTCCCCGTCAGATACGTTCACTTAAAAAGAACAACTCTACATATGGCACTTTATTCCATTTACTCTCTCTCCTACAAAACGACAGTAATTGCAATATAGTATTGTAACTCAAAGTTCTGTTCGTTTACCATTTTTCCTGCAATTCACCCCAACGTGCCAATAAACATCCCGACGCTGATGTTTTTGGTATCTTTTCATCAGCAGTTCCATTTCCTGCACTCTTATTCTTAAACAATTTTGCTAATGCCATTATACTTATATACATTCAAATACCAAATACCAAACAAATGCAAATGACAATCGTCCCAAATAATACACAAAGTCCAACCCAGCAATAGCTTTCGCTTATGACTTACGGGCAGACGCCTAGGCTTCCACTGCAGACGGGTACCCTCCAAGCCCCAAGCCTGCGAAGCTTTCGCCACGCCTCACGGGCAGGCTTTCCAAACAAATTCCAAAGAAGCAGCGCCTTAGCTTTTTTCCAGGGAACGCTGCGAGGAGCTTGGCGAGTCGAGGGTGACGGTTCTCCCCGAGAATACCTCGGTGCCGGCCGGAGTTCGATCGACACTCGATCTCGTCCAGTCTCACTCGCAAGGTCCCATCTGGGTCGCCAAAACCGTTACCAAAATCCAGAATAAAACTCCTTAACACCAACGTGAAGTTAAGAAGCGGGCACTTCGTTTATCGCAGCGCTGGGGACACGGGGGATCGCTCCTCCAAAGGCGTGCCCCGCTTAGTATCAAAATCCATCAGTTTTCACAGACTTTTTTTGTCAGGTCATTGTTACCTAAGCTCCTTCTGTAAAAATGCATACTATGCTCGTTCTTAAATTTAACCTTTATAATGATCGGTCCTTTGATTATATAACCTTATCAATATTCTTATTTAAAAACAATCATTGGTCAGTTACACTTAGCTCTGCTGACTGGCATCTTCGATCCTCAAATCGAGATGGGAAGGGTAAGGGGGTTTCCAAGCAGCAAACTGGTGTCCACGACAGTTTCCTTAGTTTCCTGAAACAGAACGTAGAAAAGCCAGTAACTTCCTGGTGAGGTTTCTAGGGTTAGCTCTTTCAAACTTTAACAATATTAAGGTTCCTAGAGTCACGCGTAACACAGTTCCTAAAGTTTCTATGGCTACGTTTCAAACTTGACAATCCTATACGTTATGCTTCACAATTTTACTTCTTAATCAAACCTAACTCTTCTATGTGATTAAACTTTGATTTCTTTACCAGAATATTTGCAACGGCTGGAGCCCAGCAGGAACAGGGGGGGCACGGCCCAACCCCCCCAGCGCCTCGCCTCCTCCTTCTCCCCTGGGCTCCCTCACGGCCCCTCGCCCCGTGCAGAGGGAGCGCAAACGCAGCCCGGAGGGCAAAGAGGACGGACGGCCAGCGTTTATTCAGTCAGTCGCGTGCCCATCGAGTCCCGCCAGCGAGTCTGCTCCGGGGCTCGGGGCGCCCCCCGGCGCTCCCCCTGCCCCTCAGACACCTCTGATAGCCTACTTCCATACATTCTGTATGGCACGTCTAAATATTGGTATGGTTTTAATATTTTGTACCAGCTGTGGAAACTGGTTTGCTGCTAGGTGACTGCAAAAGTGAGATTTGGTAAATAATTATTAGAAATCTTATACTAACACTACCATTGAAACAATAGACAAAAGTATAGCCAAGCAATCGACTAGCAGAGGTAGGTACTCCTAAGTTTTGCAGTTCTTTGCTCTTATGACTAGATGTTCCTGGACGCTAGATGAGAACAATGCTGAAACTGACCACACGTGATTGAAACTGCGTTAAGCTTCAAGATCAAAGAACAAGGACAAGAATAAAGACTTCGAGGACAGCCAGCAAGAACTTCAAATGGGTCGGTGGTCGCAAAAGCAGCCCTTCGACTCAAATGGATCCTTCATTGCGCGTGATCGGATGTAGGCAGTACTATGATAATCGGTTGCCATCGTTTTTACGTATATGTATTCTAATCTGATTAACATGCAATTACTTATTCTATATAACCTGTTTGTGCTAAAGCGGTGGCATGCACGCTAGGTGGAACTATCCCCCGTGCATCCAGCGCTGCAATGAAGAATGCCTGCTTTCTAAAACTCCAAAACGAGTCTTAGGGAGTTTCTTCGACCGGCTTTTCAGTATCAGAGGTACAAGGGAGGAAGGAAAAAGAAACAAAAGAAAAAAGAAAAAAACCAGGCAGCGGTGTGGGAAAGAGAGGGGACCAGGGGAGGGGCAGGGAGGGACCAGAACGCAGAAGAGGGGAGTCAGGGCCCCGAGGGCCCGGGGCTCACCACAGCTCTTGTTCTTGGCGCTGCCAGGAGAATTTGCCAGTTGAGACGCTTCTTTCCGCTCCTCTCCCGCTCCCCTCCTCTTCTGTAACTCCGGCGGCACGGCCGTCCTCCCCCTAGGAGAACACGCGCCTCGTAGGTCTTGCAAGACGAGGCTTCCCAGGCACGGAGCCTCGCTCGCTCGCTCGCACACTACGTGGCCGTACCGCGCCGTCGGTGCTGCATACGGACCCCGCGGACTACAAAGAGGGATCCTTCCACCCGCGGAGAGGCAGGCTCTCTCTTGCCTGCAGCGGGAGGCAGCTGCCGGCCGGCCGGCCTTCCATTTCTTCTTCTCTACCTTTCTGTGGCCTCTCCAGCTTCAGCCGCAGCAGCTCCTGCCCGCAGCCGGTAAGCGCCCCGCCTGTCCCCTCGTGCTCCCGCGCCGCGAGGAGAGGGAGGCCGGGCAGAGACAGCCCGTGCCAGCTTTCCTTGCCGGCGGCGTTTCCTTACCGGGAGGAAGCAACGAGCGCGGCGGCACCTCCCGCCGGTGCCGCGTTGCCGTTACCGTCGGACGGCCCGTGCAGGACCGGGGCAGCCCCGCGCACTCGCAGCCTCCGGGCTGCAGTACCGAACATTGGTCGCGGGGTGGCAGCGGCGAGCGCTTGGCACAACGCGCCAGCGCGCATGCGCGGCACCCCAGCTGCAGTACCGAACTCTGTTCAATAGGTGGCGGAAGAGAGCGCTGGAGAAACGCGCCGCTACCGCGCATGCGCGGCTCCCGAGCCGCTGTACCGCGTTTTGGTTGCCAGGCAACAGCAGGAGGGCGGCAAAGGCCGCCACCGCGCATGCGCGGCTCCCGAACGCCAGTGCGGCGTTTCGGTTGCCAGGCAACAGCAGGAGCGCCGTAAACCGCGCAGCCGCGCATGCGCGGTGGCCGAGGCGTCGTGTCGCGCTTTGGTTGCCAGGCAACAGCGGCGAGCGCCGTAAAAGGCGCACCGCGCATGCGCGGTTGCCGAGCTGCCGTAACGCGTCTCGGTTGCCGGGCAACGGCACGAGCGCCGTAAACCGCGCAGCCGCGCATGCGCGGTGGCCGAGGCGTCGTGTCGCGCTTTGGTTGCCAGGCAACAGCGGCGAGCGCCGTAAAAGGCGCACCGCGCATGCGCGTTGCCGAGCTGCCGTAACGCGTCTCGGTTGCCGGGCAACGGCACGAGCGCCGTAAACCGCGCAGCCGCGCATGCGCGGTGGCCGAGGCGTCGTGTCGCGCTTTGGTTGCCGGGCAACAGCGGCGAGCGCCGTAAAAGGCGTACCGCGCATGCGCGGATGCCGAGCTGCCGTAAAGCACCCCGGTCGCTGGGCAACACCAGGAGCGCCGCCGCGCATGCGCGGTTGCCGCCACGCCGTGTCGGAGCTCCGGCGACTCGGGGAGGCGCCCGTTGGCCGCGCCTGGGGGGCGCCCGCCTCCGTCCCCTCTTCCCTTCTATCGGCTCTCGGGGAACTGCCCGGCGCTGCCCTGGCCCGGACCGGGAGCCTGCCGTGGCGGCCGCTTCGCAGCTTCCCGTCCCGCCAGCCCCGGGCGGCCAGGAGGCATCCCCCGCCGGAGCGGATCGCTCGCCTCACCCGCGGTCCCGGCGCTCGCCCGCTGCCGCCGAGACCCGCGCCCTGCGCGCCGCCACGGTGCTCCCGGGCGCCGCGCATGCGCCCGCCGTCGACGGCGCGCCGGGGGGCGGGGGGGTCAGAGCCGGCGCCCGAACGCCGGGCTGCAGTACCACACTTTGCCCACAAGGCGGCAGCACCCGAGGCGGCGGCGCTGCTGCGCACCTGTGCGGTGCCGCCGCTGCTGTTCCGCGCTTTGCCCGCTGAGCGCCCGCCCACACCGCGCACGTGGGGCGGCAGCGGCGTTTCCTTACCGGGAGGAAGCAACGAGCGCGCCGGCACTCTCCCCCCGTGCCGCACTGCCGTTACCGTTGGACCACGGGTGCCGTTACAGGGGCACCACCGCGCCTTTGCAGCCTCCGAGCTGTAGGACCCCATTTTGGTCGCCGGGCAGCAGCATCCCCACAACGATCCTCTTCGGAGCAGCGGCTGCACGAGGGATGACTGACAGCTCAGCCCAGCAGAGACCAGACACAGGCGGCAACTACTTACTGGGGGCACAGGGCTTACGTTGCCCTGCCCTTTCCCCACTCGCAGCCCAGGCAGTCATCTTCATCGCCTCCGTTCCAAAAAGCACCCGAGTGCCTGGAGCGTTTACAGCAGTCAAGTGCAAAGAACAGACAATTCGGGTGGTCGCTTCTGTCCCTGCCCCCCCACCCCATTATCTAGAGAGGAGAAGCAGCACAGGGAGCCTGCAAACGGCAGGGGGGAGGGGGGGTGGTCCCCTGGACCAAGGCCCCAGGGACTGCTGTAGCCCTCTGCATGTGGCATCAGGGTTGCGGGAGTGACAGCAGCCAGTCAACAGATGCTGGCGACAGATTTTAAAAACAAAAAATAACGCCTGGTGCAGCTGACAGCCTGAAGGCAGGCCACAAGAGACCCAAAGCTGCTCTGTGCCAGAGGGGCAGCTCTGTTCAGCACGGAACGCCGCGTCCCAGCGCAACAGATGCCAGCGGCCCACCTGCAAGCGAGCGATACCCTGGCGACCCTGGGGCTCAGTTGGGGTGGGCGCACCTTTCCTCACCTCCGTGCTGTCAGAACTCTGCTCTCCCAATCCTGCGCGCACACAAGGCTTCTTGTGCGGGGCTTGTCTCTTATCGAAGAGACGCTGCACGGTGTTACTTACCGCCCCGCCCTCCGGCGTGCAAAGGAATCAGCCGTGAAGCAGGGATAGCAAAGAGGCCTGTCGGGATAGTAGTAGTCCTCAGCAGATGACCGCAGAGCCCTCGAGGTTCCATCTTTGCTCCCTACAGGAGCGTGGCTCCGCACTCCTTGCCGCTCCCGCCAGCAAGCGACACAATTGCCCTTTGCTGCCTGCAACACGCAGTACCTGCACGGCCCCAGTACTGCCGCTTACAGAGCGAGAGGCGCTCGCTATAAAGCGGCAATGAAGAACAAGGACGGCCCGTCAAGATGGCAGGACGAACATAGAGAGCCTCCAGCATTAGCCAGGCGGGGCTTGCAACTCACCTCGTGTCGTGGTTTAACGCCAGCCAGCAACAAAGCCCCACGCGACCGCTCACTCGCTCCCCCGCCCCCAGTGGGACAGGGAGACAATCGGAAGGGCGAAAGTGAGAAAACTCGTGGCTTGAAACGAAAACAGTCTAATCATTAAAAAGAAACAACAACAACAACTTGCAAGGAAAAGAAGAAAGAAAAATGACAGAGAATGGGGTGCAGGCAGCATGCCAGGGGTCTGGAGCCTGATGGATGATGCGGGGGTGGGGGGGGTGGTGGTGGTGTGGAATATGGAAGAGGGAAAGGAAGCGGGGGGGGGACGACAGGGGGGACGGGACAGGAGACAGAAGAGCAGGGCATGCGGGGGGGAAACAACTCGCGTGGGTTAAAAACTCGCATGGGTGAAGGGGGCGGGCTGGAGCAGCAGGGGGCATATGGGGGAGAAACACACGCGGGGGGGGGGGGTAGGTGAGGGTACAAAGGTGCATGGGGGGACACGGGTAGGGATGACCTACCCCAGGGAGTCCACCCAGGATGATCCACAGCAGGTAACTCGCCTGGGATAACCCGCAACAGAGCATCCACACCAGATAATCCACACTGGGAGGACCCCCAGCAACACCCCTCAAACTGCCTGTGCTTCACCCCCAATCTTCCCCAAACTGGGGAGTTTTCTGCTTTTTCAAAATACTCAGTTTGGGGTGTGTTTCAGTGCTTTTCCACAACATAAAAAGGGGTGATCTTTTGGTTGTGGTTTTGTGCATGAAAATGGGGTGGGTTTTTTGCTTTCCAGCTGCACAAATCCAGGCGGATTTGGCTTTCCCAGGAGTCCCAAATTTGTTTGGTTTTTTCCGTTGCAGACCCAGACTCAGGGGGTTTGGGGTTGTCCTGGTTTCGGCTGGAATAAAGTTAATTTTCTTCTGACTAGCTGGTACAGGGCCATTTTGGATTTAGAATGAGAACAATGTTGACAACACACCGATGCTGTAGTTGTTGCTAAGCAGCATTTAGACTAAGTCAGGGACCTTCCAGCTTCTCATACCGCCCTGCCAGCAGAGGCTGGGGGTGCACAAGAAGAGTCGCTGAGCTAAAGGAGGATGCCAGGTAAACAGGTCAGCTCGAAATACACCACCACCTTTAAAAGTTAAGAGCGATTTGAACACTTAAAATCAGCACTTAGGCTAATCGATACCATTTTGAACACCTTCTTAGCATACAAGTAAACACTCTCGCCGGTGCTGGAAAACGTCTCCTCCCTTCCTTACAGCACTGCTGCAGGGAGATAACCCTGGGAGGCTGCGGGACGAGGTCGTACACAATCAGAATCTACGCTTACGGATCCACCGCAACAGCTACAGCCCTTGCGCTGCTGCTGCTGCTGCTGCTTTGCATCTTGCTTGTTTGGTGAATAAAGCTGAAAGCGAAGTGGAAAACTTCAAAGAGCAAAATGAAAAATAAAGAACAAATCTCAATCATTCACTTTACACTAAAAAGGTGTGCCCATGTTTATATACATCCAATAAAAATACTTATACTATAAAAGTATTTGATTTTCCTTTTCCATTACCTTAGCTTGCACAGCTCTGAATTCATACCATTAAATTATCTCTCTCCAAAGTACACAGTTATAACGGGACTAGGGGTTTTTGTGTGTGTTGCATAACGCGGAGGGACACCTGGTCAGCTGAGCTGCCCAAGAGAGGTGTACTGAACTGCCAGGGAAACGCACCATTGAAAGCCAGACAGAAAGAAAGTACTTCAGAGCACTCCGTCAAAACATCAGGAAAAAAAACCCATAACATTCAGTTGCCTCTCTTTTTAAACGTTTAGACAAATACCTAACTGCTTACGTACACCTAACAAATCATATACTACAGCTATCTGGCAGTTACAGTTTAAACAATGCAAGTCAATTTGTAAAATCCCCAGCGCTGCAATACCTCAGACTACCAAAAAGGACTGGCAGATTTCCTAATGCTTTTGGCAGTACTGAAGCATGCAGAGCAACACTTTTTCATGTTATCTCGACCGTTACAACTGAGAAACCAAAGACCAGTGATGCCATCAACTTTAGGAAGATGGGCTGTGCTTGGGTCTTTGGAAGGAAATTGACTTTTTTTTTTTTCCTCTCTTTTTTTTAAAGAGAGTGAAAAGTCTCATTACTGATGACTTCTACTGTCAAGTTGATCACCTCTGAAGATCCACTCTGATGGGAAGTTCACAAAACAAAATCTCTTTGAGAGAGAAAGACTTCCATTTTGGAAAATCTCTTTCCAACTGAAGTCAAAATTACACACTGTAGGTGAAAGGAAAAAATACATTACTGAAGCAGTAACTCATCAAAACCACCTCAGGACTCACTGTCACTAGTTACAAGGCTGCTAATGCTTCCTGGGAAAGCCTGGAAAACACACAGATGCGACGCCCATTTGTCCTGTTTTGTCCACGTCTCTTCTTTGACCTTGACTGCTTTTAGTACAGATGCTAATTATCTCCGTAACGTTTTTGAGCACTACTATAAGATATTTAAAAAAAAAAAATCATTGACTGTAAAAGCATAAAGGTTTTATCATGAAAACAAAGTCTGTTTCTTCTGAACAGCTGAACTCTTACGAACAGTTTCTTCCCTCTTTTAGGACAAAATTAGTTTCACAGTATCATTTACTAGCAAGCACACAGAAACAGAAGATTATGCTTTCAGGAAGAGAAGATAAACTGAGGGAAGTAAACTTTGTATAGGTGTAACATGCTCCAGAACAGAACTTATTTTTAGTATTTGTGTTAAAATATTTCATGTAAAAAAAAAAAAAGTAGAAGGAGAGTTGGCACACTCTCAACATTAAAGTCCGTACCGCAAGTACCTTTGGAAATAGGCAGACACACATCGTAGGCGTACCTTGTACTTGCAGGCCACTACGGAATCTTTCCGTCTGTCTCGTACCGTCACGGCAGAAGAAAGGGCAACCACGGCGAAACGGTGCCAGCTGACATCCAGCTGAGAGAAGAAAAAAAAACATTAGCACAAAGCTGGGTAGGAATCCAAAGCTGCCTTTTTTTTTTTTTTGTGAAGGTTTGTGAAGACAGTACGACTGAGCGGAGGAAAAACTATTTTTGCGTCACCTTCGGTACAGTTGTTGACACGGGCCACTAGAGCTTTTGCATTTTTCAGACGACTGTGCCTTTTTTTTTTTTTTTTTTCCCCTTTCTTTTTTGACTCACTGGCAACTTCACTTTCACTAGAACTCACTTTCCTAGATACACGCAGGTGACAGACATAGAGACCTACCGACATTTTCTCAAGCCTTAGTACAGCCGAGGCTTCATCACCCTATACGTCCCAAGTTGAGTATCTTTGCTAAAGAGCACAGCAACACATCTGTCCTTGTGAACTGCCTCGTTGCAAAAAAGGAATCATTTTTTCCAGGCCGTTGCTCCAAACGGGCAAGATCTTTTAAAACCGCAGTTGTGCCACCAAACCCGCTCAGGGTCCCTCCTAGCTTTTGACCGCCCTGAGATTTAACAGGCACACGCTCCATTCCATCTTCCAACAGCAAAAATACGTTAACGCTCTCGGACCCAGAGCGCAACCCTACGGATGTCCACGCACACACCCTGCCGTTTTGATGAGGAGCCACCGAGCATCCCTGCGAGCACAGCTGCACGCGCCAGATCGGTTTCCCCTACGCCGCGAGTTACCGGTTCCGGTGAACGTAGTTTCGGACGCTTTAAACCGAAAACCGTATCTCGACGCTTCGCCACAGTAGAAACGACCCATCGCCAGAACGCTACAAAAACGCAGTAACACCAATTGCAAACCCACAGCAGCAACAGCTCCAGAAATATTTAGACCAGGAACAAGGGAGAAAAATAAAACAGCTTCATCTCACGCACAGGGGAGCGGCAGGCAGAGAAAAGGGTCGGCATTCTGAGCCCTTACAGAAAACGGGCATTCTCCTTCCGTTCCTCAGCCCGTCCGTTAAGGTCTAAATACCGCAACACTACTACGGCAACGTCGAGAGCAGGGAACAGCAGCCCTGCCGCTGGACTTGCCACTGACCCACGCTATTTACGTAGCAGGACGCGTACGCAGAGGGACACGTTTTGCCACACGCAGCCCTGAACTTCCTGAAAATTTACGTTTACCAAAAAAAGCCATTTGGAACATATTGCCAAACAACATTCGGCAAGAAAGCTTTGATGCGTTTGACACACGCCAAGTTTTTGGTCACTTGCTATTTGCTTCCTGTTGCTGCTGCTGTTCTTCCTTCAGAAATTCTACTCGTAGCCCAGTTATTCACTACTGGTTCAAGCATTTGCCTCCCTGGTATTACCAGCACATTCACAGAGGCAAATAACTTACTTGCTCTTCTACAATTATCCAAACGACAATTACAGCCATGAAAGAGAAGGAGAGGTCAGGCAGCAGAAGAGCTCTGCAGGCTGGCACCAGTCAATATTGCACTCTCGAAGAACAAACAACAACAAAACAAAACCGTGACCCTGTATCCTTCTTTCCCTTCCCCCCCCCCCCTTCTTCTTTCAGAGCTCATCCCTGCCTCAGCATTTTGTCTTGTCAGAGCATGAAGCGCAGGTGATCCGTACCCTGACGACTTTTGCGTGTGATGAATGCCTGTTCAGAAATAGTCCAGATCTGCAAGACTGGTGTCATTTCTATGGTTTTAATCATCATAACTCAAATTTTATTTACCCACGCATTTGTGAGGAAACTAATTAACTTTCAGACACTGCCTCTCCTTTTTTTGAGGGGTGGGGGTGGAAATGTGTTAGAGACTGAAAAACATTACGATTCAGAGCTCCCAACCACGAGGGAGTGGTGGAGAAATCAATGAAAGCAAAGACCAACAGCAGCAACATCAACTGAAAGTTGGCTTTCATTCCGATCACGTACTTAAGCGACTCTCCTTGCAAGGCTGTGCCTCGGTCCTAGGAATGACTAGTCCCTTTTTGGAAGGACAAACTTTTTCACTTAAAAGTCCTAGACTGAAGACTCCGCTGAACGGAATGGGGATTGTCCCACGGGACAACGTGCCATCAACACTCTTAATGGGGAAGGGAAAAAAAAAAAAACCAAACAAATAAAAATCAAGTACCAGTTCCCATCATGTTTCACTCATTACATTTCTACTGGCATCTAGGTGCTCAAAAACGAACTACAGGGACACCACATATTCCTAAAAATTCAGTTATACATAAAAAAGTAAAAGGCTATTTCCAACTTGCCCATAAAATCAGTATGAACAGAGAGAAGAGAAACACTCGACCCCCTAAAGAAGCTAACAGGCAGCTCTGAATTTACCAGACAGGAAATTTCATTCTTTCACCTGAACCAAAAACACATCACGGGACCAGTTCAGGAACAGGGCACGATCTGTTAACGGCAATTTTTCCATCAGCTTTTCGGCACTAGCAGCAAATTTGCCTTCTCTGTGGGTTTAACGTGGAGCATCTGTAGTGCCCTCGAACTCGCAAGTGTTTCTCTCCGCTCCCCCAGCCCGATACGTGCGATTACCTGAGCAGCAAGCGGAATTAACCGGGCAGGATTTTCTTCGTGTGACGCGGAAGGCGACGCTGGGAGAGGAGGAGACAAAGAAATGAACCTGCTTGTCACACCCAGCCAACGGTGAAAAGACAGGGGAGGATTCTGCCGGAAGGGCTCTGCACCCCAGGAGCTCCCGCCAGCCGGTTTCTCTCCCCTTTGCCAGGTACCGAGGGGACGACGACACCTCGCCCGCGCCCCCTCGCAGGGGAGGCTGCCCCGGGAGAGCCGGGGGACCCCCACCTCGCTTCTGCCCGTGGGAATGGACCGGGAGAGACCCTCCACGCAGAGACAGGAGCGTGGCGTGGATTGCATGCCCGAGGGAAGAGGCCGGGCTCCCCGCTGGCAGAAGGACAACTCACCTCCCTGCTGCTCGGAGCTGCTTGTTGCGGACAGCCCTGCCCGCGCCCGGCCGCTCTTCCGCCGTGCTGGGAGCGCAGTCCGGCCGACGGACGCTCCAGCGAAAAGACGCTCCAGCTAATCGCGCCCCCTGCTCGGTTACAGCCGCAGGTACTTTCGCCTCTGGCTAATGCACGCTCCAGACAGCGGACACCCCGCCTCGTTCCAGCTCCCGCTTGCTACAGTTCTGGCTCGTTGAAGCCCCAGCTCCGCACTGAAGCTCCGGCTGATTTCAGCTGCTTCTCCTTACAAGCTCCAGCTACGTGCAACGGTCTGGGCTTTCCATAAGGTTGCGTATCAACTGCTGTCAGAACTGGAGCATTAGGATTAAACATCAGAGTTACACGCCAAGTAAATATTCGTTAAGTTTGGGCGATTAATTACTTAATAACTATTCTGAGCAGCGCAGAAAGAAGAGCTGGACTCAAAGAGGGCACGTGGGGTCTGAAAAGCGCCTTTTCCCCCCCCCCCAGACCATCGCAGATGTTGAGCTCGGCCGGTTGCGTGCCGGCCTCCCGAACTTCGGCGTCCGACACAACCAGACCCCCATCTACGGGGAGGGACCACGCACCCTGCCCGCCCCCCGCTTCCCCCCGCAGCCCCCAACACCCTCCCACCCGCCTGCAAAACCAGCCAAGCCGGCTCCCGCTTTTGGCCCCCACACCACCTGACTCGGGGCCCATTTGGGAGCCAAAAAACCCGGCTGCTGAGCCTGTTCTCAAGGCCCAAACACGCAGGGCCGGACCTCTGTTTCTGGGCCCAAAGCCGCGCAGCTCGGTCTGTTTCCGAGCCCCCAAATCAGCCACGCGAGCCTGTTGTCAAGCCCCAGGAACAGAAAACTTGTTCTCCATTTCTGACCCTGCAGTGCCCACGGGCGACGCCGAGCGTAGCCACCCCACAGCCCTGCACCCCCGGGGCCCCACGCGCAGTTTCGGGGAGTGCTCGGGACCTGCAGAGGGCCCGGCCCCACGCCTCTGCAGGGCAGCCCCAGCACAGGCAGGGCGTCGCTTCTCGATTGCCGTTTCAGGCTTTATTTCCCCGCCATCACCGGCACGGCCAGGCCCCCCACCCCAAACCTCCCAGCCGAAGCACCCCCGCGGGTAGCCGGGCCCAGCCACCCAGAAAACAAGAAAACCAAAGAAGGGACAACAAGACAGACAACGTGGGGAAAGGCAAGGAGAAGGACACAGAAACAGAGAGAGCGCGGGAGGGATAGGGAGCAGGACAGGGAGATGGAGCAAGAAAGGAAAAAAGGACAGGAGGCAGAACCAAGGGAAAGAGACAAGGACGGGGAGCAGGACAAAGGGACGGAAGAGGGAAAAAAATTAGCGACGGGCTGCAGGACAGAGATGAAGGGATTAAATAGACACAGGGAGCATGACAGAAGGACAGAGAGGAGACAGCCAAAAGGGACAAAGAGCAGGCCAGCATCGGAGGGGAAAAAAACCCAACTGCGATGGGCAGTGGGAGAGAGATACGGAAAAAAGAAAAAAATACTGAGGAACAGAAAAAAGAAAGCAGCGACAGCTAGCTGGACAGGGGGACACCGTTAGAAAGGGCGGGAGAGGGAACGGGGCAGAGAAAGACAGACAGAGAAGGTAGTGAAAGAAAGCAAGGCAGAGGGACAGCAAGGCGGGGCGGGGGGGGGAAGGGACAGGGGTCTGGACAGAGATGGAGAAATAAGCAGCAAGGACAGAGGAAAAGAGACAGAAAGAGGGACAGGGAACATGGCAGAGAAGGAAAAATCAGGACAGCGGCAGGACGGAGATCAAAAACTGGGACGGTCCTCAGGACAGAGAGGAATACGAATACGAGCAGGGAGCAGGACAAAGGGATACAGCGAGAAACGACGGGACAGGAAGCAAGACAGAGCGACAGACAAGAACGATGACAACGAGAGAGAGCGAGCGAGAAAGAGAAAGACCGTGAGAAGCACGGGGCGGTGGGGAATTAGAAAGCGAGGTATCAGGAGCCCTGCAGAGAGAGGGAGGGTGAATAAAAAAGGGGCAGGAAGCAGCACAAAGGGTCACAGAGAGTAAGAGATGACCAGGAAGGAGGACGGGGCCAGTGAGATCCAGAATGACAAAAATAAACAGCAACAGCGAGCAAGACAAAGGGAGAGAGAGAGAAACAGAAAGTAGGAAGAAGAGAGATAGGAAGGCAGGGACACAGAGCAGCACATAGAGGCACAGAGAGGAAAAGAACGCCAGAGAACAGGCCAGAGAAATTGGGAGGCGGGGAAAGAGGCGGATGCAGATCAGGACAAGGAGATGGAAAAGGAAAAAACAGCAACTGGCTGCAGGACAAAGACGGGGAGGGGCGGGGGGGGAGGAAGAGGGAGTAGGACAAGAGAATAGACAGAAGAGGAGAGGTACAGGGAAGCAAAATTAAAAAAAAAAAAACAAAACCAAATGTCACAGCAGCATGAGAAAGCGAGGGGGAGGGAGGGAGCGACCGGGACGCACAAGAGGAGCGACAGGGCCCCGAGGGCCCAGCACTCACCACAGCTCTCGCTCTTGGAGCTGCCAGGAGGCCTTGCCAGCTCAGATGCTTCTTTCTCCTTCTCTCCTGCCTTCCTCTTCTGTAACTCCAGTCGCCTGGCTGTCCTCCACATAACGGAACACGCGAGCGCCTCGCTGCTCTTACGAGATGAGGCCCCCTAGACACGTAGCCTCGCTCGCTCGCTCACTACGTGGCCGTACCGCGCTGCTGGTCATGCATACAGACCCCGGCGGTCTGACCTGCTGTGGACTACGAGGAGGGATCCTCCCACATCCAGAGAGGCAAGCTCTCTCTTGCCCGCAGCGGGACGCAGCTGCCGGCCGGCCTTCCGTTTCTTCTTCTCTACCTTTCTGTGGCCTCTCCAGCTTCAGCAGCTCCCGTCCACAGCCAGCAAGCGCTCCGCCTGTCCCTCTGTGCTCCCGTGCCGCGAGGAGAGGGAGGCCAGGCAGAGACAGCCCACGCGAGCCTGAGGCTGCCGCAGTCAACGGCATCCCCGGGGACGAGCGGACAACCGCACTCACAGCGTGGCCTCTGGGAGAGGGAAAGAGGCAGCAGTGACCGTTATTACCGTAGCTCGACCCTGGCCGGAGCCCCTCCTTCCGCAGGGGCTTCCGCAGACGCCGCTCGTTCCCCGCGCCGCTGCTAACGGCACCCACGTTCAGGGAGACTCGAGAACATCGGAGGGCCAGCTTGCTGCCCTCACGACAGGGCTCGGGGGCTGCCTGCGGCTACAGCACGGGCTTCAGGGGAGGGGCTGGAGCTGCGGGCAGCCGCACGGGCCGAGCGGGGCCGGGGGAAGGCGCCGGGGGAGCTCCGGCGACTCGGGGAGGCGCCCGCTGGCCGCGCCTGGGGGGTGCCCGCCTCCGTCCCCTCTTCCCTTCTATCGGCTCTCGGGGAACCGCCCGGCGCTGCCCTGGCCCGGCTCGCCTCCGGCGGACCGGGAGCCTGCCGCGGCGGCCGCTTCGCAGCTTCCCGTCCCGCCAGCCCCGGGCGGCCGGCGGGCAGGAGGCACCCCCCCGCCACCGCCCCGGCCCCCGCCGGAGGGGATCGCTCGCCTCACCCGCGGTCTCGGCGACCGCCCGCCGCCGCCACGCTGCTCCCGGACACCGCGCATGCGCCGGAGGGGCCGGAGCCGGCGAGCGAACGCCGGGCTGCCCCACGCGCAGGACGGCGCATGCGCCTGGGAGGCGCGTCCGCACGGCTGGTCGGGGAGCGGGCGCGGCGGGAAGCCCGCGGAAAACCACGCGAAACCGGCAACGCTCCCGAGTCTGACCTGGTCGGACTCCGGGGGCCGCGGCGGCAGCGAGGACTACGCCGCGCCCGAGAGCCGCGCTGCTGCCCGGCCGCCGAGTCCGCGAAAACTACAGCTCCCGGCATGCCCCGGGAGGCAGCCCGCCCTGCTGCCTGACCCCGAGGGGACGCCGCTTCCGTTTCCGCCCACCCCCACGCCGGCGCAGCCGCAGTCCCCGCCGAGCCCCCAGGGCCGGTCCGGGCGGCTCCAGCGCGCTCCCGCCGCCGCCGCGGCACGGCGCGGCCCCCCCCCGCCCGGCTCCAGCTTCGGGCAGCGCCCGCCGCCGCCGCCCCGGCACGGCGCGGCCCCCCCCCGCCCGGCTCCAGCTTCGGGCAGCGCCCGCCGCCGCCGCCCCGGCACGGCGCGGCCCCCCCCCGCCCGGCTCCAGCTTCGGGCAGCGCCCGCCGCCGCCGCCCCGGCACGGCGCGGCCCCCCCCCGCCCGGCTCCAGCTTCGGGCAGCGCCCGCCGCCGCCGCCCCGGCACGGCGCGGCCCCCCCCCGCCCGGCTCCAGCTTCGGGCAGCGCCCGCCGCCGCCGCCCCGGCACGGCGCGGCCCCCCCCCGCCCGGCTCCAGCTTCGGGCAGCGCCCGCCGCCGCCGCCCCGGCACGGCGCGGCCCCCCCCCGCCCGGCTCCAGCTTCGGGCAGCGCCCGCCGCCGCCGCCGCTCCGTGCGTGCGACACGGACCCCGCCGTCCTCCTCGGGGCTTTCCCCGGGACCCGCCGGGCGACTGCGCAGCCCCGCCACGGGGCCCGGTGAGCACCCCCCCCCCACGCGCACGTGCTCCCAGCCGCCCCCCCCCCCTCCTCCCCGCGCGCACGTGCTCCCAGCCCCCCTGTGAGCCCCCAGCTCCCCCCCCGCCCCCGGCCTTCGGCACAGGCGGCCCCCACCTCCCCCGGGACACCCCCGCCTCCGACGTTCGCCGTCCGAGGGGCGCCCGGCCCTGCTCACCTTCTCCCGAGGGGCAGCCGCAGCCCGGCCACGGCTCCGCTCCGCTCCGCTCCTGCCTGGGCTCCCACCGGCCCCGCCCCGGCCCCGCCCCCGGCAGCCCCCCCTTTCCAGGGAGGGGCCGTCCCCATCAGCCTCACTGCCCGCACCTGCGGCTCCTCCAGCCCCGGCCCGCAGCTGGGGGACCGAAATCCGGAACAAAACTCCTCAACACCCCTGGGAAGTTAAGCAGCAGGCACTTCCTCGATTGAATGAAAGATGGCAAGAGTCATCTCATTTGGAAGAGGTGTTAACTGGGGTCAAAATACAGATTTTAATACCCATCTTATTTTAGTTCTAAGACTTGGCGATTGCCAGGTATCATCTTTTCCATTTACCCAGGTCCACCAGCGAGGCCACAAGGGAGATTTCTTCCAGAGAGAGGATAGAGTTATTAAGTCTAAAGTCCACCATTTGCTTTTCTCCTTCATGAAAAGATGAGTGGATCATTTATCATCACTAGTCACCCAAACAGTTAACCCTGAACTTTTCACCTGTCCTTTAATACAGTCAACTCCAAGCTAAATTTTTTCCGTCATTAAGAGGGGACCAAAGATCATTTAAAATATTATTATACTTTCTACAAATACATCCCCATCTTAGAGCTTTAGCTACTAGAGAAAGTCTTTGGAGTTTTGGGGTCAGAGGAGCTGCAAGTATAAACTTTCATACAGCTCTGTTGAGGATGTGTGATTTTTCTCTGGTTGTCTAAAGCAGTCTAAATTTCCATAGACGGTCCCGACTCTGGGTGGCTCTAACAAGGATCCTGGAACTCCAGGAAATTCTAAACAGCGTTTTATATTTCAAATATGATGCCAAGTTCCTTTTTGCACTTGTCTCTACGGTTTTGGCAACTGACAGCCCCAAGGGGTGCCCGTACAAGTGTCTCCCGAAGGGCGATTAAATTAATTCTTTTGTCCACGAGGTGGATGGTTTGGTAATGTTATAATTCACAACGCTCTAATTCCTTCTTTCAAATTTAAAAAAAATAATTGCCTTTTAAATCCATCCCATTTAATTTGCTAAAATGATTCTCATTGTTCTGCATCTTTTCTCAAGTTTTGGTTAAATTCAATGTCAATATTCTCCACGGAACTAGATTTTCATCTGACTTTGGAATCGGAAGGCAGCCTGTTACTGAGGTTAAATTTTGTGTCTTTACCAAACTTTGAATCAATTACAAAACTAGATTATTTTTTTTTTTAATCCAAATTACAAAAACGGTTAACATCAAGATTAATAGCTCAAACAATAATTGTTTCATTTTGTTTATCTCATGTTTAGAACCCCTCAAAAAAACCCACATAAACCCTATACACACACAAAAAGATTACTGCCCTCGACAATATTCCTAATAGCAACCCCAATAGTATAAACTTTACACAACTGTTTTCCCAAATAGATAACGTGAAACTTACTTATAGATTTTCAGGTTTAAAGGGCCAGTTTCTTTAGACTTCCAATTTCTTGTTGGTGCTTTCTTTATTCTTGAATAATGAAGCCAAGGTTCTTCTCCCAGACCTTTACTGCTATAAGGGTTGTTAAAATGACTCGATACGGTCCTTTCCACTTCTCCGTGATTTTATATATATTCAATCTAATCTCCCGGTCGGAAGGGATGCGCTGCTACGTCCAATTCTAAGGGTCCAGCTGTGGAGACATACTGACAAAGTTCCTGAAAAGAATTGCTTAAAGAAATCATAACACCTTTTAAAAACCTATCTCCAAAGGCATTCAAGATACTCAGAACATAGGACTCTTGATATGGTCTTTCATACAATATTTCATAGTGACTTCAATTTGCTTTCTCTTCTGGCTATACTCTGATTCTTAATAGAGCCATGGGTAATGCTCTAACCCATGTGAGTGAGGTTTCCTGACAAATTTTACTCGACTGTTGCTTAAGGGTATAGTTCATTCTCTCTCTCTCTTCCCCCCCCCCCCGCCACTTGCTTGTGGTCTATGTGGGGTGTGATAGTCTCAATCTATAGATAATACTTTGCTCAACTCGTCTCCTAATCTTTGCTATAAAATGAGGGCCATTGTCAGATGACATTCTTACAGGCACCCCACATTTTGGTATTATCTCTTTGAGCAAGACTTTGACTACTTCCCTTGCTTTCTCGGTGCGACAAGGGAAAGCCTCGGGCCACCCAGTAAAGATATCAACTAAAACTAGGATAGATCCTTCTTTTCAAGGCAATTCTATAAAATCAATTTGCTAATATTCTCCTAAAAAAATTTCCTTCTTTAATAATCCCAAAGATGATCGTATTACTGATTCGGGGATAATTTTATATATAAATTTCACATCCGCTTATAATTGTTTAAGCAATCTTTGTCATATTTCACTTTCTGTTCCCCAGTATACTTTGTGATGTTCAGCTCGGGCAACTTCTCTTATTATTGTGAGTGGGACTATTATTTGACCTGTCGGTGTTACAGCCTATCCTGTTTCATTTTGTTAGCCTGCCATCTAATAATTAATTCTTCATCTTTTTCATTATACATTGGAGTTTCTTTAGGCAACTTTATACTTTTCTCTGGAACTAGTGCTAGGATGCCTTTTTCCGCAGCCTCTTTAGCAGCTTTATCGGCCAGTCGGTTACCTGCGTTCGGACCGGTCTTACCTAACTGATGTGCTTTACAGTGCATTATCGTGACTGCTGTTGGTTTTTGAATGGTTTCTAACAATTTCAGTATTTGTTCTGCGTGCTGAATGGTGGTTCCTTGCGCAGGTAACAGTCCTCTTTCTCTCCGTATCGCTCCATGTGCGCGTACTGCTCCAAAAGCATACTTTGAGTCTGTCCAAGTGTTGACTCGCTTTCCTTGACTTAGTTCCAGAGCTCGAATAAGAGCTATCAATTCAGCCTTTTGGGCAGATATCGTCGAAGGCAAAGTTGGCAACGCAATTACCTCCTCAGTAGTTATTGTCTATCTTGATAAACGTTTTCCTTCACAGATGGAACCGCTTCCGTCGGCATATAGTTCCCAATCCGTTTCTTCTAGCGGCACATCTCAGAGATCCAGTCGGCTGGAGTAAACTCTTTCGATTGTCTGCAAGCAGTCACGTTCCAGTTCTCCTTTAACTTGATCAGTTGTGGAAAACGCAACAGGGTTAACGGTGGTAGTAGTTTTTAGGTAAACATCATCTTGTTCCAGCAACACCACTTGGTATTTCAGCATCCTGCTAGGGGATAACCAATGCCCCCCTTTCTGTTTTAGCACAACAGTTATCATATATGGGAAACGTACAGTAATCCTTTGTCCTCAGGTTAAACTTACGAGCTTCCTGGATCAGTAGCACAGTTGCAGCGACGGCTCTCGGACGACCAGAGCATCCCAGACTCACATTACCTAATCGCTTCGAGAAGTAGGCCACAGGTCGCCCACTTGGCCCTAGATATTGGGCCAGGATACCCAGAGCTATACCTCTTCTTTCGCAAGCAAAAAGTTCAAGTGTCTTTGTGAGATCTGGCAGGCCTAGGGCTGGCACCCCTATTACAGCCTGTTTCAATTCTTGGAAAGTAGCTTTCTGGGCATCGGTCCAATCCATTGTTTGAGGTTTTGAGCTGCTCCTATAAAGGTCAGGCCAGCAAGCCACAATTTATCATCTACAGGTGACACCACTCGACCATTCCCGGAAATGCTCGTCATTAATTTTTTTCGTCTTAGGTTCGGGGAGACGACAAATTGCCTCTTTTCTCTCAGTTCCCAATTGTCTCTGTCCTTTTAGGATTTTAAAACTCATTTACATAAGTTTCTTCTTTCTGGGTTATTTGGTTTTTTTCTTTTGACGCTCGATATCCACTGATTCCCCAAAAGTTCAAAAAGTTAATAGTGAACTTTGTGCATTGTTCTTCCGTCTCGGCTACAATTAACAGATCATCCATATATTTCAGCAAGATTTCTTGATTATTTTCTTTCTTCCAAATCTCCAATTCTCGTGCCAATTGATTTCCAAAAATGGTAAGACTATTCTTAAAGCCTTGAGGCAAGACTGTCCACGTATATTGTGTTTTTCTCCCAGTCTCAGGATTTTCCCGTTCCAAAGCAAAAACCTCTTGACTATTGGGATCCAAGGGAATACGGAAAAAGGCATCTTTTCGGTCTAACACTGTGAACCATTCTTGTTTCTCCGTTAGGGTTGTTAACAAAGTATAAGGATTTGCTACTACCGGATGAATATCTTGTACTATTTGATTTATTGCTCTGAGGAGGTCTTGAACTAATCTATCATCTTTTTCATTAGCCTTTTAACAGGCAAGATCGGGTTGTTATATCTGGATTCACATTCTCTTAACAATTTGTATCTTAAAAACGTTTGTATTACCATTACTAACCCTTTCCGACTTTCCGGTTTTAGGGGGTATTGTTTAATTCTTACCGGATTCGATCCTGGCTTTAAATCAACTCTCACAGGTTCTGCTTTTCGGATTTACCGGGAACTTCCCAGTCCAGACGATTGGAATTACAGCATTAGACTTTGACTGGTATAATCTTCTGCTGTCGGTAACCATCCTGTTAACAACAAAGCCACTGCTTCGATACGTTTAGTTTCTGGAATTAAAATTTTAATCTCTCCATTTTTAAATTTAATTTCTGCCCCTAAGTTCTCAAATAGATCTCTCCTTAACAGGAGTTTAGGAGAATTTGGCACGTACAAAAACTGCTGAGTGACCCGTTGCTTTCCTAATTTCATTGTTAAAGACTTAAAGAAGGGTCTAGTTTCTCGTTCACCTGCTGCACCGACACCACCAATTTCTTCAAAACTTAACTCTCCCTCTAAGGTATTTAAAACTGAGAAGGTGACTCTAGTGTCAATGCAAATTCAATTTTCTGTTCTCCCAGTTTAGCTGTAACCAGAGGTTCTGCTGGGAGACTCCCTTCCGGTCCCCGTCAGATACGTTCACTTAAAAAGAACAACTCTACATATGGCACTTTATTCCATTTACTCTCTCTCCTACAAAACGACAGTAATTGCAATATAGTATTGTAACTCAAAGTTCTGTTCGTTTACCATTTTTCCTGCAATTCACCCCAACGTGCCAATAAACATCCCGACGCTGATGTTTTTGGTATCTTTTCATCAGCAGTTCCATTTCCTGCACTCTTATTCTTAAACAATTTTGCTAATGCCATTATACTTATATACATTCAAATACCAAATACCAAACAAATGCAAATGACAATCGTCCCAAATAATACACAAAGTCCAACCCAGCAATAGCTTTCGCTTATGACTTACGGGCAGACGCCTAGGCTTCCACTGCAGACGGGTACCCTCCAAGCCCCAAGCCTGCGAAGCTTTCGCCACGCCTCACGGGCAGGCTTTCCAAACAAATTCCAAAGAAGCAGCGCCTTAGCTTTTTTCCAGGGAACGCTGCGAGGAGCTTGGCGAGTCGAGGGTGACGGTTCTCCCCGAGAATACCTCGGTGCCGGCCGGAGTTCGATCGACACTCGATCTCGTCCAGTCTCACTCGCAAGGTCCCATCTGGGTCGCCAAAACCGTTACCAAAATCCAGAATAAAACTCCTTAACACCAACGTGAAGTTAAGAAGCGGGCACTTCGTTTATCGCAGCGCTGGGGACACGGGGGATCGCTCCTCCAAAGGCGTGCCCCGCTTAGTATCAAAATCCATCAGTTTTCACAGACTTTTTTTGTCAGGTCATTGTTACCTAAGCTCCTTCTGTAAAAATGCATACTATGCTCGTTCTTAAATTTAACCTTTATAATGATCGGTCCTTTGATTATATAACCTTATCAATATTCTTATTTAAAAACAATCATTGGTCAGTTACACTTAGCTCTGCTGACTGGCATCTTCGATCCTCAAATCGAGATGGGAAGGGTAAGGGGGTTTCCAAGCAGCAAACTGGTGTCCACGACAGTTTCCTTAGTTTCCTGAAACAGAACGTAGAAAAGCCAGTAACTTCCTGGTGAGGTTTCTAGGGTTAGCTCTTTCAAACTTTAACAATATTAAGGTTCCTAGAGTCACGCGTAACACAGTTCCTAAAGTTTCTATGGCTACGTTTCAAACTTGACAATCCTATACGTTATGCTTCACAATTTTACTTCTTAATCAAACCTAACTCTTCTATGTGATTAAACTTTGATTTCTTTACCAGAATATTTGCAACGGCTGGAGCCCAGCAGGAACAGGGGGGGCACGGCCCAACCCCCCCAGCGCCTCGCCTCCTCCTCCTCCCCTGGGCTCCCTCACGGCCCCTCGCCCCGTGCAGAGGGAGCGCAAACGCAGCCCGGAGGGCAAAGAGGACGGACGGCCAGCGTTTATTCAGTCAGTCGCGTGCCCATCGAGTCCCGCCAGCGAGTCTGCTCCGGGGCTCGGGGCGCCCCCCGGCGCTCCCCCTGCCCCTCAGACACCTCTGATAGCCTACTTCCATACATTCTGTATGGCACGTCTAAATATTGGTATGGTTTTAATATTTTGTACCAGCTGTGGAAACTGGTTTGCTGCTAGGTGACTGCAAAAGTGAGATTTGGTAAATAATTATTAGAAATCTTATACTAACACTACCATTGAAACAATAGACAAAAGTATAGCCAAGCAATCGACTAGCAGAGGTAGGTACTCCTAAGTTTTGCAGTTCTTTGCTCTTATGACTAGATGTTCCTGGACGCTAGATGAGAACAATGCTGAAACTGACCACACGTGATTGAAACTGCGTTAAGCTTCAAGATCAAAGAACAAGGACAAGAATAAAGACTTCGAGGACAGCCAGCAAGAACTTCAAATGGGTCGGTGGTCGCAAAAGCAGCCCTTCGACTCAAATGGATCCTTCATTGCGCGTGATCGGATGTAGGCAGTACTATGATAATCGGTTGCCATCGTTTTTACGTATATGTATTCTAATCTGATTAACATGCAATTACTTATTCTATATAACCTGTTTGTGCTAAAGCGGTGGCATGCACGCTAGGTGGAACTATCCCCCGTGCATCCAGCGCTGCAATGAAGAATGCCTGCTTTCTAAAACTCCAAAACGAGTCTTAGGGAGTTTCTTCGACCGGCTTTTCAGTATCAGAGGTACAAGGGAGGAAGGAAAAAGAAACAAAAGAAAAAAGAAAAAAACCAGGCAGCGGTGTGGGAAAGAGAGGGGACCAGGGGAGGGGCAGGGAGGGACCAGAACGCAGAAGAGGGGAGTCAGGGCCCCGAGGGCCCGGGGCTCACCACAGCTCTTGTTCTTGGCGCTGCCAGGAGAATTTGCCAGTTGAGACGCTTCTTTCCGCTCCTCTCCCGCTCCCCTCCTCTTCTGTAACTCCGGCGGCACGGCCGTCCTCCCCCTAGGAGAACACGCGCCTCGTAGGTCTTGCAAGACGAGGCTTCCCAGGCACGGAGCCTCGCTCGCTCGCTCGCACACTACGTGGCCGTACCGCGCCGTCGGTGCTGCATACGGACCCCGCGGACTACAAAGAGGGATCCTTCCACCCGCGGAGAGGCAGGCTCTCTCTTGCCTGCAGCGGGAGGCAGCTGCCGGCCGGCCGGCCTTCCATTTCTTCTTCTCTACCTTTCTGTGGCCTCTCCAGCTTCAGCCGCAGCAGCTCCTGCCCGCAGCCGGTAAGCGCCCCGCCTGTCCCCTCGTGCTCCCGCGCCGCGAGGAGAGGGAGGCCGGGCAGAGACAGCCCGTGCCAGCTTTCCTTGCCGGCGGCGTTTCCTTACCGGGAGGAAGCAACGAGCGCGGCGGCACCTCCCGCCGGTGCCGCGTTGCCGTTACCGTCGGACGGCCCGTGCAGGACCGGGGCAGCCCCGCGCACTCGCAGCCTCCGGGCTGCAGTACCGAACATTGGTCGCGGGGTGGCAGCGGCGAGCGCTTGGCACAACGCGCCAGCGCGCATGCGCGGCACCCCAGCTGCAGTACCGAACTCTGTTCAATAGGTGGCGGAAGAGAGCGCTGGAGAAACGCGCCGCTACCGCGCATGCGCGGCTCCCGAGCCGCTGTACCGCGTTTTGGTTGCCAGGCAACAGCAGGAGGGCGGCAAAGGCCGCCACCGCGCATGCGCGGCTCCCGAACGCCAGTGCGGCGTTTCGGTTGCCAGGCAACAGCAGGAGCGCCGTAAACCGCGCAGCCGCGCATGCGCGGTGGCCGAGGCGTCGTGTCGCGCTTTGGTTGCCAGGCAACAGCGGCGAGCGCCGTAAAAGGCGCACCGCGCATGCGCGGTTGCCGAGCTGCCGTAACGCGTCTCGGTTGCCGGGCAACGGCACGAGCGCCGTAAACCGCGCAGCCGCGCATGCGCGGTGGCCGAGGCGTCGTGTCGCGCTTTGGTTGCCAGGCAACAGCGGCGAGCGCCGTAAAAGGCGCACCGCGCATGCGCGTTGCCGAGCTGCCGTAACGCGTCTCGGTTGCCGGGCAACGGCACGAGCGCCGTAAACCGCGCAGCCGCGCATGCGCGGTGGCCGAGGCGTCGTGTCGCGCTTTGGTTGCCGGGCAACAGCGGCGAGCGCCGTAAAAGGCGTACCGCGCATGCGCGGATGCCGAGCTGCCGTAAAGCACCCCGGTCGCTGGGCAACACCAGGAGCGCCGCCGCGCATGCGCGGTTGCCGCCACGCCGTGTCGGAGCTCCGGCGACTCGGGGAGGCGCCCGTTGGCCGCGCCTGGGGGGCGCCCGCCTCCGTCCCCTCTTCCCTTCTATCGGCTCTCGGGGAACTGCCCGGCGCTGCCCTGGCCCGGACCGGGAGCCTGCCGTGGCGGCCGCTTCGCAGCTTCCCGTCCCGCCAGCCCCGGGCGGCCAGGAGGCATCCCCCGCCGGAGCGGATCGCTCGCCTCACCCGCGGTCCCGGCGCTCGCCCGCTGCCGCCGAGACCCGCGCCCTGCGCGCCGCCACGGTGCTCCCGGGCGCCGCGCATGCGCCCGCCGTCGACGGCGCGCCGGGGGGCGGGGGGGTCAGAGCCGGCGCCCGAACGCCGGGCTGCAGTACCACACTTTGCCCACAAGGCGGCAGCACCCGAGGCGGCGGCGCTGCTGCGCACCTGTGCGGTGCCGCCGCTGCTGTTCCGCGCTTTGCCCGCTGAGCGCCCGCCCACACCGCGCACGTGGGGCGGCAGCGGCGTTTCCTTACCGGGAGGAAGCAACGAGCGCGCCGGCACTCTCCCCCCGTGCCGCACTGCCGTTACCGTTGGACCACGGGTGCCGTTACAGGGGCACCACCGCGCCTTTGCAGCCTCCGAGCTGTAGGACCCCATTTTGGTCGCCGGGCAGCAGCATCCCCACAACGATCCTCTTCGGAGCAGCGGCTGCACGAGGGATGACTGACAGCTCAGCCCAGCAGAGACCAGACACAGGCGGCAACTACTTACTGGGGGCACAGGGCTTACGTTGCCCTGCCCTTTCCCCACTCGCAGCCCAGGCAGTCATCTTCATCGCCTCCGTTCCAAAAAGCACCCGAGTGCCTGGAGCGTTTACAGCAGTCAAGTGCAAAGAACAGACAATTCGGGTGGTCGCTTCTGTCCCTGCCCCCCCACCCCATTATCTAGAGAGGAGAAGCAGCACAGGGAGCCTGCAAACGGCAGGGGGGAGGGGGGGTGGTCCCCTGGACCAAGGCCCCAGGGACTGCTGTAGCCCTCTGCATGTGGCATCAGGGTTGCGGGAGTGACAGCAGCCAGTCAACAGATGCTGGCGACAGATTTTAAAAACAAAAAATAACGCCTGGTGCAGCTGACAGCCTGAAGGCAGGCCACAAGAGACCCAAAGCTGCTCTGTGCCAGAGGGGCAGCTCTGTTCAGCAGGGAACGCCGCGTCCCAGCGCAACAGATGCCAGCGGCCCACCTGCAAGCGAGCGATACCCTGGCGACCCTGGGGCTCAGTTGGGGTGGGCGCACCTTTCCTCACCTCCGTGCTGTCAGAACTCTGCTCTCCCAATCCTGCGCGCACACAAGGCTTCTTGTGCGGGGCTTGTCTCTTATCGAAGAGACGCTGCACGGTGTTACTTACCGCCCCGCCCTCCGGCGTGCAAAGGAATCAGCCGTGAAGCAGGGATAGCAAAGAGGCCTGTCGGGATAGTAGTAGTCCTCAGCAGATGACCGCAGAGCCCTCGAGGTTCCATCTTTGCTCCCTACAGGAGCGTGGCTCCGCACTCCTTGCCGCTCCCGCCAGCAAGCGACACAATTGCCCTTTGCTGCCTGCAACACGCAGTACCTGCACGGCCCCAGTACTGCCGCTTACAGAGCGAGAGGCGCTCGCTATAAAGCGGCAATGAAGAACAAGGACGGCCCGTCAAGATGGCAGGACGAACATAGAGAGCCTCCAGCATTAGCCAGGCGGGGCTTGCAACTCACCTCGTGTCGTGGTTTAACGCCAGCCAGCAACAAAGCCCCACGCGACCGCTCACTCGCTCCCCCGCCCCCAGTGGGACAGGGAGACAATCGGAAGGGCGAAAGTGAGAAAACTCGTGGCTTGAAACGAAAACAGTCTAATCATTAAAAAGAAACAACAACAACAACTTGCAAGGAAAAGAAGAAAGAAAAATGACAGAGAATGGGGTGCAGGCAGCATGCCAGGGGTCTGGAGCCTGATGGATGATGCGGGGGTGGGGGGGGTGGTGGTGGTGTGGAATATGGAAGAGGGAAAGGAAGCGGGGGGGGGACGACAGGGGGGACGGGACAGGAGACAGAAGAGCAGGGCATGCGGGGGGGAAACAACTCGCGTGGGTTAAAAACTCGCATGGGTGAAGGGGGCGGGCTGGAGCAGCAGGGGGCATATGGGGGAGAAACACACGCGGGGGGGGGGGGTAGGTGAGGGTACAAAGGTGCATGGGGGGACACGGGTAGGGATGACCTACCCCAGGGAGTCCACCCAGGATGATCCACAGCAGGTAACTCGCCTGGGATAACCCGCAACAGAGCATCCACACCAGATAATCCACACTGGGAGGACCCCCAGCAACACCCCTCAAACTGCCTGTGCTTCACCCCCAATCTTCCCCAAACTGGGGAGTTTTCTGCTTTTTCAAAATACTCAGTTTGGGGTGTGTTTCAGTGCTTTTCCACAACATAAAAAGGGGTGATCTTTTGGTTGTGGTTTTGTGCATGAAAATGGGGTGGGTTTTTTGCTTTCCAGCTGCACAAATCCAGGCGGATTTGGCTTTCCCAGGAGTCCCAAATTTGTTTGGTTTTTTCCGTTGCAGACCCAGACTCAGGGGGTTTGGGGTTGTCCTGGTTTCGGCTGGAATAAAGTTAATTTTCTTCTGACTAGCTGGTACAGGGCCATTTTGGATTTAGAATGAGAACAATGTTGACAACACACCGATGCTGTAGTTGTTGCTAAGCAGCATTTAGACTAAGTCAGGGACCTTCCAGCTTCTCATACCGCCCTGCCAGCAGAGGCTGGGGGTGCACAAGAAGAGTCGCTGAGCTAAAGGAGGATGCCAGGTAAACAGGTCAGCTCGAAATACACCACCACCTTTAAAAGTTAAGAGCGATTTGAACACTTAAAATCAGCACTTAGGCTAATCGATACCATTTTGAACACCTTCTTAGCATACAAGTAAACACTCTCGCCGGTGCTGGAAAACGTCTCCTCCCTTCCTTACAGCACTGCTGCAGGGAGATAACCCTGGGAGGCTGCGGGACGAGGTCGTACACAATCAGAATCTACGCTTACGGATCCACCGCAACAGCTACAGCCCTTGCGCTGCTGCTGCTGCTGCTTTGCATCTTGCTTGTTTGGTGAATAAAGCTGAAAGCGAAGTGGAAAACTTCAAAGAGCAAAATGAAAAATAAAGAACAAATCTCAATCATTCACTTTACACTAAAAAGGTGTGCCCATGTTTATATACATCCAATAAAAATACTTATACTATAAAAGTATTTGATTTTCCTTTTCCATTACCTTAGCTTGCACAGCTCTGAATTCATACCATTAAATTATCTCTCTCCAAAGTACACAGTTATAACGGGACTAGGGGTTTTTGTGTGTGTTGCATAACGCGGAGGGACACCTGGTCAGCTGAGCTGCCCAAGAGAGGTGTACTGAACTGCCAGGGAAACGCACCATTGAAAGCCAGACAGAAAGAAAGTACTTCAGAGCACTCCGTCAAAACATCAGGAAAAAAAACCCATAACATTCAGTTGCCTCTCTTTTTAAACGTTTAGACAAATACCTAACTGCTTACGTACACCTAACAAATCATATACTACAGCTATCTGGCAGTTACAGTTTAAACAATGCAAGTCAATTTGTAAAATCCCCAGCGCTGCAATACCTCAGACTACCAAAAAGGACTGGCAGATTTCCTAATGCTTTTGGCAGTACTGAAGCATGCAGAGCAACACTTTTTCATGTTATCTCGACCGTTACAACTGAGAAACCAAAGACCAGTGATGCCATCAACTTTAGGAAGATGGGCTGTGCTTGGGTCTTTGGAAGGAAATTGACTTTTTTTTTTTTCCTCTCTTTTTTTTAAAGAGAGTGAAAAGTCTCATTACTGATGACTTCTACTGTCAAGTTGATCACCTCTGAAGATCCACTCTGATGGGAAGTTCACAAAACAAAATTTCTTTGAGAGAGAAAGACTTCCATTTTGGAAAATCTCTTTCCAACTGAAGTCAAAATTACACACTGTAGGTGAAAGGAAAAAATACATTACTGAAGCAGTAACTCATCAAAACCACCTCAGGACTCACTGTCACTAGTTACAAGGCTGCTAATGCTTCCTGGGAAAGCCTGGAAAACACACAGATGCGACGCCCATTTGTCCTGTTTTGTCCACGTCTCTTCTTTGACCTTGACTGCTTTTAGTACAGATGCTAATTATCTCCGTAACGTTTTTGAGCACTACTATAAGATATTTAAAAAAAAAAAATCATTGACTGTAAAAGCATAAAGGTTTTATCATGAAAACAAAGTCTGTTTCTTCTGAACAGCTGAACTCTTACGAACAGTTTCTTCCCTCTTTTAGGACAAAATTAGTTTCACAGTATCATTTACTAGCAAGCACACAGAAACAGAAGATTATGCTTTCAGGAAGAGAAGATAAACTGAGGGAAGTAAACTTTGTATAGGTGTAACATGCTCCAGAACAGAACTTATTTTTAGTATTTGTGTTAAAATATTTCATGTAAAAAAAAAAAAAGTAGAAGGAGAGTTGGCACACTCTCAACATTAAAGTCTGTACCGCAAGTACCTTTGGAAATAGGCAGACACACATCGTAGGCGTACCTTGTACTTGCAGGCCACTACGGAATCTTTCCGTCTGTCTCGTACCGTCACGGCAGAAGAAAGGGCAACCACGGCGAAACGGTGCCAGCTGACATCCAGCTGAGAGAAGAAAAAAAAAACATTAGCACAAAGCTGGGTAGGAATCCAAAGCTGCCTTTTTTTTTTTTTTGTGAAGGTTTGTGAAGACAGTACGACTGAGCGGAGGAAAAACTATTTTTGCGTCACCTTCGGTACAGTTGTTGACACGGGCCACTAGAGCTTTTGCATTTTTCAGACGACTGTGCCTTTTTTTTTTTTTTTTCCCCTTTCTTTTTTGACTCACTGGCAACTTTACTTTCACTAGAACTCACTTTCCTAGATACACGCAGGTGACAGACATAGAGACCTACCGACATTTTCTCAAGCCTTAGTACAGCCGAGGCTTCATCACCCTATACGTCCCAAGTTGAGTATCTTTGCTAAAGAGCACAGCAACACATCTGTCCTTGTGAACTGCCTCGTTGCAAAAAAGGAATCATTTTTTCCAGGCCGTTGCTCCAAACGGGCAAGATCTTTTAAAACCGCAGTTGTGCCACCAAACCCGCTCAGGGTCCCTCCTAGCTTTTGACCGCCCTGAGATTTAACAGGCACACGCTCCATTCCATCTTCCAACAGCAAAAATACGTTAACGCTCTCGGACCCAGAGCGCAACCCTACGGATGTCCACGCACACACCCTGCCGTTTTGATGAGGAGCCACCGAGCATCCCTGCGAGCACAGCTGCACGCGCCAGATCGGTTTCCCCTACGCCGCGAGTTACCAGTTCCGGTGAACGTAGTTTCGGACGCTTTAAACCGAAAACCGTATCTCGACGCTTCGCCACAGTAGAAACGACCCATCGCCAGAACGCTACAAAAACGCAGTAACACCAATTGCAAACCCACAGCAGCAACAGCTCCAGAAATATTTAGACCAGGAACAAGGGAGAAAAATAAAACAGCTTCATCTCACGCACAGGGGAGCGGCAGGCAGAGAAAAGGGTCGGCATTCTGAGCCCTTACAGAAAACGGGCATTCTCCTTCCGTTCCTCAGCCCGTCCGTTAAGGTCTAAATACCGCAACACTACTACGGCAACGTCGAGAGCAGGGAACAGCAGCCCTGCCGCTGGACTTGCCACTGACCCACGCTATTTACGTAGCAGGACGCGTACGCAGAGGGACACGTTTTGCCACACGCAGCCCTGAACTTCCTGAAAATTTACGTTTACCAAAAAAAGCCATTTGGAACATATTGCCAAACAACATTCGGCAAGAAAGCTTTGATGCGTTTGACACACGCAAGTTTTTGGTCACTTGCTATTTGCTTCCTGTTGCTGCTGCTGTTCTTCCTTCAGAAATTCTACTCGTAGCCCAGTTATTCACTACTGGTTCAAGCATTTGCCTCCCTGGTATTACCAGCACATTCACAGAGGCAAATAACTTACTTGCTCTTCTACAATTATCCAAACGACAATTACAGCCATGAAAGAGAAGGAGAGGTCAGGCAGCAGAAGAGCTCTGCAGGCTGGCACCAGTCAATATTGCACTCTCGAAGAACAAACAACAACAAAACAAAACCGTGACCCTGTATCCTTCTTTCCCTTCCCCCCCCCCCCTTCTTCTTTCAGAGCTCATCCCTGCCTCAGCATTTTGTCTTGTCAGAGCATGAAGCGCAGGTGATCCGTACCCTGACGACTTTTGCGTGTGATGAATGCCTGTTCAGAAATAGTCCAGATCTGCAAGACTGGTGTCATTTCTATGGTTTTAATCATCATAACTCAAATTTTATTTACCCACGCATTTGTGAGGAAACTAATTAACTTTCAGACACTGCCTCTCCTTTTTTTGAGGGGTGGGGGTGGAAATGTGTTAGAGACTGAAAAACATTACGATTCAGAGCTCCCAACCACGAGGGAGTGGTGGAGAAATCAATGAAAGCAAAGACCAACAGCAGCAACATCAACTGAAAGTTGGCTTTCATTCCGATCACGTACTTAAGCGACTCTCCTTGCAAGGCTGTGCCTCGGTCCTAGGAATGACTAGTCCCTTTTTGGAAGGACAAACTTTTTCACTTAAAAGTCCTAGACTGAAGACTCCGCTGAACGGAATGGGGATTGTCCCACGGGACAACGTGCCATCAACACTCTTAATGGGGAAGGGAAAAAAAAAAAAACCAAACAAATAAAAATCAAGTACCAGTTCCCATCATGTTTCACTCATTACATTTCTACTGGCATCTAGGTGCTCAAAAACGAACTACAGGGACACCACATATTCCTAAAAATTCAGTTATACATAAAAAAGTAAAAGGCTATTTCCAACTTGCCCATAAAATCAGTATGAACAGAGAGAAGAGAAACACTCGACCCCCTAAAGAAGCTAACAGGCAGCTCTGAATTTACCAGACAGGAAATTTCATTCTTTCACCTGAACCAAAAACACATCACGGGACCAGTTCAGGAACAGGGCACGATCTGTTAACGGCAATTTTTCCATCAGCTTTTCGGCACTAGCAGCAAATTTGCCTTCTCTGTGGGTTTAACGTGGAGCATCTGTAGTGCCCTCGAACTCGCAAGTGTTTCTCTCCGCTCCCCCAGCCCGATACGTGCGATTACCTGAGCAGCAAGCGGAATTAACCGGGCAGGATTTTCTTCGTGTGACGCGGAAGGTGACGCTGGGAGAGGAGGAGACAAAGAAATGAACCTGCTTGTCACACCCAGCCAACGGTGAAAAGACAGGGGAGGATTCTGCCGGAAGGGCTCTGCACCCCAGGAGCTCCCGCCAGCCGGTTTCTCTCCCCTTTGCCAGGTACCGAGGGGACGACGACACCTCGCCCGCGCCCCCTCGCAGGGGAGGCTGCCCCGGGAGAGCCGGGGGACCCCCACCTCGCTTCTGCCCGTGGGAATGGACCGGGAGAGACCCTCCACGCAGAGACAGGAGCGTGGCGTGGATTGCATGCCCGAGGGAAGAGGCCGGGCTCCCCGCTGGCAGAAGGACAACTCACCTCCCTGCTGCTCGGAGCTGCTTGTTGCGGACAGCCCTGCCCGCGCCCGGCCGCTCTTCCGCCGTGCTGGGAGCGCAGTCCGGCCGACGGACGCTCCAGCGAAAAGACGCTCCAGCTAATCGCGCCCCCTGCTCGGTTACAGCCGCAGGTACTTTCGCCTCTGGCTAATGCACGCTCCAGACAGCGGACACCCCGCCTCGTTCCAGCTCCCGCTTGCTACAGTTCTGGCTCGTTGAAGCCCCAGCTCCGCACTGAAGCTCCGGCTGATTTCAGCTGCTTCTCCTTACAAGCTCCAGCTACGTGCAACGGTCTGGGCTTTCCATAAGGTTGCGTATCAACTGCTGTCAGAACTGGAGCATTAGGATTAAACATCAGAGTTACACGCCAAGTAAATATTCGTTAAGTTTGGGCGATTAATTACTTAATAACTATTCTGAGCAGCGCAGAAAGAAGAGCTGGACTCAAAGAGGGCACGTGGGGTCTGAAAAGCGCCTTTTCCCCCCCCCCCAGACCATCGCAGATGTTGAGCTCGGCCGGTTGCGTGCCGGCCTCCCGAACTTCGGCGTCCGACACAACCAGACCCCCATCTACGGGGAGGGACCACGCACCCTGCCCGCCCCCCGCTTCCCCCCGCAGCCCCCAACACCCTCCCACCCGCCTGCAAAACCAGCCAAGCCGGCTCCCGCTTTTGGCCCCCACACCACCTGACTCGGGGCCCATTTGGGAGCCAAAAAACCCGGCTGCTGAGCCTGTTCTCAAGGCCCAAACACGCAGGGCCGGACCTCTGTTTCTGGGCCCAAAGCCGCGCAGCTCGGTCTGTTTCCGAGCCCCCAAATCAGCCACGCGAGCCTGTTGTCAAGCCCCAGGAACAGAAAACTTGTTCTCCATTTCTGACCCTGCAGTGCCCACGGGCGACGCCGAGCGTAGCCACCCCACAGCCCTGCACCCCCGGGGCCCCACGCGCAGTTTCGGGGAGTGCTCGGGACCTGCAGAGGGCCCGGCCCCACGCCTCTGCAGGGCAGCCCCAGCACAGGCAGGGCGTCGCTTCTCGATTGCCGTTTCAGGCTTTATTTCCCCGCCATCACCGGCACGGCCAGGCCCCCCACCCCAAACCTCCCAGCCGAAGCACCCCCGCGGGTAGCCGGGCCCAGCCACCCAGAAAACAAGAAAACCAAAGAAGGGACAACAAGACAGACAACGTGGGGAAAGGCAAGGAGAAGGACACAGAAACAGAGAGAGCGCGGGAGGGATAGGGAGCAGGACAGGGAGATGGAGCAAGAAAGGAAAAAAGGACAGGAGGCAGAACCAAGGGAAAGAGACAAGGACGGGGAGCAGGACAAAGGGACGGAAGAGGGAAAAAAATTAGCGACGGGCTGCAGGACAGAGATGAAGGGATTAAATAGACACAGGGAGCATGACAGAAGGACAGAGAGGAGACAGCCAAAAGGGACAAAGAGCAGGCCAGCATCGGAGGGGAAAAAAACCCAACTGCGATGGGCAGTGGGAGAGAGATACGGAAAAAAGAAAAAAATACTGAGGAACAGAAAAAAGAAAGCAGCGACAGCTAGCTGGACAGGGGGACACCGTTAGAAAGGGCGGGAGAGGGAACGGGGCAGAGAAAGACAGACAGAGAAGGTAGTGAAAGAAAGCAAGGCAGAGGGACAGCAAGGCGGGGCGGGGGGGGGAAGGGACAGGGGTCTGGACAGAGATGGAGAAATAAGCAGCAAGGACAGAGGAAAAGAGACAGAAAGAGGGACAGGGAACATGGCAGAGAAGGAAAAATCAGGACAGCGGCAGGACGGAGATCAAAAACTGGGACGGTCCTCAGGACAGAGAGGAATACGAATACGAGCAGGGAGCAGGACAAAGGGATACAGCGAGAAACGACGGGACAGGAAGCAAGACAGAGCGACAGACAAGAACGATGACAACGAGAGAGAGCGAGCGAGAAAGAGAAAGACCGTGAGAAGCACGGGGCGGTGGGGAATTAGAAAGCGAGGTATCAGGAGCCCTGCAGAGAGAGGGAGGGTGAATAAAAAAGGGGCAGGAAGCAGCACAAAGGGTCACAGAGAGTAAGAGATGACCAGGAAGGAGGACGGGGCCAGTGAGATCCAGAATGACAAAAATAAACAGCAACAGCGAGCAAGACAAAGGGAGAGAGAGAGAAACAGAAAGTAGGAAGAAGAGAGATAGGAAGGCAGGGACACAGAGCAGCACATAGAGGCACAGAGAGGAAAAGAACGCCAGAGAACAGGCCAGAGAAATTGGGAGGCGGGGAAAGAGGCGGATGCAGATCAGGACAAGGAGATGGAAAAGGAAAAAACAGCAACTGGCTGCAGGACAAAGACGGGGAGGGGCGGGGGGGGAGGAAGAGGGAGTAGGACAAGAGAATAGACAGAAGAGGAGAGGTACAGGGAAGCAAAATTAAAAAAAAAAAAACAAAACCAAATGTCACAGCAGCATGAGAAAGCGAGGGGGAGGGAGGGAGCGACCGGGACGCACAAGAGGAGCGACAGGGCCCCGAGGGCCCAGCACTCACCACAGCTCTCGCTCTTGGAGGTGCCAGGAGGCCTTGCCAGCTCAGATGCTTCTTTCTCCTTCTCTCCTGCCTTCCTCTTCTGTAACTCCAGTCGCCTGGCTGTCCTCCACATAACGGAACACGCGAGCGCCTCGCTGCTCTTACGAGATGAGGCCCCCTAGACACGTAGCCTCGCTCGCTCGCTCACTACGTGGCCGTACCGCGCTGCTGGTCATGCATACAGACCCCGGCGGTCTGACCTGCTGTGGACTACGAGGAGGGATCCTCCCACATCCAGAGAGGCAAGCTCTCTCTTGCCCGCAGCGGGACGCAGCTGCCGGCCGGCCTTCCGTTTCTTCTTCTCTACCTTTCTGTGGCCTCTCCAGCTTCAGCAGCTCCCGTCCACAGCCAGCAAGCGCTCCGCCTGTCCCTCTGTGCTCCCGTGCCGCGAGGAGAGGGAGGCCAGGCAGAGACAGCCCACGCGAGCCTGAGGCTGCCGCAGTCAACGGCATCCCCGGGGACGAGCGGACAACCGCACTCACAGCGTGGCCTCTGGGAGAGGGAAAGAGGCAGCAGTGACCGTTATTACCGTAGCTCGACCCTGGCCGGAGCCCCTCCTTCCGCAGGGGCTTCCGCAGACGCCGCTCGTTCCCCGCGCCGCTGCTAACGGCACCCACGTTCAGGGAGACTCGAGAACATCGGAGGGCCAGCTTGCTGCCCTCACGACAGGGCTCGGGGGCTGCCTGCGGCTACAGCACGGGCTTCAGGGGAGGGGCTGGAGCTGCGGGCAGCCGCACGGGCCGAGCGGGGCCGGGGGAAGGCGCCGGGGGAGCTCCGGCGACTCGGGGAGGCGCCCGCTGGCCGCGCCTGGGGGGTGCCCGCCTCCGTCCCCTCTTCCCTTCTATCGGCTCTCGGGGAACCGCCCGGCGCTGCCCTGGCCCGGCTCGCCTCCGGCGGACCGGGAGCCTGCCGCGGCGGCCGCTTCGCAGCTTCCCGTCCCGCCAGCCCCGGGCGGCCGGCGGGCAGGAGGCACCCCCCCGCCACCGCCCCGGCCCCCGCCGGAGGGGATCGCTCACCTCACCCGCGGTCTCGGCGACCGCCCGCCGCCGCCACGCTGCTCCCGGACACCGCGCATGCGCCGGAGGGGCCGGAGCCGGCGAGCGAACGCCGGGCTGCCCCACGCGCAGGACGGCGCATGCGCCTGGGAGGCGCGTCCGCACGGCTGGTCGGGGAGCGGGCGCGGCGGGAAGCCCGCGGAAAACCACGCGAAACCGGCAACGCTCCCGAGTCTGACCTGGTCGGACTCCGGGGGCCGCGGCGGCAGCGAGGACTACGCCGCGCCCGAGAGCCGCGCTGCTGCCCGGCCGCCGAGTCCGCGAAAACTACAGCTCCCGGCATGCCCCGGGAGGCAGCCCGCCCTGCTGCCTGACCCCGAGGGGACGCCGCTTCCGTTTCCGCCCACCCCCACGCCGGCGCAGCCGCAGTCCCCGCCGAGCCCCCAGGGCCGGTCCGGGCGGCTCCAGCGCGCTCCCGCCGCCGCCGCGGCACGGCGCGGCCCCCCCCCGCCCGGCTCCAGCTTCGGGCAGCGCCCGCCGCCGCCGCCCCGGCACGGCGCGGCCCCCCCCCGCCCGGCTCCAGCTTCGGGCAGCGCCCGCCGCCGCCGCCCCGGCACGGCGCGGCCCCCCCCCCGCCCGGCTCCAGCTTCGGGCAGCGCCCGCCGCCGCCGCCCCGGCACGGCGCGGCCCCCCCCCCGCCCGGCTCCAGCTTCGGGCAGCGCCCGCCGCCGCCGCCCCGGCACGGCGCGGCCCCCCCCCGCCCGGCTCCAGCTTCGGGCAGCGCCCGCCGCCGCCGCCCCGGCACGGCGCGGCCCCCCCCCGCCCGGCTCCAGCTTCGGGCAGCGCCCGCCGCCGCCGCCCCGGCACGGCGCGGCCCCCCCCCGCCCGGCTCCAGCTTCGGGCAGCGCCCGCCGCCGCCGCCCCGGCACGGCGCGGCCCCCCCCCGCCCGGCTCCAGCTTCGGGCAGCGCCCGCCGCCGCCGCCCCGGCACGGCGCGGCCCCCCCCCGCCCGGCTCCAGCTTCGGGCAGCGCCCGCCGCCGCCGCCCCGGCACGGCGCGGCCCCCCCCCGCCCGGCTCCAGCTTCGGGCAGCGCCCGCCGCCGCCGCCGCTCCGTGCGTGCGACACGGACCCCGCCGTCCTCCTCGGGGCTTTCCCCGGGACCCGCCGGGCGACTGCGCAGCCCCGCCACGGGGCCCGGTGAGCACCCCCCCCCCACGCGCACGTGCTCCCAGCCGCCCCCCCCCCCTCCTCCCCGCGCGCACGTGCTCCCAGCCCCCCTGTGAGCCCCCAGCTCCCCCCCCGCCCCCGGCCTTCGGCACAGGCGGCCCCCACCTCCCCCGGGACACCCCCGCCTCCGACGTTCGCCGTCCGAGGGGCGCCCGGCCCTGCTCACCTTCTCCCGAGGGGCAGCCGCAGCCCGGCCACGGCTCGGCTCGGCTCCGCTCCGCTCCTGCCTGGGCTCCCACCGGCCCCGCCCCGGCCCCGCCCCCGGCAGCCCCCCCTTTCCAGGGAGGGGCCGTCCCCATCAGCCTCACTGCCCGCACCTGCGGCTCCTCCAGCCCCGGCCCGCAGCTGGGGGACCGAAATCCGGAACAAAACTCCTCAACACCCCTGGGAAGTTAAGCAGCAGGCACTTCCTCGATTGAATGAAAGATGGCAAGAGTCATCTCATTTGGAAGAGGTGTTAACTGGGGTCAAAATACAGATTTTAATACCCATCTTATTTTAGTTCTAAGACTTGGCGATTGCCAGGTATCATCTTTTCCATTTACCCAGGTCCACCAGCGAGGCCACAAGGGAGATTTCTTCCAGAGAGAGGATAGAGTTATTAAGTCTAAAGTCCACCATTTGCTTTTCTCCTTCATGAAAAGATGAGTGGATCATTTATCATCACTAGTCACCCAAACAGTTAACCCTGAACTTTTCACCTGTCCTTTAATACAGTCAACTCCAAGCTAAATTTTTTCCGTCATTAAGAGGGGACCAAAGATCATTTAAAATATTATTATACTTTCTACAAATACATCCCCATCTTAGAGCTTTAGCTACTAGAGAAAGTCTTTGGAGTTTTGGGGTCAGAGGAGCTGCAAGTATAAACTTTCATACAGCTCTGTTGAGGATGTGTGATTTTTCTCTGGTTGTCTAAAGCAGTCTAAATTTCCATAGACGGTCCCGACTCTGGGTGGCTCTAACAAGGATCCTGGAACTCCAGGAAATTCTAAACAGCGTTTTATATTTCAAATATGATGCCAAGTTCCTTTTTGCACTTGTCTCTACGGTTTTGGCAACTGACAGCCCCAAGGGGTGCCCGTACAAGTGTCTCCCGAAGGGCGATTAAATTAATTCTTTTGTCCACGAGGTGGATGGTTTGGTAATGTTATAATTCACAACGCTCTAATTCCTTCTTTCAAATTTAAAAAAAATAATTGCCTTTTAAATCCATCCCATTTAATTTGCTAAAATGATTCTCATTGTTCTGCATCTTTTCTCAAGTTTTGGTTAAATTCAATGTCAATATTCTCCACGGAACTAGATTTTCATCTGACTTTGGAATCGGAAGGCAGCCTGTTACTGAGGTTAAATTTTGTGTCTTTACCAAACTTTGAATCAATTACAAAACTAGATTATTTTTTTTTTTAATCCAAATTACAAAAACGGTTAACATCAAGATTAATAGCTCAAACAATAATTGTTTCATTTTGTTTATCTCATGTTTAGAACCCCTCAAAAAAACCCACATAAACCCTATACACACACAAAAAGATTACTGCCCTCGACAATATTCCTAATAGCAACCCCAATAGTATAAACTTTACACAACTGTTTTCCCAAATAGATAACGTGAAACTTACTTATAGATTTTCAGGTTTAAAGGGCCAGTTTCTTTAGACTTCCAATTTCTTGTTGGTGCTTTCTTTATTCTTGAATAATGAAGCCAAGGTTCTTCTCCCAGACCTTTACTGCTATAAGGGTTGTTAAAATGACTCGATACGGTCCTTTCCACTTCTCCGTGATTTTATATATATTCAATCTAATCTCCCGGTCGGAAGGGATGCGCTGCTACGTCCAATTCTAAGGGTCCAGCTGTGGAGACATACTGACAAAGTTCCTGAAAAGAATTGCTTAAAGAAATCATAACACCTTTTAAAAACCTATCTCCAAAGGCATTCAAGATACTCAGAACATAGGACTCTTGATATGGTCTTTCATACAATATTTCATAGTGACTTCAATTTGCTTTCTCTTCTGGCTATACTCTGATTCTTAATAGAGCCATGGGTAATGCTCTAACCCATGTGAGTGAGGTTTCCTGACAAATTTTACTCGACTGTTGCTTAAGGGTATAGTTCATTCTCTCTCTCTCTTCCCCCCCCCCCCGCCACTTGCTTGTGGTCTATGTGGGGTGTGATAGTCTCAATCTATAGATAATACTTTGCTCAACTCGTCTCCTAATCTTTGCTATAAAATGAGGGCCATTGTCAGATGACATTCTTACAGGCACCCCACATTTTGGTATTATCTCTTTGAGCAAGACTTTGACTACTTCCCTTGCTTTCTCGGTGCGACAAGGGAAAGCCTCGGGCCACCCAGTAAAGATATCAACTAAAACTAGGATAGATCCTTCTTTTCAAGGCAATTCTATAAAATCAATTTGCTAATATTCTCCTAAAAAAATTTCCTTCTTTAATAATCCCAAAGATGATCGTATTACTGATTCGGGGATAATTTTATATATAAATTTCACATCCGCTTATAATTGTTTAAGCAATCTTTGTCATATTTCACTTTCTGTTCCCCAGTATACTTTGTGATGTTCAGCTCGGGCAACTTCTCTTATTATTGTGAGTGGGACTATTATTTGACCTGTCGGTGTTACAGCCTATCCTGTTTCATTTTGTTAGCCTGCCATCTAATAATTAATTCTTCATCTTTTTCATTATACATTGGAGTTTCTTTAGGCAACTTTATACTTTTCTCTGGAACTAGTGCTAGGATGCCTTTTTCCGCAGCCTCTTTAGCAGCTTTATCGGCCAGTCGGTTACCTGCGTTCGGACCGGTCTTACCTAACTGATGTGCTTTACAGTGCATTATCGTGACTGCTGTTGGTTTTTGAATGGTTTCTAACAATTTCAGTATTTGTTCTGCGTGCTGAATGGTGGTTCCTTGCGCAGGTAACAGTCCTCTTTCTCTCCGTATCGCTCCATGTGCGCGTACTGCTCCAAAAGCATACTTTGAGTCTGTCCAAGTGTTGACTCGCTTTCCTTGACTTAGTTCCAGAGCTCGAATAAGAGCTATCAATTCAGCCTTTTGGGCAGATATCGTCGAAGGCAAAGTTGGCAACGCAATTACCTCCTCAGTAGTTATTGTCTATCTTGATAAACGTTTTCCTTCACAGATGGAACCGCTTCCGTCGGCATATAGTTCCCAATCCGTTTCTTCTAGCGGCACATCTCAGAGATCCAGTCGGCTGGAGTAAACTCTTTCGATTGTCTGCAAGCAGTCACGTTCCAGTTCTCCTTTAACTTGATCAGTTGTGGAAAACGCAACAGGGTTAACGGTGGTAGTAGTTTTTAGGTAAACATCATCTTGTTCCAGCAACACCACTTGGTATTTCAGCATCCTGCTAGGGGATAACCAATGCCCCCCTTTCTGTTTTAGCACAACAGTTATCATATATGGGAAACGTACAGTAATCCTTTGTCCTCAGGTTAAACTTACGAGCTTCCTGGATCAGTAGCACAGTTGCAGCGACGGCTCTCGGACGACCAGAGCATCCCAGACTCACATTACCTAATCGCTTCGAGAAGTAGGCCACAGGTCGCCCACTTGGCCCTAGATATTGGGCCAGGATACCCAGAGCTATACCTCTTCTTTCGCAAGCAAAAAGTTCAAGTGTCTTTGTGAGATCTGGCAGGCCTAGGGCTGGCACCCCTATTACAGCCTGTTTCAATTCTTGGAAAGTAGCTTTCTGGGCATCGGTCCAATCCATTGTTTGAGGTTTTGAGCTGCTCCTATAAAGGTCAGGCCAGCAAGCCACAATTTATCATCTACAGGTGACACCACTCGACCATTCCCGGAAATGCTCGTCATTAATTTTTTTCGTCTTAGGTTCGGGGAGACGACAAATTGCCTCTTTTCTCTCAGTTCCCAATTGTCTCTGTCCTTTTAGGATTTTAAAACTCATTTACATAAGTTTCTTCTTTCTGGGTTATTTGGTTTTTTTCTTTTGACGCTCGATATCCACTGATTCCCCAAAAGTTCAAAAAGTTAATAGTGAACTTTGTGCATTGTTCTTCCGTCTCGGCTACAATTAACAGATCATCCATATATTTCAGCAAGATTTCTTGATTATTTTCTTTCTTCCAAATCTCCAATTCTCGTGCCAATTGATTTCCAAAAATGGTAAGACTATTCTTAAAGCCTTGAGGCAAGACTGTCCACGTATATTGTGTTTTTCTCCCAGTCTCAGGATTTTCCCGTTCCAAAGCAAAAACCTCTTGACTATTGGGATCCAAGGGAATACGGAAAAAGGCATCTTTTCGGTCTAACACTGTGAACCATTCTTGTTTCTCCGTTAGGGTTGTTAACAAAGTATAAGGATTTGCTACTACCGGATGAATATCTTGTACTATTTGATTTATTGCTCTGAGGAGGTCTTGAACTAATCTATCATCTTTTTCATTAGCCTTTTAACAGGCAAGATCGGGTTGTTATATCTGGATTCACATTCTCTTAACAATTTGTATCTTAAAAACGTTTGTATTACCATTACTAACCCTTTCCGACTTTCCGGTTTTAGGGGGTATTGTTTAATTCTTACCGGATTCGATCCTGGCTTTAAATCAACTCTCACAGGTTCTGCTTTTCGGATTTACCGGGAACTTCCCAGTCCAGACGATTGGAATTACAGCATTAGACTTTGACTGGTATAATCTTCTGCTGTCGGTAACCATCCTGTTAACAACAAAGCCACTGCTTCGATACGTTTAGTTTCTGGAATTAAAATTTTAATCTCTCCATTTTTAAATTTAATTTCTGCCCCTAAGTTCTCAAATAGATCTCTCCTTAACAGGAGTTTAGGAGAATTTGGCACGTACAAAAACTGCTGAGTGACCCGTTGCTTTCCTAATTTCATTGTTAAAGACTTAAAGAAGGGTCTAGTTTCTCGTTCACCTGCTGCACCGACACCACCAATTTCTTCAAAACTTAACTCTCCCTCTAAGGTATTTAAAACTGAGAAGGTGACTCTAGTGTCAATGCAAATTCAATTTTCTGTTCTCCCAGTTTAGCTGTAACCAGAGGTTCTGCTGGGAGACTCCCTTCCGGTCCCCGTCAGATACGTTCACTTAAAAAGAACAACTCTACATATGGCACTTTATTCCATTTACTCTCTCTCCTACAAAACGACAGTAATTGCAATATAGTATTGTAACTCAAAGTTCTGTTCGTTTACCATTTTTCCTGCAATTCACCCCAACGTGCCAATAAACATCCCGACGCTGATGTTTTTGGTATCTTTTCATCAGCAGTTCCATTTCCTGCACTCTTATTCTTAAACAATTTTGCTAATGCCATTATACTTATATACATTCAAATACCAAATACCAAACAAATGCAAATGACAATCGTCCCAAATAATACACAAAGTCCAACCCAGCAATAGCTTTCGCTTATGACTTACGGGCAGACGCCTAGGCTTCCACTGCAGACGGGTACCCTCCAAGCCCCAAGCCTGCGAAGCTTTCGCCACGCCTCACGGGCAGGCTTTCCAAACAAATTCCAAAGAAGCAGCGCCTTAGCTTTTTTCCAGGGAACGCTGCGAGGAGCTTGGCGAGTCGAGGGTGACGGTTCTCCCCGAGAATACCTCGGTGCCGGCCGGAGTTCGATCGACACTCGATCTCGTCCAGTCTCACTCGCAAGGTCCCATCTGGGTCGCCAAAACCGTTACCAAAATCCAGAATAAAACTCCTTAACACCAACGTGAAGTTAAGAAGCGGGCACTTCGTTTATCGCAGCGCTGGGGACACGGGGGATCGCTCCTCCAAAGGCGTGCCCCGCTTAGTATCAAAATCCATCAGTTTTCACAGACTTTTTTTGTCAGGTCATTGTTACCTAAGCTCCTTCTGTAAAAATGCATACTATGCTCGTTCTTAAATTTAACCTTTATAATGATCGGTCCTTTGATTATATAACCTTATCAATATTCTTATTTAAAAACAATCATTGGTCAGTTACACTTAGCTCTGCTGACTGGCATCTTCGATCCTCAAATCGAGATGGGAAGGGTAAGGGGGTTTCCAAGCAGCAAACTGGTGTCCACGACAGTTTCCTTAGTTTCCTGAAACAGAACGTAGAAAAGCCAGTAACTTCCTGGTGAGGTTTCTAGGGTTAGCTCTTTCAAACTTTAACAATATTAAGGTTCCTAGAGTCACGCGTAACACAGTTCCTAAAGTTTCTATGGCTACGTTTCAAACTTGACAATCCTATACGTTATGCTTCACAATTTTACTTCTTAATCAAACCTAACTCTTCTATGTGATTAAACTTTGATTTCTTTACCAGAATATTTGCAACGGCTGGAGCCCAGCAGGAACAGGGGGGGCACGGCCCAACCCCCCCAGCGCCTCGCCTCCTCCTTCTCCCCTGGGCTCCCTCACGGCCCCTCGCCCCGTGCAGAGGGAGCGCAAACGCAGCCCGGAGGGCAAAGAGGACGGACGGCCAGCGTTTATTCAGTCAGTCGCGTGCCCATCGAGTCCCGCCAGCGAGTCTGCTCCGGGGCTCGGGGCGCCCCCCGGCGCTCCCCCTGCCCCTCAGACACCTCTGATAGCCTACTTCCATACATTCTGTATGGCACGTCTAAATATTGGTATGGTTTTAATATTTTGTACCAGCTGTGGAAACTGGTTTGCTGCTAGGTGACTGCAAAAGTGAGATTTGGTAAATAATTATTAGAAATCTTATACTAACACTACCATTGAAACAATAGACAAAAGTATAGCCAAGCAATCGACTAGCAGAGGTAGGTACTCCTAAGTTTTGCAGTTCTTTGCTCTTATGACTAGATGTTCCTGGACGCTAGATGAGAACAATGCTGAAACTGACCACACGTGATTGAAACTGCGTTAAGCTTCAAGATCAAAGAACAAGGACAAGAATAAAGACTTCGAGGACAGCCAGCAAGAACTTCAAATGGGTCGGTGGTCGCAAAAGCAGCCCTTCGACTCAAATGGATCCTTCATTGCGCGTGATCGGATGTAGGCAGTACTATGATAATCGGTTGCCATCGTTTTTACGTATATGTATTCTAATCTGATTAACATGCAATTACTTATTCTATATAACCTGTTTGTGCTAAAGCGGTGGCATGCACGCTAGGTGGAACTATCCCCCGTGCATCCAGCGCTGCAATGAAGAATGCCTGCTTTCTAAAACTCCAAAACGAGTCTTAGGGAGTTTCTTCGACCGGCTTTTCAGTATCAGAGGTACAAGGGAGGAAGGAAAAAGAAACAAAAGAAAAAAGAAAAAAACCAGGCAGCGGTGTGGGAAAGAGAGGGGACCAGGGGAGGGGCAGGGAGGGACCAGAACGCAGAAGAGGGGAGTCAGGGCCCCGAGGGCCCGGGGCTCACCACAGCTCTTGTTCTTGGCGCTGCCAGGAGAATTTGCCAGTTGAGACGCTTCTTTCCGCTCCTCTCCCGCTCCCCTCCTCTTCTGTAACTCCGGCGGCACGGCCGTCCTCCCCCTAGGAGAACACGCGCCTCGTAGGTCTTGCAAGACGAGGCTTCCCAGGCACGGAGCCTCGCTCGCTCGCTCGCACACTACGTGGCCGTACCGCGCCGTCGGTGCTGCATACGGACCCCGCGGACTACAAAGAGGGATCCTTCCACCCGCGGAGAGGCAGGCTCTCTCTTGCCTGCAGCGGGAGGCAGCTGCCGGCCGGCCGGCCTTCCATTTCTTCTTCTCTACCTTTCTGTGGCCTCTCCAGCTTCAGCCGCAGCAGCTCCTGCCCGCAGCCGGTAAGCGCCCCGCCTGTCCCCTCGTGCTCCCGCGCCGCGAGGAGAGGGAGGCCGGGCAGAGACAGCCCGTGCCAGCTTTCCTTGCCGGCGGCGTTTCCTTACCGGGAGGAAGCAACGAGCGCGGCGGCACCTCCCGCCGGTGCCGCGTTGCCGTTACCGTCGGACGGCCCGTGCAGGACCGGGGCAGCCCCGCGCACTCGCAGCCTCCGGGCTGCAGTACCGAACATTGGTCGCGGGGTGGCAGCGGCGAGCGCTTGGCACAACGCGCCAGCGCGCATGCGCGGCACCCCAGCTGCAGTACCGAACTCTGTTCAATAGGTGGCGGAAGAGAGCGCTGGAGAAACGCGCCGCTACCGCGCATGCGCGGCTCCCGAGCCGCTGTACCGCGTTTTGGTTGCCAGGCAACAGCAGGAGGGCGGCAAAGGCCGCCACCGCGCATGCGCGGCTCCCGAACGCCAGTGCGGCGTTTCGGTTGCCAGGCAACAGCAGGAGCGCCGTAAACCGCGCAGCCGCGCATGCGCGGTGGCCGAGGCGTCGTGTCGCGCTTTGGTTGCCAGGCAACAGCGGCGAGCGCCGTAAAAGGCGCACCGCGCATGCGCGGTTGCCGAGCTGCCGTAACGCGTCTCGGTTGCCGGGCAACGGCACGAGCGCCGTAAACCGCGCAGCCGCGCATGCGCGGTGGCCGAGGCGTCGTGTCGCGCTTTGGTTGCCAGGCAACAGCGGCGAGCGCCGTAAAAGGCGCACCGCGCATGCGCGTTGCCGAGCTGCCGTAACGCGTCTCGGTTGCCGGGCAACGGCACGAGCGCCGTAAACCGCGCAGCCGCGCATGCGCGGTGGCCGAGGCGTCGTGTCGCGCTTTGGTTGCCGGGCAACAGCGGCGAGCGCCGTAAAAGGCGTACCGCGCATGCGCGGATGCCGAGCTGCCGTAAAGCACCCCGGTCGCTGGGCAACACCAGGAGCGCCGCCGCGCATGCGCGGTTGCCGCCACGCCGTGTCGGAGCTCCGGCGACTCGGGGAGGCGCCCGTTGGCCGCGCCTGGGGGGCGCCCGCCTCCGTCCCCTCTTCCCTTCTATCGGCTCTCGGGGAACTGCCCGGCGCTGCCCTGGCCCGGACCGGGAGCCTGCCGTGGCGGCCGCTTCGCAGCTTCCCGTCCCGCCAGCCCCGGGCGGCCAGGAGGCATCCCCCGCCGGAGCGGATCGCTCGCCTCACCCGCGGTCCCGGCGCTCGCCCGCTGCCGCCGAGACCCGCGCCCTGCGCGCCGCCACGGTGCTCCCGGGCGCCGCGCATGCGCCCGCCGTCGACGGCGCGCCGGGGGGCGGGGGGGTCAGAGCCGGCGCCCGAACGCCGGGCTGCAGTACCACACTTTGCCCACAAGGCGGCAGCACCCGAGGCGGCGGCGCTGCTGCGCACCTGTGCGGTGCCGCCGCTGCTGTTCCGCGCTTTGCCCGCTGAGCGCCCGCCCACACCGCGCACGTGGGGCGGCAGCGGCGTTTCCTTACCGGGAGGAAGCAACGAGCGCGCCGGCACTCTCCCCCCGTGCCGCACTGCCGTTACCGTTGGACCACGGGTGCCGTTACAGGGGCACCACCGCGCCTTTGCAGCCTCCGAGCTGTAGGACCCCATTTTGGTCGCCGGGCAGCAGCATCCCCACAACGATCCTCTTCGGAGCAGCGGCTGCACGAGGGATGACTGACAGCTCAGCCCAGCAGAGACCAGACACAGGCGGCAACTACTTACTGGGGGCACAGGGCTTACGTTGCCCTGCCCTTTCCCCACTCGCAGCCCAGGCAGTCATCTTCATCGCCTCCGTTCCAAAAAGCACCCGAGTGCCTGGAGCGTTTACAGCAGTCAAGTGCAAAGAACAGACAATTCGGGTGGTCGCTTCTGTCCCTGCCCCCCCACCCCATTATCTAGAGAGGAGAAGCAGCACAGGGAGCCTGCAAACGGCAGGGGGGAGGGGGGGTGGTCCCCTGGACCAAGGCCCCAGGGACTGCTGTAGCCCTCTGCATGTGGCATCAGGGTTGCGGGAGTGACAGCAGCCAGTCAACAGATGCTGGCGACAGATTTTAAAAACAAAAAATAACGCCTGGTGCAGCTGACAGCCTGAAGGCAGGCCACAAGAGACCCAAAGCTGCTCTGTGCCAGAGGGGCAGCTCTGTTCAGCACGGAACGCCGCGTCCCAGCGCAACAGATGCCAGCGGCCCACCTGCAAGCGAGCGATACCCTGGCGACCCTGGGGCTCAGTTGGGGTGGGCGCACCTTTCCTCACCTCCGTGCTGTCAGAACTCTGCTCTCCCAATCCTGCGCGCACACAAGGCTTCTTGTGCGGGGCTTGTCTCTTATCGAAGAGACGCTGCACGGTGTTACTTACCGCCCCGCCCTCCGGCGTGCAAAGGAATCAGCCGTGAAGCAGGGATAGCAAAGAGGCCTGTCGGGATAGTAGTAGTCCTCAGCAGATGACCGCAGAGCCCTCGAGGTTCCATCTTTGCTCCCTACAGGAGCGTGGCTCCGCACTCCTTGCCGCTCCCGCCAGCAAGCGACACAATTGCCCTTTGCTGCCTGCAACACGCAGTACCTGCACGGCCCCAGTACTGCCGCTTACAGAGCGAGAGGCGCTCGCTATAAAGCGGCAATGAAGAACAAGGACGGCCCGTCAAGATGGCAGGACGAACATAGAGAGCCTCCAGCATTAGCCAGGCGGGGCTTGCAACTCACCTCGTGTCGTGGTTTAACGCCAGCCAGCAACAAAGCCCCACGCGACCGCTCACTCGCTCCCCCGCCCCCAGTGGGACAGGGAGACAATCGGAAGGGCGAAAGTGAGAAAACTCGTGGCTTGAAACGAAAACAGTCTAATCATTAAAAAGAAACAACAACAACAACTTGCAAGGAAAAGAAGAAAGAAAAATGACAGAGAATGGGGTGCAGGCAGCATGCCAGGGGTCTGGAGCCTGATGGATGATGCGGGGGTGGGGGGGGTGGTGGTGGTGTGGAATATGGAAGAGGGAAAGGAAGCGGGGGGGGGACGACAGGGGGGACGGGACAGGAGACAGAAGAGCAGGGCATGCGGGGGGGAAACAACTCGCGTGGGTTAAAAACTCGCATGGGTGAAGGGGGCGGGCTGGAGCAGCAGGGGGCATATGGGGGAGAAACACACGCGGGGGGGGGGGGTAGGTGAGGGTACAAAGGTGCATGGGGGGACACGGGTAGGGATGACCTACCCCAGGGAGTCCACCCAGGATGATCCACAGCAGGTAACTCGCCTGGGATAACCCGCAACAGAGCATCCACACCAGATAATCCACACTGGGAGGACCCCCAGCAACACCCCTCAAACTGCCTGTGCTTCACCCCCAATCTTCCCCAAACTGGGGAGTTTTCTGCTTTTTCAAAATACTCAGTTTGGGGTGTGTTTCAGTGCTTTTCCACAACATAAAAAGGGGTGATCTTTTGGTTGTGGTTTTGTGCATGAAAATGGGGTGGGTTTTTTGCTTTCCAGCTGCACAAATCCAGGCGGATTTGGCTTTCCCAGGAGTCCCAAATTTGTTTGGTTTTTTCCGTTGCAGACCCAGACTCAGGGGGTTTGGGGTTGTCCTGGTTTCGGCTGGAATAAAGTTAATTTTCTTCTGACTAGCTGGTACAGGGCCATTTTGGATTTAGAATGAGAACAATGTTGACAACACACCGATGCTGTAGTTGTTGCTAAGCAGCATTTAGACTAAGTCAGGGACCTTCCAGCTTCTCATACCGCCCTGCCAGCAGAGGCTGGGGGTGCACAAGAAGAGTCGCTGAGCTAAAGGAGGATGCCAGGTAAACAGGTCAGCTCGAAATACACCACCACCTTTAAAAGTTAAGAGCGATTTGAACACTTAAAATCAGCACTTAGGCTAATCGATACCATTTTGAACACCTTCTTAGCATACAAGTAAACACTCTCGCCGGTGCTGGAAAACGTCTCCTCCCTTCCTTACAGCACTGCTGCAGGGAGATAACCCTGGGAGGCTGCGGGACGAGGTCGTACACAATCAGAATCTACGCTTACGGATCCACCGCAACAGCTACAGCCCTTGCGCTGCTGCTGCTGCTGCTGCTTTGCATCTTGCTTGTTTGGTGAATAAAGCTGAAAGCGAAGTGGAAAACTTCAAAGAGCAAAATGAAAAATAAAGAACAAATCTCAATCATTCACTTTACACTAAAAAGGTGTGCCCATGTTTATATACATCCAATAAAAATACTTATACTATAAAAGTATTTGATTTTCCTTTTCCATTACCTTAGCTTGCACAGCTCTGAATTCATACCATTAAATTATCTCTCTCCAAAGTACACAGTTATAACGGGACTAGGGGTTTTTGTGTGTGTTGCATAACGCGGAGGGACACCTGGTCAGCTGAGCTGCCCAAGAGAGGTGTACTGAACTGCCAGGGAAACGCACCATTGAAAGCCAGACAGAAAGAAAGTACTTCAGAGCACTCCGTCAAAACATCAGGAAAAAAAACCCATAACATTCAGTTGCCTCTCTTTTTAAACGTTTAGACAAATACCTAACTGCTTACGTACACCTAACAAATCATATACTACAGCTATCTGGCAGTTACAGTTTAAACAATGCAAGTCAATTTGTAAAATCCCCAGCGCTGCAATACCTCAGACTACCAAAAAGGACTGGCAGATTTCCTAATGCTTTTGGCAGTACTGAAGCATGCAGAGCAACACTTTTTCATGTTATCTCGACCGTTACAACTGAGAAACCAAAGACCAGTGATGCCATCAACTTTAGGAAGATGGGCTGTGCTTGGGTCTTTGGAAGGAAATTGACTTTTTTTTTTTTCCTCTCTTTTTTTTAAAGAGAGTGAAAAGTCTCATTACTGATGACTTCTACTGTCAAGTTGATCACCTCTGAAGATCCACTCTGATGGGAAGTTCACAAAACAAAATCTCTTTGAGAGAGAAAGACTTCCATTTTGGAAAATCTCTTTCCAACTGAAGTCAAAATTACACACTGTAGGTGAAAGGAAAAAATACATTACTGAAGCAGTAACTCATCAAAACCACCTCAGGACTCACTGTCACTAGTTACAAGGCTGCTAATGCTTCCTGGGAAAGCCTGGAAAACACACAGATGCGACGCCCATTTGTCCTGTTTTGTCCACGTCTCTTCTTTGACCTTGACTGCTTTTAGTACAGATGCTAATTATCTCCGTAACGTTTTTGAGCACTACTATAAGATATTTAAAAAAAAAAAATCATTGACTGTAAAAGCATAAAGGTTTTATCATGAAAACAAAGTCTGTTTCTTCTGAACAGCTGAACTCTTACGAACAGTTTCTTCCCTCTTTTAGGACAAAATTAGTTTCACAGTATCATTTACTAGCAAGCACACAGAAACAGAAGATTATGCTTTCAGGAAGAGAAGATAAACTGAGGGAAGTAAACTTTGTATAGGTGTAACATGCTCCAGAACAGAACTTATTTTTAGTATTTGTGTTAAAATATTTCATGTAAAAAAAAAAAAAGTAGAAGGAGAGTTGGCACACTCTCAACATTAAAGTCCGTACCGCAAGTACCTTTGGAAATAGGCAGACACACATCGTAGGCGTACCTTGTACTTGCAGGCCACTACGGAATCTTTCCGTCTGTCTCGTACCGTCACGGCAGAAGAAAGGGCAACCACGGCGAAACGGTGCCAGCTGACATCCAGCTGAGAGAAGAAAAAAAAACATTAGCACAAAGCTGGGTAGGAATCCAAAGCTGCCTTTTTTTTTTTTTTGTGAAGGTTTGTGAAGACAGTACGACTGAGCGGAGGAAAAACTATTTTTGCGTCACCTTCGGTACAGTTGTTGACACGGGCCACTAGAGCTTTTGCATTTTTCAGACGACTGTGCCTTTTTTTTTTTTTTTTTCCCCTTTCTTTTTTGACTCACTGGCAACTTCACTTTCACTAGAACTCACTTTCCTAGATACACGCAGGTGACAGACATAGAGACCTACCGACATTTTCTCAAGCCTTAGTACAGCCGAGGCTTCATCACCCTATACGTCCCAAGTTGAGTATCTTTGCTAAAGAGCACAGCAACACATCTGTCCTTGTGAACTGCCTCGTTGCAAAAAAGGAATCATTTTTTCCAGGCCGTTGCTCCAAACGGGCAAGATCTTTTAAAACCGCAGTTGTGCCACCAAACCCGCTCAGGGTCCCTCCTAGCTTTTGACCGCCCTGAGATTTAACAGGCACACGCTCCATTCCATCTTCCAACAGCAAAAATACGTTAACGCTCTCGGACCCAGAGCGCAACCCTACGGATGTCCACGCACACACCCTGCCGTTTTGATGAGGAGCCACCGAGCATCCCTGCGAGCACAGCTGCACGCGCCAGATCGGTTTCCCCTACGCCGCGAGTTACCGGTTCCGGTGAACGTAGTTTCGGACGCTTTAAACCGAAAACCGTATCTCGACGCTTCGCCACAGTAGAAACGACCCATCGCCAGAACGCTACAAAAACGCAGTAACACCAATTGCAAACCCACAGCAGCAACAGCTCCAGAAATATTTAGACCAGGAACAAGGGAGAAAAATAAAACAGCTTCATCTCACGCACAGGGGAGCGGCAGGCAGAGAAAAGGGTCGGCATTCTGAGCCCTTACAGAAAACGGGCATTCTCCTTCCGTTCCTCAGCCCGTCCGTTAAGGTCTAAATACCGCAACACTACTACGGCAACGTCGAGAGCAGGGAACAGCAGCCCTGCCGCTGGACTTGCCACTGACCCACGCTATTTACGTAGCAGGACGCGTACGCAGAGGGACACGTTTTGCCACACGCAGCCCTGAACTTCCTGAAAATTTACGTTTACCAAAAAAAGCCATTTGGAACATATTGCCAAACAACATTCGGCAAGAAAGCTTTGATGCGTTTGACACACGCCAAGTTTTTGGTCACTTGCTATTTGCTTCCTGTTGCTGCTGCTGTTCTTCCTTCAGAAATTCTACTCGTAGCCCAGTTATTCACTACTGGTTCAAGCATTTGCCTCCCTGGTATTACCAGCACATTCACAGAGGCAAATAACTTACTTGCTCTTCTACAATTATCCAAACGACAATTACAGCCATGAAAGAGAAGGAGAGGTCAGGCAGCAGAAGAGCTCTGCAGGCTGGCACCAGTCAATATTGCACTCTCGAAGAACAAACAACAACAAAACAAAACCGTGACCCTGTATCCTTCTTTCCCTTCCCCCCCCCCCCCTTCTTCTTTCAGAGCTCATCCCTGCCTCAGCATTTTGTCTTGTCAGAGCATGAAGCGCAGGTGATCCGTACCCTGACGACTTTTGCGTGTGATGAATGCCTGTTCAGAAATAGTCCAGATCTGCAAGACTGGTGTCATTTCTATGGTTTTAATCATCATAACTCAAATTTTATTTACCCACGCATTTGTGAGGAAACTAATTAACTTTCAGACACTGCCTCTCCTTTTTTTGAGGGGTGGGGGTGGAAATGTGTTAGAGACTGAAAAACATTACGATTCAGAGCTCCCAACCACGAGGGAGTGGTGGAGAAATCAATGAAAGCAAAGACCAACAGCAGCAACATCAACTGAAAGTTGGCTTTCATTCCGATCACGTACTTAAGCGACTCTCCTTGCAAGGCTGTGCCTCGGTCCTAGGAATGACTAGTCCCTTTTTGGAAGGACAAACTTTTTCACTTAAAAGTCCTAGACTGAAGACTCCGCTGAACGGAATGGGGATTGTCCCACGGGACAACGTGCCATCAACACTCTTAATGGGGAAGGGAAAAAAAAAAAAACCAAACAAATAAAAATCAAGTACCAGTTCCCATCATGTTTCACTCATTACATTTCTACTGGCATCTAGGTGCTCAAAAACGAACTACAGGGACACCACATATTCCTAAAAATTCAGTTATACATAAAAAAGTAAAAGGCTATTTCCAACTTGCCCATAAAATCAGTATGAACAGAGAGAAGAGAAACACTCGACCCCCTAAAGAAGCTAACAGGCAGCTCTGAATTTACCAGACAGGAAATTTCATTCTTTCACCTGAACCAAAAACACATCACGGGACCAGTTCAGGAACAGGGCACGATCTGTTAACGGCAATTTTTCCATCAGCTTTTCGGCACTAGCAGCAAATTTGCCTTCTCTGTGGGTTTAACGTGGAGCATCTGTAGTGCCCTCGAACTCGCAAGTGTTTCTCTCCGCTCCCCCAGCCCGATACGTGCGATTACCTGAGCAGCAAGCGGAATTAACCGGGCAGGATTTTCTTCGTGTGACGCGGAAGGTGACGCTGGGAGAGGAGGAGACAAAGAAATGAACCTGCTTGTCACACCCAGCCAACGGTGAAAAGACAGGGGAGGATTCTGCCGGAAGGGCTCTGCACCCCAGGAGCTCCCGCCAGCCGGTTTCTCTCCCCTTTGCCAGGTACCGAGGGGACGACGACACCTCGCCCGCGCCCCCTCGCAGGGGAGGCTGCCCCGGGAGAGCCGGGGGACCCCCACCTCGCTTCTGCCCGTGGGAATGGACCGGGAGAGACCCTCCACGCAGAGACAGGAGCGTGGCGTGGATTGCATGCCCGAGGGAAGAGGCCGGGCTCCCCGCTGGCAGAAGGACAACTCACCTCCCTGCTGCTCGGAGCTGCTTGTTGCGGACAGCCCTGCCCGCGCCCGGCCGCTCTTCCGCCGTGCTGGGAGCGCAGTCCGGCCGACGGACGCTCCAGCGAAAAGACGCTCCAGCTAATCGCGCCCCCTGCTCGGTTACAGCCGCAGGTACTTTCGCCTCTGGCTAATGCACGCTCCAGACAGCGGACACCCCGCCTCGTTCCAGCTCCCGCTTGCTACAGTTCTGGCTCGTTGAAGCCCCAGCTCCGCACTGAAGCTCCGGCTGATTTCAGCTGCTTCTCCTTACAAGCTCCAGCTACGTGCAACGGTCTGGGCTTTCCATAAGGTTGCGTATCAACTGCTGTCAGAACTGGAGCATTAGGATTAAACATCAGAGTTACACGCCAAGTAAATATTCGTTAAGTTTGGGCGATTAATTACTTAATAACTATTCTGAGCAGCGCAGAAAGAAGAGCTGGACTCAAAGAGGGCACGTGGGGTCTGAAAAGCGCCTTTTCCCCCCCCCCCAGACCATCGCAGATGTTGAGCTCGGCCGGTTGCGTGCCGGCCTCCCGAACTTCGGCGTCCGACACAACCAGACCCCCATCTACGGGGAGGGACCACGCACCCTGCCCGCCCCCCGCTTCCCCCCGCAGCCCCCAACACCCTCCCACCCGCCTGCAAAACCAGCCAAGCCGGCTCCCGCTTTTGGCCCCCACACCACCTGACTCGGGGCCCATTTGGGAGCCAAAAAACCCGGCTGCTGAGCCTGTTCTCAAGGCCCAAACACGCAGGGCCGGACCTCTGTTTCTGGGCCCAAAGCCGCGCAGCTCGGTCTGTTTCCGAGCCCCCAAATCAGCCACGCGAGCCTGTTGTCAAGCCCCAGGAACAGAAAACTTGTTCTCCATTTCTGACCCTGCAGTGCCCACGGGCGACGCCGAGCGTAGCCACCCCACAGCCCTGCACCCCCGGGGCCCCACGCGCAGTTTCGGGGAGTGCTCGGGACCTGCAGAGGGCCCGGCCCCACGCCTCTGCAGGGCAGCCCCAGCACAGGCAGGGCGTCGCTTCTCGATTGCCGTTTCAGGCTTTATTTCCCCGCCATCACCGGCACGGCCAGGCCCCCCACCCCAAACCTCCCAGCCGAAGCACCCCCGCGGGTAGCCGGGCCCAGCCACCCAGAAAACAAGAAAACCAAAGAAGGGACAACAAGACAGACAACGTGGGGAAAGGCAAGGAGAAGGACACAGAAACAGAGAGAGCGCGGGAGGGATAGGGAGCAGGACAGGGAGATGGAGCAAGAAAGGAAAAAAGGACAGGAGGCAGAACCAAGGGAAAGAGACAAGGACGGGGAGCAGGACAAAGGGACGGAAGAGGGAAAAAAATTAGCGACGGGCTGCAGGACAGAGATGAAGGGATTAAATAGACACAGGGAGCATGACAGAAGGACAGAGAGGAGACAGCCAAAAGGGACAAAGAGCAGGCCAGCATCGGAGGGGAAAAAAACCCAACTGCGATGGGCAGTGGGAGAGAGATACGGAAAAAAGAAAAAAATACTGAGGAACAGAAAAAAGAAAGCAGCGACAGCTAGCTGGACAGGGGGACACCGTTAGAAAGGGCGGGAGAGGGAACGGGGCAGAGAAAGACAGACAGAGAAGGTAGTGAAAGAAAGCAAGGCAGAGGGACAGCAAGGCGGGGCGGGGGGGGGAAGGGACAGGGGTCTGGACAGAGATGGAGAAATAAGCAGCAAGGACAGAGGAAAAGAGACAGAAAGAGGGACAGGGAACATGGCAGAGAAGGAAAAATCAGGACAGCGGCAGGACGGAGATCAAAAACTGGGACGGTCCTCAGGACAGAGAGGAATACGAATACGAGCAGGGAGCAGGACAAAGGGATACAGCGAGAAACGACGGGACAGGAAGCAAGACAGAGCGACAGACAAGAACGATGACAACGAGAGAGAGCGAGCGAGAAAGAGAAAGACCGTGAGAAGCACGGGGCGGTGGGGAATTAGAAAGCGAGGTATCAGGAGCCCTGCAGAGAGAGGGAGGGTGAATAAAAAAGGGGCAGGAAGCAGCACAAAGGGTCACAGAGAGTAAGAGATGACCAGGAAGGAGGACGGGGCCAGTGAGATCCAGAATGACAAAAATAAACAGCAACAGCGAGCAAGACAAAGGGAGAGAGAGAGAAACAGAAAGTAGGAAGAAGAGAGATAGGAAGGCAGGGACACAGAGCAGCACATAGAGGCACAGAGAGGAAAAGAACGCCAGAGAACAGGCCAGAGAAATTGGGAGGCGGGGAAAGAGGCGGATGCAGATCAGGACAAGGAGATGGAAAAGGAAAAAACAGCAACTGGCTGCAGGACAAAGACGGGGAGGGGCGGGGGGGGAGGAAGAGGGAGTAGGACAAGAGAATAGACAGAAGAGGAGAGGTACAGGGAAGCAAAATTAAAAAAAAAAAAACAAAACCAAATGTCACAGCAGCATGAGAAAGCGAGGGGGAGGGAGGGAGCGACCGGGACGCACAAGAGGAGCGACAGGGCCCCGAGGGCCCAGCACTCACCACAGCTCTCGCTCTTGGAGCTGCCAGGAGGCCTTGCCAGCTCAGATGCTTCTTTCTCCTTCTCTCCTGCCTTCCTCTTCTGTAACTCCAGTCGCCTGGCTGTCCTCCACATAACGGAACACGCGAGCGCCTCGCTGCTCTTACGAGATGAGGCCCCCTAGACACGTAGCCTCGCTCGCTCGCTCACTACGTGGCCGTACCGCGCTGCTGGTCATGCATACAGACCCCGGCGGTCTGACCTGCTGTGGACTACGAGGAGGGATCCTCCCACATCCAGAGAGGCAAGCTCTCTCTTGCCCGCAGCGGGACGCAGCTGCCGGCCGGCCTTCCGTTTCTTCTTCTCTACCTTTCTGTGGCCTCTCCAGCTTCAGCAGCTCCCGTCCACAGCCAGCAAGCGCTCCGCCTGTCCCTCTGTGCTCCCGTGCCGCGAGGAGAGGGAGGCCAGGCAGAGACAGCCCACGCGAGCCTGAGGCTGCCGCAGTCAACGGCATCCCCGGGGACGAGCGGACAACCGCACTCACAGCGTGGCCTCTGGGAGAGGGAAAGAGGCAGCAGTGACCGTTATTACCGTAGCTCGACCCTGGCCGGAGCCCCTCCTTCCGCAGGGGCTTCCGCAGACGCCGCTCGTTCCCCGCGCCGCTGCTAACGGCACCCACGTTCAGGGAGACTCGAGAACATCGGAGGGCCAGCTTGCTGCCCTCACGACAGGGCTCGGGGGCTGCCTGCGGCTACAGCACGGGCTTCAGGGGAGGGGCTGGAGCTGCGGGCAGCCGCACGGGCCGAGCGGGGCCGGGGGAAGGCGCCGGGGGAGCTCCGGCGACTCGGGGAGGCGCCCGCTGGCCGCGCCTGGGGGGTGCCCGCCTCCGTCCCCTCTTCCCTTCTATCGGCTCTCGGGGAACCGCCCGGCGCTGCCCTGGCCCGGCTCGCCTCCGGCGGACCGGGAGCCTGCCGCGGCGGCCGCTTCGCAGCTTCCCGTCCCGCCAGCCCCGGGCGGCCGGCGGGCAGGAGGCACCCCCCCGCCACCGCCCCGGCCCCCGCCGGAGGGGATCGCTCGCCTCACCCGCGGTCTCGGCGACCGCCCGCCGCCGCCACGCTGCTCCCGGACACCGCGCATGCGCCGGAGGGGCCGGAGCCGGCGAGCGAACGCCGGGCTGCCCCACGCGCAGGACGGCGCATGCGCCTGGGAGGCGCGTCCGCACGGCTGGTCGGGGAGCGGGCGCGGCGGGAAGCCCGCGGAAAACCACGCGAAACCGGCAACGCTCCCGAGTCTGACCTGGTCGGACTCCGGGGGCCGCGGCGGCAGCGAGGACTACGCCGCGCCCGAGAGCCGCGCTGCTGCCCGGCCGCCGAGTCCGCGAAAACTACAGCTCCCGGCATGCCCCGGGAGGCAGCCCGCCCTGCTGCCTGACCCCGAGGGGACGCCGCTTCCGTTTCCGCCCACCCCCACGCCGGCGCAGCCGCAGTCCCCGCCGAGCCCCCAGGGCCGGTCCGGGCGGCTCCAGCGCGCTCCCGCCGCCGCCGCGGCACGGCGCGGCCCCCCCCCGCCCGGCTCCAGCTTCGGGCAGCGCCCGCCGCCGCCGCCCCGGCACGGCGCGGCCCCCCCCCGCCCGGCTCCAGCTTCGGGCAGCGCCCGCCGCCGCCGCCCCGGCACGGCGCGGCCCCCCCCCGCCCGGCTCCAGCTTCGGGCAGCGCCCGCCGCCGCCGCCCCGGCACGGCGCGGCCCCCCCCCGCCCGGCTCCAGCTTCGGGCAGCGCCCGCCGCCGCCGCCCCGGCACGGCGCGGCCCCCCCCCGCCCGGCTCCAGCTTCGGGCAGCGCCCGCCGCCGCCGCCCCGGCACGGCGCGGCCCCCCCCCGCCCGGCTCCAGCTTCGGGCAGCGCCCGCCGCCGCCGCCGCTCCGTGCGTGCGACACGGACCCCGCCGTCCTCCTCGGGGCTTTCCCCGGGACCCGCCGGGCGACTGCGCAGCCCCGCCACGGGGCCCGGTGAGCACCCCCCCCCCACGCGCACGTGCTCCCAGCCGCCCCCCCCCCCTCCTCCCCGCGCGCACGTGCTCCCAGCCCCCCTGTGAGCCCCCAGCTCCCCCCCCGCCCCCGGCCTTCGGCACAGGCGGCCCCCACCTCCCCCGGGACACCCCCACCTCCGACGTTCGCCGTCCGAGGGGCGCCCGGCCCTGCTCACCTTCTCCCGAGGGGCAGCCGCAGCCCGGCCACGGCTCCGCTCCGCTCCGCTCCTGCCTGGGCTCCCACCGGCCCCGCCCCGGCCCCGCCCCCGGCAGCCCCCCCTTTCCAGGGAGGGGCCGTCCCCATCAGCCTCACTGCCCGCACCTGCGGCTCCTCCAGCCCCGGCCCGCAGCTGGGGGACCGAAATCCGGAACAAAACTCCTCAACACCCCTGGGAAGTTAAGCAGCAGGCACTTCCTCGATTGAATGAAAGATGGCAAGAGTCATCTCATTTGGAAGAGGTGTTAACTGGGGTCAAAATACAGATTTTAATACCCATCTTATTTTAGTTCTAAGACTTGGCGATTGCCAGGTATCATCTTTTCCATTTACCCAGGTCCACCAGCGAGGCCACAAGGGAGATTTCTTCCAGAGAGAGGATAGAGTTATTAAGTCTAAAGTCCACCATTTGCTTTTCTCCTTCATGAAAAGATGAGTGGATCATTTATCATCACTAGTCACCCAAACAGTTAACCCTGAACTTTTCACCTGTCCTTTAATACAGTCAACTCCAAGCTAAATTTTTTCCGTCATTAAGAGGGGACCAAAGATCATTTAAAATATTATTATACTTTCTACAAATACATCCCCATCTTAGAGCTTTAGCTACTAGAGAAAGTCTTTGGAGTTTTGGGGTCAGAGGAGCTGCAAGTATAAACTTTCATACAGCTCTGTTGAGGATGTGTGATTTTTCTCTGGTTGTCTAAAGCAGTCTAAATTTCCATAGACGGTCCCGACTCTGGGTGGCTCTAACAAGGATCCTGGAACTCCAGGAAATTCTAAACAGCGTTTTATATTTCAAATATGATGCCAAGTTCCTTTTTGCACTTGTCTCTACGGTTTTGGCAACTGACAGCCCCAAGGGGTGCCCGTACAAGTGTCTCCCGAAGGGCGATTAAATTAATTCTTTTGTCCACGAGGTGGATGGTTTGGTAATGTTATAATTCACAACGCTCTAATTCCTTCTTTCAAATTTAAAAAAAATAATTGCCTTTTAAATCCATCCCATTTAATTTGCTAAAATGATTCTCATTGTTCTGCATCTTTTCTCAAGTTTTGGTTAAATTCAATGTCAATATTCTCCACGGAACTAGATTTTCATCTGACTTTGGAATCGGAAGGCAGCCTGTTACTGAGGTTAAATTTTGTGTCTTTACCAAACTTTGAATCAATTACAAAACTAGATTATTTTTTTTTTTAATCCAAATTACAAAAACGGTTAACATCAAGATTAATAGCTCAAACAATAATTGTTTCATTTTGTTTATCTCATGTTTAGAACCCCTCAAAAAAACCCACATAAACCCTATACACACACAAAAAGATTACTGCCCTCGACAATATTCCTAATAGCAACCCCAATAGTATAAACTTTACACAACTGTTTTCCCAAATAGATAACGTGAAACTTACTTATAGATTTTCAGGTTTAAAGGGCCAGTTTCTTTAGACTTCCAATTTCTTGTTGGTGCTTTCTTTATTCTTGAATAATGAAGCCAAGGTTCTTCTCCCAGACCTTTACTGCTATAAGGGTTGTTAAAATGACTCGATACGGTCCTTTCCACTTCTCCGTGATTTTATATATATTCAATCTAATCTCCCGGTCGGAAGGGATGCGCTGCTACGTCCAATTCTAAGGGTCCAGCTGTGGAGACATACTGACAAAGTTCCTGAAAAGAATTGCTTAAAGAAATCATAACACCTTTTAAAAACCTATCTCCAAAGGCATTCAAGATACTCAGAACATAGGACTCTTGATATGGTCTTTCATACAATATTTCATAGTGACTTCAATTTGCTTTCTCTTCTGGCTATACTCTGATTCTTAATAGAGCCATGGGTAATGCTCTAACCCATGTGAGTGAGGTTTCCTGACAAATTTTACTCGACTGTTGCTTAAGGGTATAGTTCATTCTCTCTCTCTCTTCCCCCCCCCCCCGCCACTTGCTTGTGGTCTATGTGGGGTGTGATAGTCTCAATCTATAGATAATACTTTGCTCAACTCGTCTCCTAATCTTTGCTATAAAATGAGGGCCATTGTCAGATGACATTCTTACAGGCACCCCACATTTTGGTATTATCTCTTTGAGCAAGACTTTGACTACTTCCCTTGCTTTCTCGGTGCGACAAGGGAAAGCCTCGGGCCACCCAGTAAAGATATCAACTAAAACTAGGATAGATCCTTCTTTTCAAGGCAATTCTATAAAATCAATTTGCTAATATTCTCCTAAAAAAATTTCCTTCTTTAATAATCCCAAAGATGATCGTATTACTGATTCGGGGATAATTTTATATATAAATTTCACATCCGCTTATAATTGTTTAAGCAATCTTTGTCATATTTCACTTTCTGTTCCCCAGTATACTTTGTGATGTTCAGCTCGGGCAACTTCTCTTATTATTGTGAGTGGGACTATTATTTGACCTGTCGGTGTTACAGCCTATCCTGTTTCATTTTGTTAGCCTGCCATCTAATAATTAATTCTTCATCTTTTTCATTATACATTGGAGTTTCTTTAGGCAACTTTATACTTTTCTCTGGAACTAGTGCTAGGATGCCTTTTTCCGCAGCCTCTTTAGCAGCTTTATCGGCCAGTCGGTTACCTGCGTTCGGACCGGTCTTACCTAACTGATGTGCTTTACAGTGCATTATCGTGACTGCTGTTGGTTTTTGAATGGTTTCTAACAATTTCAGTATTTGTTCTGCGTGCTGAATGGTGGTTCCTTGCGCAGGTAACAGTCCTCTTTCTCTCCGTATCGCTCCATGTGCGCGTACTGCTCCAAAAGCATACTTTGAGTCTGTCCAAGTGTTGACTCGCTTTCCTTGACTTAGTTCCAGAGCTCGAATAAGAGCTATCAATTCAGCCTTTTGGGCAGATATCGTCGAAGGCAAAGTTGGCAACGCAATTACCTCCTCAGTAGTTATTGTCTATCTTGATAAACGTTTTCCTTCACAGATGGAACCGCTTCCGTCGGCATATAGTTCCCAATCCGTTTCTTCTAGCGGCACATCTCAGAGATCCAGTCGGCTGGAGTAAACTCTTTCGATTGTCTGCAAGCAGTCACGTTCCAGTTCTCCTTTAACTTGATCAGTTGTGGAAAACGCAACAGGGTTAACGGTGGTAGTAGTTTTTAGGTAAACATCATCTTGTTCCAGCAACACCACTTGGTATTTCAGCATCCTGCTAGGGGATAACCAATGCCCCCCTTTCTGTTTTAGCACAACAGTTATCATATATGGGAAACGTACAGTAATCCTTTGTCCTCAGGTTAAACTTACGAGCTTCCTGGATCAGTAGCACAGTTGCAGCGACGGCTCTCGGACGACCAGAGCATCCCAGACTCACATTACCTAATCGCTTCGAGAAGTAGGCCACAGGTCGCCCACTTGGCCCTAGATATTGGGCCAGGATACCCAGAGCTATACCTCTTCTTTCGCAAGCAAAAAGTTCAAGTGTCTTTGTGAGATCTGGCAGGCCTAGGGCTGGCACCCCTATTACAGCCTGTTTCAATTCTTGGAAAGTAGCTTTCTGGGCATCGGTCCAATCCATTGTTTGAGGTTTTGAGCTGCTCCTATAAAGGTCAGGCCAGCAAGCCACAATTTATCATCTACAGGTGACACCACTCGACCATTCCCGGAAATGCTCGTCATTAATTTTTTTCGTCTTAGGTTCGGGGAGACGACAAATTGCCTCTTTTCTCTCAGTTCCCAATTGTCTCTGTCCTTTTAGGATTTTAAAACTCATTTACATAAGTTTCTTCTTTCTGGGTTATTTGGTTTTTTTCTTTTGACGCTCGATATCCACTGATTCCCCAAAAGTTCAAAAAGTTAATAGTGAACTTTGTGCATTGTTCTTCCGTCTCGGCTACAATTAACAGATCATCCATATATTTCAGCAAGATTTCTTGATTATTTTCTTTCTTCCAAATCTCCAATTCTCGTGCCAATTGATTTCCAAAAATGGTAAGACTATTCTTAAAGCCTTGAGGCAAGACTGTCCACGTATATTGTGTTTTTCTCCCAGTCTCAGGATTTTCCCGTTCCAAAGCAAAAACCTCTTGACTATTGGGATCCAAGGGAATACGGAAAAAGGCATCTTTTCGGTCTAACACTGTGAACCATTCTTGTTTCTCCGTTAGGGTTGTTAACAAAGTATAAGGATTTGCTACTACCGGATGAATATCTTGTACTATTTGATTTATTGCTCTGAGGAGGTCTTGAACTAATCTATCATCTTTTTCATTAGCCTTTTAACAGGCAAGATCGGGTTGTTATATCTGGATTCACATTCTCTTAACAATTTGTATCTTAAAAACGTTTGTATTACCATTACTAACCCTTTCCGACTTTCCGGTTTTAGGGGGTATTGTTTAATTCTTACCGGATTCGATCCTGGCTTTAAATCAACTCTCACAGGTTCTGCTTTTCGGATTTACCGGGAACTTCCCAGTCCAGACGATTGGAATTACAGCATTAGACTTTGACTGGTATAATCTTCTGCTGTCGGTAACCATCCTGTTAACAACAAAGCCACTGCTTCGATACGTTTAGTTTCTGGAATTAAAATTTTAATCTCTCCATTTTTAAATTTAATTTCTGCCCCTAAGTTCTCAAATAGATCTCTCCTTAACAGGAGTTTAGGAGAATTTGGCACGTACAAAAACTGCTGAGTGACCCGTTGCTTTCCTAATTTCATTGTTAAAGACTTAAAGAAGGGTCTAGTTTCTCGTTCACCTGCTGCACCGACACCACCAATTTCTTCAAAACTTAACTCTCCCTCTAAGGTATTTAAAACTGAGAAGGTGACTCTAGTGTCAATGCAAATTCAATTTTCTGTTCTCCCAGTTTAGCTGTAACCAGAGGTTCTGCTGGGAGACTCCCTTCCGGTCCCCGTCAGATACGTTCACTTAAAAAGAACAACTCTACATATGGCACTTTATTCCATTTACTCTCTCTCCTACAAAACGACAGTAATTGCAATATAGTATTGTAACTCAAAGTTCTGTTCGTTTACCATTTTTCCTGCAATTCACCCCAACGTGCCAATAAACATCCCGACGCTGATGTTTTTGGTATCTTTTCATCAGCAGTTCCATTTCCTGCACTCTTATTCTTAAACAATTTTGCTAATGCCATTATACTTATATACATTCAAATACCAAATACCAAACAAATGCAAATGACAATCGTCCCAAATAATACACAAAGTCCAACCCAGCAATAGCTTTCGCTTATGACTTACGGGCAGACGCCTAGGCTTCCACTGCAGACGGGTACCCTCCAAGCCCCAAGCCTGCGAAGCTTTCGCCACGCCTCACGGGCAGGCTTTCCAAACAAATTCCAAAGAAGCAGCGCCTTAGCTTTTTTCCAGGGAACGCTGCGAGGAGCTTGGCGAGTCGAGGGTGACGGTTCTCCCCGAGAATACCTCGGTGCCGGCCGGAGTTCGATCGACACTCGATCTCGTCCAGTCTCACTCGCAAGGTCCCATCTGGGTCGCCAAAACCGTTACCAAAATCCAGAATAAAACTCCTTAACACCAACGTGAAGTTAAGAAGCGGGCACTTCGTTTATCGCAGCGCTGGGGACACGGGGGATCGCTCCTCCAAAGGCGTGCCCCGCTTAGTATCAAAATCCATCAGTTTTCACAGACTTTTTTTGTCAGGTCATTGTTACCTAAGCTCCTTCTGTAAAAATGCATACTATGCTCGTTCTTAAATTTAACCTTTATAATGATCGGTCCTTTGATTATATAACCTTATCAATATTCTTATTTAAAAACAATCATTGGTCAGTTACACTTAGCTCTGCTGACTGGCATCTTCGATCCTCAAATCGAGATGGGAAGGGTAAGGGGGTTTCCAAGCAGCAAACTGGTGTCCACGACAGTTTCCTTAGTTTCCTGAAACAGAACGTAGAAAAGCCAGTAACTTCCTGGTGAGGTTTCTAGGGTTAGCTCTTTCAAACTTTAACAATATTAAGGTTCCTAGAGTCACGCGTAACACAGTTCCTAAAGTTTCTATGGCTACGTTTCAAACTTGACAATCCTATACGTTATGCTTCACAATTTTACTTCTTAATCAAACCTAACTCTTCTATGTGATTAAACTTTGATTTCTTTACCAGAATATTTGCAACGGCTGGAGCCCAGCAGGAACAGGGGGGGCACGGCCCAACCCCCCCAGCGCCTCGCCTCCTCCTCCTCCCCTGGGCTCCCTCACGGCCCCTCGCCCCGTGCAGAGGGAGCGCAAACGCAGCCCGGAGGGCAAAGAGGACGGACGGCCAGCGTTTATTCAGTCAGTCGCGTGCCCATCGAGTCCCGCCAGCGAGTCTGCTCCGGGGCTCGGGGCGCCCCCCGGCGCTCCCCCTGCCCCTCAGACACCTCTGATAGCCTACTTCCATACATTCTGTATGGCACGTCTAAATATTGGTATGGTTTTAATATTTTGTACCAGCTGTGGAAACTGGTTTGCTGCTAGGTGACTGCAAAAGTGAGATTTGGTAAATAATTATTAGAAATCTTATACTAACACTACCATTGAAACAATAGACAAAAGTATAGCCAAGCAATCGACTAGCAGAGGTAGGTACTCCTAAGTTTTGCAGTTCTTTGCTCTTATGACTAGATGTTCCTGGACGCTAGATGAGAACAATGCTGAAACTGACCACACGTGATTGAAACTGCGTTAAGCTTCAAGATCAAAGAACAAGGACAAGAATAAAGACTTCGAGGACAGCCAGCAAGAACTTCAAATGGGTCGGTGGTCGCAAAAGCAGCCCTTCGACTCAAATGGATCCTTCATTGCGCGTGATCGGATGTAGGCAGTACTATGATAATCGGTTGCCATCGTTTTTACGTATATGTATTCTAATCTGATTAACATGCAATTACTTATTCTATATAACCTGTTTGTGCTAAAGCGGTGGCATGCACGCTAGGTGGAACTATCCCCCGTGCATCCAGCGCTGCAATGAAGAATGCCTGCTTTCTAAAACTCCAAAACGAGTCTTAGGGAGTTTCTTCGACCGGCTTTTCAGTATCAGAGGTACAAGGGAGGAAGGAAAAAGAAACAAAAGAAAAAAGAAAAAAACCAGGCAGCGGTGTGGGAAAGAGAGGGGACCAGGGGAGGGGCAGGGAGGGACCAGAACGCAGAAGAGGGGAGTCAGGGCCCCGAGGGCCCGGGGCTCACCACAGCTCTTGTTCTTGGCGCTGCCAGGAGAATTTGCCAGTTGAGACGCTTCTTTCCGCTCCTCTCCCGCTCCCCTCCTCTTCTGTAACTCCGGCGGCACGGCCGTCCTCCCCCTAGGAGAACACGCGCCTCGTAGGTCTTGCAAGACGAGGCTTCCCAGGCACGGAGCCTCGCTCGCTCGCTCGCACACTACGTGGCCGTACCGCGCCGTCGGTGCTGCATACGGACCCCGCGGACTACAAAGAGGGATCCTTCCACCCGCGGAGAGGCAGGCTCTCTCTTGCCTGCAGCGGGAGGCAGCTGCCGGCCGGCCGGCCTTCCATTTCTTCTTCTCTACCTTTCTGTGGCCTCTCCAGCTTCAGCCGCAGCAGCTCCTGCCCGCAGCCGGTAAGCGCCCCGCCTGTCCCCTCGTGCTCCCGCGCCGCGAGGAGAGGGAGGCCGGGCAGAGACAGCCCGTGCCAGCTTTCCTTGCCGGCGGCGTTTCCTTACCGGGAGGAAGCAACGAGCGCGGCGGCACCTCCCGCCGGTGCCGCGTTGCCGTTACCGTCGGACGGCCCGTGCAGGACCGGGGCAGCCCCGCGCACTCGCAGCCTCCGGGCTGCAGTACCGAACATTGGTCGCGGGGTGGCAGCGGCGAGCGCTTGGCACAACGCGCCAGCGCGCATGCGCGGCACCCCAGCTGCAGTACCGAACTCTGTTCAATAGGTGGCGGAAGAGAGCGCTGGAGAAACGCGCCGCTACCGCGCATGCGCGGCTCCCGAGCCGCTGTACCGCGTTTTGGTTGCCAGGCAACAGCAGGAGGGCGGCAAAGGCCGCCACCGCGCATGCGCGGCTCCCGAACGCCAGTGCGGCGTTTCGGTTGCCAGGCAACAGCAGGAGCGCCGTAAACCGCGCAGCCGCGCATGCGCGGTGGCCGAGGCGTCGTGTCGCGCTTTGGTTGCCAGGCAACAGCGGCGAGCGCCGTAAAAGGCGCACCGCGCATGCGCGGTTGCCGAGCTGCCGTAACGCGTCTCGGTTGCCGGGCAACGGCACGAGCGCCGTAAACCGCGCAGCCGCGCATGCGCGGTGGCCGAGGCGTCGTGTCGCGCTTTGGTTGCCAGGCAACAGCGGCGAGCGCCGTAAAAGGCGCACCGCGCATGCGCGTTGCCGAGCTGCCGTAACGCGTCTCGGTTGCCGGGCAACGGCACGAGCGCCGTAAACCGCGCAGCCGCGCATGCGCGGTGGCCGAGGCGTCGTGTCGCGCTTTGGTTGCCGGGCAACAGCGGCGAGCGCCGTAAAAGGCGTACCGCGCATGCGCGGATGCCGAGCTGCCGTAAAGCACCCCGGTCGCTGGGCAACACCAGGAGCGCCGCCGCGCATGCGCGGTTGCCGCCACGCCGTGTCGGAGCTCCGGCGACTCGGGGAGGCGCCCGTTGGCCGCGCCTGGGGGGCGCCCGCCTCCGTCCCCTCTTCCCTTCTATCGGCTCTCGGGGAACTGCCCGGCGCTGCCCTGGCCCGGACCGGGAGCCTGCCGTGGCGGCCGCTTCGCAGCTTCCCGTCCCGCCAGCCCCGGGCGGCCAGGAGGCATCCCCCGCCGGAGCGGATCGCTCGCCTCACCCGCGGTCCCGGCGCTCGCCCGCTGCCGCCGAGACCCGCGCCCTGCGCGCCGCCACGGTGCTCCCGGGCGCCGCGCATGCGCCCGCCGTCGACGGCGCGCCGGGGGGCGGGGGGGTCAGAGCCGGCGCCCGAACGCCGGGCTGCAGTACCACACTTTGCCCACAAGGCGGCAGCACCCGAGGCGGCGGCGCTGCTGCGCACCTGTGCGGTGCCGCCGCTGCTGTTCCGCGCTTTGCCCGCTGAGCGCCCGCCCACACCGCGCACGTGGGGCGGCAGCGGCGTTTCCTTACCGGGAGGAAGCAACGAGCGCGCCGGCACTCTCCCCCCGTGCCGCACTGCCGTTACCGTTGGACCACGGGTGCCGTTACAGGGGCACCACCGCGCCTTTGCAGCCTCCGAGCTGTAGGACCCCATTTTGGTCGCCGGGCAGCAGCATCCCCACAACGATCCTCTTCGGAGCAGCGGCTGCACGAGGGATGACTGACAGCTCAGCCCAGCAGAGACCAGACACAGGCGGCAACTACTTACTGGGGGCACAGGGCTTACGTTGCCCTGCCCTTTCCCCACTCGCAGCCCAGGCAGTCATCTTCATCGCCTCCGTTCCAAAAAGCACCCGAGTGCCTGGAGCGTTTACAGCAGTCAAGTGCAAAGAACAGACAATTCGGGTGGTCGCTTCTGTCCCTGCCCCCCCACCCCATTATCTAGAGAGGAGAAGCAGCACAGGGAGCCTGCAAACGGCAGGGGGGAGGGGGGGTGGTCCCCTGGACCAAGGCCCCAGGGACTGCTGTAGCCCTCTGCATGTGGCATCAGGGTTGCGGGAGTGACAGCAGCCAGTCAACAGATGCTGGCGACAGATTTTAAAAACAAAAAATAACGCCTGGTGCAGCTGACAGCCTGAAGGCAGGCCACAAGAGACCCAAAGCTGCTCTGTGCCAGAGGGGCAGCTCTGTTCAGCACGGAACGCCGCGTCCCAGCGCAACAGATGCCAGCGGCCCACCTGCAAGCGAGCGATACCCTGGCGACCCTGGGGCTCAGTTGGGGTGGGCGCACCTTTCCTCACCTCCGTGCTGTCAGAACTCTGCTCTCCCAATCCTGCGCGCACACAAGGCTTCTTGTGCGGGGCTTGTCTCTTATCGAAGAGACGCTGCACGGTGTTACTTACCGCCCCGCCCTCCGGCGTGCAAAGGAATCAGCCGTGAAGCAGGGATAGCAAAGAGGCCTGTCGGGATAGTAGTAGTCCTCAGCAGATGACCGCAGAGCCCTCGAGGTTCCATCTTTGCTCCCTACAGGAGCGTGGCTCCGCACTCCTTGCCGCTCCCGCCAGCAAGCGACACAATTGCCCTTTGCTGCCTGCAACACGCAGTACCTGCACGGCCCCAGTACTGCCGCTTACAGAGCGAGAGGCGCTCGCTATAAAGCGGCAATGAAGAACAAGGACGGCCCGTCAAGATGGCAGGACGAACATAGAGAGCCTCCAGCATTAGCCAGGCGGGGCTTGCAACTCACCTCGTGTCGTGGTTTAACGCCAGCCAGCAACAAAGCCCCACGCGACCGCTCACTCGCTCCCCCGCCCCCAGTGGGACAGGGAGACAATCGGAAGGGCGAAAGTGAGAAAACTCGTGGCTTGAAACGAAAACAGTCTAATCATTAAAAAGAAACAACAACAACAACTTGCAAGGAAAAGAAGAAAGAAAAATGACAGAGAATGGGGTGCAGGCAGCATGCCAGGGGTCTGGAGCCTGATGGATGATGCGGGGGTGGGGGTGGTGGTGGTGGTGTGGAATATGGAAGAGGGAAAGGAAGCGGGGGGGGGACGACAGGGGGGACGGGACAGGAGACAGAAGAGCAGGGCATGCGGGGGGGAAACAACTCGCGTGGGTTAAAAACTCGCATGGGTGAAGGGGGCGGGCTGGAGCAGCAGGGGGCATATGGGGGAGAAACACACGCGGGGGGGGGGGGTAGGTGAGGGTACAAAGGTGCATGGGGGGACACGGGTAGGGATGACCTACCCCAGGGAGTCCACCCAGGATGATCCACAGCAGGTAACTCGCCTGGGATAACCCGCAACAGAGCATCCACACCAGATAATCCACACTGGGAGGACCCCCAGCAACACCCCTCAAACTGCCTGTGCTTCACCCCCAATCTTCCCCAAACTGGGGAGTTTTCTGCTTTTTCAAAATACTCAGTTTGGGGTGTGTTTCAGTGCTTTTCCACAACATAAAAAGGGGTGATCTTTTGGTTGTGGTTTTGTGCATGAAAATGGGGTGGGTTTTTTGCTTTCCAGCTGCACAAATCCAGGCGGATTTGGCTTTCCCAGGAGTCCCAAATTTGTTTGGTTTTTTCCGTTGCAGACCCAGACTCAGGGGGTTTGGGGTTGTCCTGGTTTCGGCTGGAATAAAGTTAATTTTCTTCTGACTAGCTGGTACAGGGCCATTTTGGATTTAGAATGAGAACAATGTTGACAACACACCGATGCTGTAGTTGTTGCTAAGCAGCATTTAGACTAAGTCAGGGACCTTCCAGCTTCTCATACCGCCCTGCCAGCAGAGGCTGGGGGTGCACAAGAAGAGTCGCTGAGCTAAAGGAGGATGCCAGGTAAACAGGTCAGCTCGAAATACACCACCACCTTTAAAAGTTAAGAGCGATTTGAACACTTAAAATCAGCACTTAGGCTAATCGATACCATTTTGAACACCTTCTTAGCATACAAGTAAACACTCTCGCCGGTGCTGGAAAACGTCTCCTCCCTTCCTTACAGCACTGCTGCAGGGAGATAACCCTGGGAGGCTGCGGGACGAGGTCGTACACAATCAGAATCTACGCTTACGGATCCACCGCAACAGCTACAGCCCTTGCGCTGCTGCTGCTGCTGCTGCTTTGCATCTTGCTTGTTTGGTGAATAAAGCTGAAAGCGAAGTGGAAAACTTCAAAGAGCAAAATGAAAAATAAAGAACAAATCTCAATCATTCACTTTACACTAAAAAGGTGTGCCCATGTTTATATACATCCAATAAAAATACTTATACTATAAAAGTATTTGATTTTCCTTTTCCATTACCTTAGCTTGCACAGCTCTGAATTCATACCATTAAATTATCTCTCTCCAAAGTACACAGTTATAACGGGACTAGGGGTTTTTGTGTGTGTTGCATAACGCGGAGGGACACCTGGTCAGCTGAGCTGCCCAAGAGAGGTGTACTGAACTGCCAGGGAAACGCACCATTGAAAGCCAGACAGAAAGAAAGTACTTCAGAGCACTCCGTCAAAACATCAGGAAAAAAAACCCATAACATTCAGTTGCCTCTCTTTTTAAACGTTTAGACAAATACCTAACTGCTTACGTACACCTAACAAATCATATACTACAGCTATCTGGCAGTTACAGTTTAAACAATGCAAGTCAATTTGTAAAATCCCCAGCGCTGCAATACCTCAGACTACCAAAAAGGACTGGCAGATTTCCTAATGCTTTTGGCAGTACTGAAGCATGCAGAGCAACACTTTTTCATGTTATCTCGACCGTTACAACTGAGAAACCAAAGACCAGTGATGCCATCAACTTTAGGAAGATGGGCTGTGCTTGGGTCTTTGGAAGGAAATTGACTTTTTTTTTTTTCCTCTCTTTTTTTTAAAGAGAGTGAAAAGTCTCATTACTGATGACTTCTACTGTCAAGTTGATCACCTCTGAAGATCCACTCTGATGGGAAGTTCACAAAACAAAATCTCTTTGAGAGAGAAAGACTTCCATTTTGGAAAATCTCTTTCCAACTGAAGTCAAAATTACACACTGTAGGTGAAAGGAAAAAATACATTACTGAAGCAGTAACTCATCAAAACCACCTCAGGACTCACTGTCACTAGTTACAAGGCTGCTAATGCTTCCTGGGAAAGCCTGGAAAACACACAGATGCGACGCCCATTTGTCCTGTTTTGTCCACGTCTCTTCTTTGACCTTGACTGCTTTTAGTACAGATGCTAATTATCTCCGTAACGTTTTTGAGCACTACTATAAGATATTTAAAAAAAAAAAATCATTGACTGTAAAAGCATAAAGGTTTTATCATGAAAACAAAGTCTGTTTCTTCTGAACAGCTGAACTCTTACGAACAGTTTCTTCCCTCTTTTAGGACAAAATTAGTTTCACAGTATCATTTACTAGCAAGCACACAGAAACAGAAGATTATGCTTTCAGGAAGAGAAGATAAACTGAGGGAAGTAAACTTTGTATAGGTGTAACATGCTCCAGAACAGAACTTATTTTTAGTATTTGTGTTAAAATATTTCATGTAAAAAAAAAAAAAGTAGAAGGAGAGTTGGCACACTCTCAACATTAAAGTCCGTACCGCAAGTACCTTTGGAAATAGGCAGACACACATCGTAGGCGTACCTTGTACTTGCAGGCCACTACGGAATCTTTCCGTCTGTCTCGTACCGTCACGGCAGAAGAAAGGGCAACCACGGCGAAACGGTGCCAGCTGACATCCAGCTGAGAGAAGAAAAAAAAACATTAGCACAAAGCTGGGTAGGAATCCAAAGCTGCCTTTTTTTTTTTTTTGTGAAGGTTTGTGAAGACAGTACGACTGAGTGGAGGAAAAACTATTTTTGCGTCACCTTCGGTACAGTTGTTGACACGGGCCACTAGAGCTTTTGCATTTTTCAGACGACTGTGCCTTTTTTTTTTTTTTTTTTCCCCTTTCTTTTTTGACTCACTGGCAACTTTACTTTCACTAGAACTCACTTTCCTAGATACACGCAGGTGACAGACATAGAGACCTACCGACATTTTCTCAAGCCTTAGTACAGCCGAGGCTTCATCACCCTATACGTCCCAAGTTGAGTATCTTTGCTAAAGAGCACAGCAACACATCTGTCCTTGTGAACTGCCTCGTTGCAAAAAAGGAATCATTTTTTCCAGGCCGTTGCTCCAAACGGGCAAGATCTTTTAAAACCGCAGTTGTGCCACCAAACCCGCTCAGGGTCCCTCCTAGCTTTTGACCGCCCTGAGATTTAACAGGCACACGCTCCATTCCATCTTCCAACAGCAAAAATACGTTAACGCTCTCGGACCCAGAGCGCAACCCTACGGATGTCCACGCACACACCCTGCCGTTTTGATGAGGAGCCACCGAGCATCCCTGCGAGCACAGCTGCACGCGCCAGATCGGTTTCCCCTACGCCGCGAGTTACCGGTTCCGGTGAACGTAGTTTCGGACGCTTTAAACCGAAAACCGTATCTCGACGCTTCGCCACAGTAGAAACGACCCATCGCCAGAACGCTACAAAAACGCAGTAACACCAATTGCAAACCCACAGCAGCAACAGCTCCAGAAATATTTAGACCAGGAACAAGGGAGAAAAATAAAACAGCTTCATCTCACGCACAGGGGAGCGGCAGGCAGAGAAAAGGGTCGGCATTCTGAGCCCTTACAGAAAACGGGCATTCTCCTTCCGTTCCTCAGCCCGTCCGTTAAGGTCTAAATACCGCAACACTACTACGGCAACGTCGAGAGCAGGGAACAGCAGCCCTGCCGCTGGACTTGCCACTGACCCACGCTATTTACGTAGCAGGACGCGTACGCAGAGGGACACGTTTTGCCACACGCAGCCCTGAACTTCCTGAAAATTTACGTTTACCAAAAAAAGCCATTTGGAACATATTGCCAAACAACATTCGGCAAGAAAGCTTTGATGCGTTTGACACACGCCAAGTTTTTGGTCACTTGCTATTTGCTTCCTGTTGCTGCTGCTGTTCTTCCTTCAGAAATTCTACTCGTAGCCCAGTTATTCACTACTGGTTCAAGCATTTGCCTCCCTGGTATTACCAGCACATTCACAGAGGCAAATAACTTACTTGCTCTTCTACAATTATCCAAACGACAATTACAGCCATGAAAGAGAAGGAGAGGTCAGGCAGCAGAAGAGCTCTGCAGGCTGGCACCAGTCAATATTGCACTCTCGAAGAACAAACAACAACAAAACAAAACCGTGACCCTGTATCCTTCTTTCCCTTCCCCCCCCCCCCCTTCTTCTTTCAGAGCTCATCCCTGCCTCAGCATTTTGTCTTGTCAGAGCATGAAGCGCAGGTGATCCGTACCCTGACGACTTTTGCGTGTGATGAATGCCTGTTCAGAAATAGTCCAGATCTGCAAGACTGGTGTCATTTCTATGGTTTTAATCATCATAACTCAAATTTTATTTACCCACGCATTTGTGAGGAAACTAATTAACTTTCAGACACTGCCTCTCCTTTTTTTGAGGGGTGGGGGTGGAAATGTGTTAGAGACTGAAAAACATTACGATTCAGAGCTCCCAACCACGAGGGAGTGGTGGAGAAATCAATGAAAGCAAAGACCAACAGCAGCAACATCAACTGAAAGTTGGCTTTCATTCCGATCACGTACTTAAGCGACTCTCCTTGCAAGGCTGTGCCTCGGTCCTAGGAATGACTAGTCCCTTTTTGGAAGGACAAACTTTTTCACTTAAAAGTCCTAGACTGAAGACTCCGCTGAACGGAATGGGGATTGTCCCACGGGACAACGTGCCATCAACACTCTTAATGGGGAAGGGAAAAAAAAAAAAACCAAACAAATAAAAATCAAGTACCAGTTCCCATCATGTTTCACTCATTACATTTCTACTGGCATCTAGGTGCTCAAAAACGAACTACAGGGACACCACATATTCCTAAAAATTCAGTTATACATAAAAAAGTAAAAGGCTATTTCCAACTTGCCCATAAAATCAGTATGAACAGAGAGAAGAGAAACACTCGACCCCCTAAAGAAGCTAACAGGCAGCTCTGAATTTACCAGACAGGAAATTTCATTCTTTCACCTGAACCAAAAACACATCACGGGACCAGTTCAGGAACAGGGCACGATCTGTTAACGGCAATTTTTCCATCAGCTTTTCGGCACTAGCAGCAAATTTGCCTTCTCTGTGGGTTTAACGTGGAGCATCTGTAGTGCCCTCGAACTCGCAAGTGTTTCTCTCCGCTCCCCCAGCCCGATACGTGCGATTACCTGAGCAGCAAGCGGAATTAACCGGGCAGGATTTTCTTCGTGTGACGCGGAAGGTGACGCTGGGAGAGGAGGAGACAAAGAAATGAACCTGCTTGTCACACCCAGCCAACGGTGAAAAGACAGGGGAGGATTCTGCCGGAAGGGCTCTGCACCCCAGGAGCTCCCGCCAGCCGGTTTCTCTCCCCTTTGCCAGGTACCGAGGGGACGACGACACCTCGCCCGCGCCCCCTCGCAGGGGAGGCTGCCCCGGGAGAGCCGGGGGACCCCCACCTCGCTTCTGCCCGTGGGAATGGACCGGGAGAGACCCTCCACGCAGAGACAGGAGCGTGGCGTGGATTGCATGCCCGAGGGAAGAGGCCGGGCTCCCCGCTGGCAGAAGGACAACTCACCTCCCTGCTGCTCGGAGCTGCTTGTTGCGGACAGCCCTGCCCGCGCCCGGCCGCTCTTCCGCCGTGCTGGGAGCGCAGTCCGGCCGACGGACGCTCCAGCGAAAAGACGCTCCAGCTAATCGCGCCCCCTGCTCGGTTACAGCCGCAGGTACTTTCGCCTCTGGCTAATGCACGCTCCAGACAGCGGACACCCCGCCTCGTTCCAGCTCCCGCTTGCTACAGTTCTGGCTCGTTGAAGCCCCAGCTCCGCACTGAAGCTCCGGCTGATTTCAGCTGCTTCTCCTTACAAGCTCCAGCTACGTGCAACGGTCTGGGCTTTCCATAAGGTTGCGTATCAACTGCTGTCAGAACTGGAGCATTAGGATTAAACATCAGAGTTACACGCCAAGTAAATATTCGTTAAGTTTGGGCGATTAATTACTTAATAACTATTCTGAGCAGCGCAGAAAGAAGAGCTGGACTCAAAGAGGGCACGTGGGGTCTGAAAAGCGCCTTTTCCCCCCCCCCCAGACCATCGCAGATGTTGAGCTCGGCCGGTTGCGTGCCGGCCTCCCGAACTTCGGCGTCCGACACAACCAGACCCCCATCTACGGGGAGGGACCACGCACCCTGCCCGCCCCCCGCTTCCCCCCGCAGCCCCCAACACCCTCCCACCCGCCTGCAAAACCAGCCAAGCCGGCTCCCGCTTTTGGCCCCCACACCACCTGACTCGGGGCCCATTTGGGAGCCAAAAAACCCGGCTGCTGAGCCTGTTCTCAAGGCCCAAACACGCAGGGCCGGACCTCTGTTTCTGGGCCCAAAGCCGCGCAGCTCGGTCTGTTTCCGAGCCCCCAAATCAGCCACGCGAGCCTGTTGTCAAGCCCCAGGAACAGAAAACTTGTTCTCCATTTCTGACCCTGCAGTGCCCACGGGCGACGCCGAGCGTAGCCACCCCACAGCCCTGCACCCCCGGGGCCCCACGCGCAGTTTCGGGGAGTGCTCGGGACCTGCAGAGGGCCCGGCCCCACGCCTCTGCAGGGCAGCCCCAGCACAGGCAGGGCGTCGCTTCTCGATTGCCGTTTCAGGCTTTATTTCCCCGCCATCACCGGCACGGCCAGGCCCCCCACCCCAAACCTCCCAGCCGAAGCACCCCCGCGGGTAGCCGGGCCCAGCCACCCAGAAAACAAGAAAACCAAAGAAGGGACAACAAGACAGACAACGTGGGGAAAGGCAAGGAGAAGGACACAGAAACAGAGAGAGCGCGGGAGGGATAGGGAGCAGGACAGGGAGATGGAGCAAGAAAGGAAAAAAGGACAGGAGGCAGAACCAAGGGAAAGAGACAAGGACGGGGAGCAGGACAAAGGGACGGAAGAGGGAAAAAAATTAGCGACGGGCTGCAGGACAGAGATGAAGGGATTAAATAGACACAGGGAGCATGACAGAAGGACAGAGAGGAGACAGCCAAAAGGGACAAAGAGCAGGCCAGCATCGGAGGGGAAAAAAACCCAACTGCGATGGGCAGTGGGAGAGAGATACGGAAAAAAGAAAAAAATACTGAGGAACAGAAAAAAGAAAGCAGCGACAGCTAGCTGGACAGGGGGACACCGTTAGAAAGGGCGGGAGAGGGAACGGGGCAGAGAAAGACAGACAGAGAAGGTAGTGAAAGAAAGCAAGGCAGAGGGACAGCAAGGCGGGGCGGGGGGGGGAAGGGACAGGGGTCTGGACAGAGATGGAGAAATAAGCAGCAAGGACAGAGGAAAAGAGACAGAAAGAGGGACAGGGAACATGGCAGAGAAGGAAAAATCAGGACAGCGGCAGGACGGAGATCAAAAACTGGGACGGTCCTCAGGACAGAGAGGAATACGAATACGAGCAGGGAGCAGGACAAAGGGATACAGCGAGAAACGACGGGACAGGAAGCAAGACAGAGCGACAGACAAGAACGATGACAACGAGAGAGAGCGAGCGAGAAAGAGAAAGACCGTGAGAAGCACGGGGCGGTGGGGAATTAGAAAGCGAGGTATCAGGAGCCCTGCAGAGAGAGGGAGGGTGAATAAAAAAGGGGCAGGAAGCAGCACAAAGGGTCACAGAGAGTAAGAGATGACCAGGAAGGAGGACGGGGCCAGTGAGATCCAGAATGACAAAAATAAACAGCAACAGCGAGCAAGACAAAGGGAGAGAGAGAGAAACAGAAAGTAGGAAGAAGAGAGATAGGAAGGCAGGGACACAGAGCAGCACATAGAGGCACAGAGAGGAAAAGAACGCCAGAGAACAGGCCAGAGAAATTGGGAGGCGGGGAAAGAGGCGGATGCAGATCAGGACAAGGAGATGGAAAAGGAAAAAACAGCAACTGGCTGCAGGACAAAGACGGGGAGGGGCGGGGGGGGAGGAAGAGGGAGTAGGACAAGAGAATAGACAGAAGAGGAGAGGTACAGGGAAGCAAAATTAAAAAAAAAAAAACAAAACCAAATGTCACAGCAGCATGAGAAAGCGAGGGGGAGGGAGGGAGCGACCGGGACGCACAAGAGGAGCGACAGGGCCCCGAGGGCCCAGCACTCACCACAGCTCTCGCTCTTGGAGCTGCCAGGAGGCCTTGCCAGCTCAGATGCTTCTTTCTCCTTCTCTCCTGCCTTCCTCTTCTGTAACTCCAGTCGCCTGGCTGTCCTCCACATAACGGAACACGCGAGCGCCTCGCTGCTCTTACGAGATGAGGCCCCCTAGACACGTAGCCTCGCTCGCTCGCTCACTACGTGGCCGTACCGCGCTGCTGGTCATGCATACAGACCCCGGCGGTCTGACCTGCTGTGGACTACGAGGAGGGATCCTCCCACATCCAGAGAGGCAAGCTCTCTCTTGCCCGCAGCGGGACGCAGCTGCCGGCCGGCCTTCCGTTTCTTCTTCTCTACCTTTCTGTGGCCTCTCCAGCTTCAGCAGCTCCCGTCCACAGCCAGCAAGCGCTCCGCCTGTCCCTCTGTGCTCCCGTGCCGCGAGGAGAGGGAGGCCAGGCAGAGACAGCCCACGCGAGCCTGAGGCTGCCGCAGTCAACGGCATCCCCGGGGACGAGCGGACAACCGCACTCACAGCGTGGCCTCTGGGAGAGGGAAAGAGGCAGCAGTGACCGTTATTACCGTAGCTCGACCCTGGCCGGAGCCCCTCCTTCCGCAGGGGCTTCCGCAGACGCCGCTCGTTCCCCGCGCCGCTGCTAACGGCACCCACGTTCAGGGAGACTCGAGAACATCGGAGGGCCAGCTTGCTGCCCTCACGACAGGGCTCGGGGGCTGCCTGCGGCTACAGCACGGGCTTCAGGGGAGGGGCTGGAGCTGCGGGCAGCCGCACGGGCCGAGCGGGGCCGGGGGAAGGCGCCGGGGGAGCTCCGGCGACTCGGGGAGGCGCCCGCTGGCCGCGCCTGGGGGGTGCCCGCCTCCGTCCCCTCTTCCCTTCTATCGGCTCTCGGGGAACCGCCCGGCGCTGCCCTGGCCCGGCTCGCCTCCGGCGGACCGGGAGCCTGCCGCGGCGGCCGCTTCGCAGCTTCCCGTCCCGCCAGCCCCGGGCGGCCGGCGGGCAGGAGGCACCCCCCCGCCACCGCCCCGGCCCCCGCCGGAGGGGATCGCTCGCCTCACCCGCGGTCTCGGCGACCGCCCGCCGCCGCCACGCTGCTCCCGGACACCGCGCATGCGCCGGAGGGGCCGGAGCCGGCGAGCGAACGCCGGGCTGCCCCACGCGCAGGACGGCGCATGCGCCTGGGAGGCGCGTCCGCACGGCTGGTCGGGGAGCGGGCGCGGCGGGAAGCCCGCGGAAAACCACGCGAAACCGGCAACGCTCCCGAGTCTGACCTGGTCGGACTCCGGGGGCCGCGGCGGCAGCGAGGACTACGCCGCGCCCGAGAGCCGCGCTGCTGCCCGGCCGCCGAGTCCGCGAAAACTACAGCTCCCGGCATGCCCCGGGAGGCAGCCCGCCCTGCTGCCTGACCCCGAGGGGACGCCGCTTCCGTTTCCGCCCACCCCCACGCCGGCGCAGCCGCAGTCCCCGCCGAGCCCCCAGGGCCGGTCCGGGCGGCTCCAGCGCGCTCCCGCCGCCGCCGCGGCACGGCGCGGCCCCGCCCCGCCCGGCTCCAGCTTCGGGCAGCGCCCGCCGCCGCCGCCCCGGCACGGCGCGGCCCCCCCCCGCCCGGCTCCAGCTTCGGGCAGCGCCCGCCGCCGCCGCCCCGGCACGGCGCGGCCCCCCCCCGCCCGGCTCCAGCTTCGGGCAGCGCCCGCCGCCGCCGCCCCGGCACGGCGCGGCCCCCCCCCCGCCCGGCTCCAGCTTCGGGCAGCGCCCGCCGCCGCCGCCCCGGCACGGCGCGGCGCGGCCCCCCCCCGCCCGGCTCCAGCTTCGGGCAGCGCCCGCCGCCGCCGCCCCGGCACGGCGCGGCCCCCCCCCGCCCGGCTCCAGCTTCGGGCAGCGCCCGCCGCCGCCGCCCCGGCACGGCGCGGCCCCCCCCCGCCCGGCTCCAGCTTCGGGCAGCGCCCGCCGCCGCCGCCCCGGCACGGCGCGGCCCCCCCCCGCCCGGCTCCAGCTTCGGGCAGCGCCCGCCGCCGCCGCCCCGGCACGGCGCGGCCCCCCCCCGCCCGGCTCCAGCTTCGGGCAGCGCCCGCCGCCGCCGCCCCGGCACGGCGCGGCCCCCCCCCGCCCGGCTCCAGCTTCGGGCAGCGCCCGCCGCCGCCGCCCCGGCACGGCGCGGCCCCCCCCCGCCCGGCTCCAGCTTCGGGCAGCGCCCGCCGCCGCCGCCGCTCCGTGCGTGCGACACGGACCCCGCCGTCCTCCTCGGGGCTTTCCCCGGGACCCGCCGGGCGACTGCGCAGCCCCGCCACGGGGCCCGGTGAGCACCCCCCCCCCACGCGCACGTGCTCCCAGCCGCCCCCCCCCCCTCCTCCCCGCGCGCACGTGCTCCCAGCCCCCCTGTGAGCCCCCAGCTCCCCCCCCGCCCCCGGCCTTCGGCACAGGCGGCCCCCACCTCCCCCGGGACACCCCCGCCTCCGACGTTCGCCGTCCGAGGGGCGCCCGGCCCTGCTCACCTTCTCCCGAGGGGCAGCCGCAGCCCGGCCACGGCTCGGCTCGGCTCCGCTCCGCTCCTGCCTGGGCTCCCACCGGCCCCGCCCCGGCCCCGCCCCCGGCAGCCCCCCCTTTCCAGGGAGGGGCCGTCCCCATCAGCCTCACTGCCCGCACCTGCGGCTCCTCCAGCCCCGGCCCGCAGCTGGGGGACCGAAATCCGGAACAAAACTCCTCAACACCCCTGGGAAGTTAAGCAGCAGGCACTTCCTCGATTGAATGAAAGATGGCAAGAGTCATCTCATTTGGAAGAGGTGTTAACTGGGGTCAAAATACAGATTTTAATACCCATCTTATTTTAGTTCTAAGACTTGGCGATTGCCAGGTATCATCTTTTCCATTTACCCAGGTCCACCAGCGAGGCCACAAGGGAGATTTCTTCCAGAGAGAGGATAGAGTTATTAAGTCTAAAGTCCACCATTTGCTTTTCTCCTTCATGAAAAGATGAGTGGATCATTTATCATCACTAGTCACCCAAACAGTTAACCCTGAACTTTTCACCTGTCCTTTAATACAGTCAACTCCAAGCTAAATTTTTTCCGTCATTAAGAGGGGACCAAAGATCATTTAAAATATTATTATACTTTCTACAAATACATCCCCATCTTAGAGCTTTAGCTACTAGAGAAAGTCTTTGGAGTTTTGGGGTCAGAGGAGCTGCAAGTATAAACTTTCATACAGCTCTGTTGAGGATGTGTGATTTTTCTCTGGTTGTCTAAAGCAGTCTAAATTTCCATAGACGGTCCCGACTCTGGGTGGCTCTAACAAGGATCCTGGAACTCCAGGAAATTCTAAACAGCGTTTTATATTTCAAATATGATGCCAAGTTCCTTTTTGCACTTGTCTCTACGGTTTTGGCAACTGACAGCCCCAAGGGGTGCCCGTACAAGTGTCTCCCGAAGGGCGATTAAATTAATTCTTTTGTCCACGAGGTGGATGGTTTGGTAATGTTATAATTCACAACGCTCTAATTCCTTCTTTCAAATTTAAAAAAAATAATTGCCTTTTAAATCCATCCCATTTAATTTGCTAAAATGATTCTCATTGTTCTGCATCTTTTCTCAAGTTTTGGTTAAATTCAATGTCAATATTCTCCACGGAACTAGATTTTCATCTGACTTTGGAATCGGAAGGCAGCCTGTTACTGAGGTTAAATTTTGTGTCTTTACCAAACTTTGAATCAATTACAAAACTAGATTATTTTTTTTTTTAATCCAAATTACAAAAACGGTTAACATCAAGATTAATAGCTCAAACAATAATTGTTTCATTTTGTTTATCTCATGTTTAGAACCCCTCAAAAAAACCCACATAAACCCTATACACACACAAAAAGATTACTGCCCTCGACAATATTCCTAATAGCAACCCCAATAGTATAAACTTTACACAACTGTTTTCCCAAATAGATAACGTGAAACTTACTTATAGATTTTCAGGTTTAAAGGGCCAGTTTCTTTAGACTTCCAATTTCTTGTTGGTGCTTTCTTTATTCTTGAATAATGAAGCCAAGGTTCTTCTCCCAGACCTTTACTGCTATAAGGGTTGTTAAAATGACTCGATACGGTCCTTTCCACTTCTCCGTGATTTTATATATATTCAATCTAATCTCCCGGTCGGAAGGGATGCGCTGCTACGTCCAATTCTAAGGGTCCAGCTGTGGAGACATACTGACAAAGTTCCTGAAAAGAATTGCTTAAAGAAATCATAACACCTTTTAAAAACCTATCTCCAAAGGCATTCAAGATACTCAGAACATAGGACTCTTGATATGGTCTTTCATACAATATTTCATAGTGACTTCAATTTGCTTTCTCTTCTGGCTATACTCTGATTCTTAATAGAGCCATGGGTAATGCTCTAACCCATGTGAGTGAGGTTTCCTGACAAATTTTACTCGACTGTTGCTTAAGGGTATAGTTCATTCTCTCTCTCTCTTCCCCCCCCCCCCGCCACTTGCTTGTGGTCTATGTGGGGTGTGATAGTCTCAATCTATAGATAATACTTTGCTCAACTCGTCTCCTAATCTTTGCTATAAAATGAGGGCCATTGTCAGATGACATTCTTACAGGCACCCCACATTTTGGTATTATCTCTTTGAGCAAGACTTTGACTACTTCCCTTGCTTTCTCGGTGCGACAAGGGAAAGCCTCGGGCCACCCAGTAAAGATATCAACTAAAACTAGGATAGATCCTTCTTTTCAAGGCAATTCTATAAAATCAATTTGCTAATATTCTCCTAAAAAAATTTCCTTCTTTAATAATCCCAAAGATGATCGTATTACTGATTCGGGGATAATTTTATATATAAATTTCACATCCGCTTATAATTGTTTAAGCAATCTTTGTCATATTTCACTTTCTGTTCCCCAGTATACTTTGTGATGTTCAGCTCGGGCAACTTCTCTTATTATTGTGAGTGGGACTATTATTTGACCTGTCGGTGTTACAGCCTATCCTGTTTCATTTTGTTAGCCTGCCATCTAATAATTAATTCTTCATCTTTTTCATTATACATTGGAGTTTCTTTAGGCAACTTTATACTTTTCTCTGGAACTAGTGCTAGGATGCCTTTTTCCGCAGCCTCTTTAGCAGCTTTATCGGCCAGTCGGTTACCTGCGTTCGGACCGGTCTTACCTAACTGATGTGCTTTACAGTGCATTATCGTGACTGCTGTTGGTTTTTGAATGGTTTCTAACAATTTCAGTATTTGTTCTGCGTGCTGAATGGTGGTTCCTTGCGCAGGTAACAGTCCTCTTTCTCTCCGTATCGCTCCATGTGCGCGTACTGCTCCAAAAGCATACTTTGAGTCTGTCCAAGTGTTGACTCGCTTTCCTTGACTTAGTTCCAGAGCTCGAATAAGAGCTATCAATTCAGCCTTTTGGGCAGATATCGTCGAAGGCAAAGTTGGCAACGCAATTACCTCCTCAGTAGTTATTGTCTATCTTGATAAACGTTTTCCTTCACAGATGGAACCGCTTCCGTCGGCATATAGTTCCCAATCCGTTTCTTCTAGCGGCACATCTCAGAGATCCAGTCGGCTGGAGTAAACTCTTTCGATTGTCTGCAAGCAGTCACGTTCCAGTTCTCCTTTAACTTGATCAGTTGTGGAAAACGCAACAGGGTTAACGGTGGTAGTAGTTTTTAGGTAAACATCATCTTGTTCCAGCAACACCACTTGGTATTTCAGCATCCTGCTAGGGGATAACCAATGCCCCCCTTTCTGTTTTAGCACAACAGTTATCATATATGGGAAACGTACAGTAATCCTTTGTCCTCAGGTTAAACTTACGAGCTTCCTGGATCAGTAGCACAGTTGCAGCGACGGCTCTCGGACGACCAGAGCATCCCAGACTCACATTACCTAATCGCTTCGAGAAGTAGGCCACAGGTCGCCCACTTGGCCCTAGATATTGGGCCAGGATACCCAGAGCTATACCTCTTCTTTCGCAAGCAAAAAGTTCAAGTGTCTTTGTGAGATCTGGCAGGCCTAGGGCTGGCACCCCTATTACAGCCTGTTTCAATTCTTGGAAAGTAGCTTTCTGGGCATCGGTCCAATCCATTGTTTGAGGTTTTGAGCTGCTCCTATAAAGGTCAGGCCAGCAAGCCACAATTTATCATCTACAGGTGACACCACTCGACCATTCCCGGAAATGCTCGTCATTAATTTTTTTCGTCTTAGGTTCGGGGAGACGACAAATTGCCTCTTTTCTCTCAGTTCCCAATTGTCTCTGTCCTTTTAGGATTTTAAAACTCATTTACATAAGTTTCTTCTTTCTGGGTTATTTGGTTTTTTTCTTTTGACGCTCGATATCCACTGATTCCCCAAAAGTTCAAAAAGTTAATAGTGAACTTTGTGCATTGTTCTTCCGTCTCGGCTACAATTAACAGATCATCCATATATTTCAGCAAGATTTCTTGATTATTTTCTTTCTTCCAAATCTCCAATTCTCGTGCCAATTGATTTCCAAAAATGGTAAGACTATTCTTAAAGCCTTGAGGCAAGACTGTCCACGTATATTGTGTTTTTCTCCCAGTCTCAGGATTTTCCCGTTCCAAAGCAAAAACCTCTTGACTATTGGGATCCAAGGGAATACGGAAAAAGGCATCTTTTCGGTCTAACACTGTGAACCATTCTTGTTTCTCCGTTAGGGTTGTTAACAAAGTATAAGGATTTGCTACTACCGGATGAATATCTTGTACTATTTGATTTATTGCTCTGAGGAGGTCTTGAACTAATCTATCATCTTTTTCATTAGCCTTTTAACAGGCAAGATCGGGTTGTTATATCTGGATTCACATTCTCTTAACAATTTGTATCTTAAAAACGTTTGTATTACCATTACTAACCCTTTCCGACTTTCCGGTTTTAGGGGGTATTGTTTAATTCTTACCGGATTCGATCCTGGCTTTAAATCAACTCTCACAGGTTCTGCTTTTCGGATTTACCGGGAACTTCCCAGTCCAGACGATTGGAATTACAGCATTAGACTTTGACTGGTATAATCTTCTGCTGTCGGTAACCATCCTGTTAACAACAAAGCCACTGCTTCGATACGTTTAGTTTCTGGAATTAAAATTTTAATCTCTCCATTTTTAAATTTAATTTCTGCCCCTAAGTTCTCAAATAGATCTCTCCTTAACAGGAGTTTAGGAGAATTTGGCACGTACAAAAACTGCTGAGTGACCCGTTGCTTTCCTAATTTCATTGTTAAAGACTTAAAGAAGGGTCTAGTTTCTCGTTCACCTGCTGCACCGACACCACCAATTTCTTCAAAACTTAACTCTCCCTCTAAGGTATTTAAAACTGAGAAGGTGACTCTAGTGTCAATGCAAATTCAATTTTCTGTTCTCCCAGTTTAGCTGTAACCAGAGGTTCTGCTGGGAGACTCCCTTCCGGTCCCCGTCAGATACGTTCACTTAAAAAGAACAACTCTACATATGGCACTTTATTCCATTTACTCTCTCTCCTACAAAACGACAGTAATTGCAATATAGTATTGTAACTCAAAGTTCTGTTCGTTTACCATTTTTCCTGCAATTCACCCCAACGTGCCAATAAACATCCCGACGCTGATGTTTTTGGTATCTTTTCATCAGCAGTTCCATTTCCTGCACTCTTATTCTTAAACAATTTTGCTAATGCCATTATACTTATATACATTCAAATACCAAATACCAAACAAATGCAAATGACAATCGTCCCAAATAATACACAAAGTCCAACCCAGCAATAGCTTTCGCTTATGACTTACGGGCAGACGCCTAGGCTTCCACTGCAGACGGGTACCCTCCAAGCCCCAAGCCTGCGAAGCTTTCGCCACGCCTCACGGGCAGGCTTTCCAAACAAATTCCAAAGAAGCAGCGCCTTAGCTTTTTTCCAGGGAACGCTGCGAGGAGCTTGGCGAGTCGAGGGTGACGGTTCTCCCCGAGAATACCTCGGTGCCGGCCGGAGTTCGATCGACACTCGATCTCGTCCAGTCTCACTCGCAAGGTCCCATCTGGGTCGCCAAAACCGTTACCAAAATCCAGAATAAAACTCCTTAACACCAACGTGAAGTTAAGAAGCGGGCACTTCGTTTATCGCAGCGCTGGGGACACGGGGGATCGCTCCTCCAAAGGCGTGCCCCGCTTAGTATCAAAATCCATCAGTTTTCACAGACTTTTTTTGTCAGGTCATTGTTACCTAAGCTCCTTCTGTAAAAATGCATACTATGCTCGTTCTTAAATTTAACCTTTATAATGATCGGTCCTTTGATTATATAACCTTATCAATATTCTTATTTAAAAACAATCATTGGTCAGTTACACTTAGCTCTGCTGACTGGCATCTTCGATCCTCAAATCGAGATGGGAAGGGTAAGGGGGTTTCCAAGCAGCAAACTGGTGTCCACGACAGTTTCCTTAGTTTCCTGAAACAGAACGTAGAAAAGCCAGTAACTTCCTGGTGAGGTTTCTAGGGTTAGCTCTTTCAAACTTTAACAATATTAAGGTTCCTAGAGTCACGCGTAACACAGTTCCTAAAGTTTCTATGGCTACGTTTCAAACTTGACAATCCTATACGTTATGCTTCACAATTTTACTTCTTAATCAAACCTAACTCTTCTATGTGATTAAACTTTGATTTCTTTACCAGAATATTTGCAACGGCTGGAGCCCAGCAGGAACAGGGGGGGCACGGCCCAACCCCCCCAGCGCCTCGCCTCCTCCTCCTCCCCTGGGCTCCCTCACGGCCCCTCGCCCCGTGCAGAGGGAGCGCAAACGCAGCCCGGAGGGCAAAGAGGACGGACGGCCAGCGTTTATTCAGTCAGTCGCGTGCCCATCGAGTCCCGCCAGCGAGTCTGCTCCGGGGCTCGGGGCGCCCCCCGGCGCTCCCCCTGCCCCTCAGACACCTCTGATAGCCTACTTCCATACATTCTGTATGGCACGTCTAAATATTGGTATGGTTTTAATATTTTGTACCAGCTGTGGAAACTGGTTTGCTGCTAGGTGACTGCAAAAGTGAGATTTGGTAAATAATTATTAGAAATCTTATACTAACACTACCATTGAAACAATAGACAAAAGTATAGCCAAGCAATCGACTAGCAGAGGTAGGTACTCCTAAGTTTTGCAGTTCTTTGCTCTTATGACTAGATGTTCCTGGACGCTAGATGAGAACAATGCTGAAACTGACCACACGTGATTGAAACTGCGTTAAGCTTCAAGATCAAAGAACAAGGACAAGAATAAAGACTTCGAGGACAGCCAGCAAGAACTTCAAATGGGTCGGTGGTCGCAAAAGCAGCCCTTCGACTCAAATGGATCCTTCATTGCGCGTGATCGGATGTAGGCAGTACTATGATAATCGGTTGCCATCGTTTTTACGTATATGTATTCTAATCTGATTAACATGCAATTACTTATTCTATATAACCTGTTTGTGCTAAAGCGGTGGCATGCACGCTAGGTGGAACTATCCCCCGTGCATCCAGCGCTGCAATGAAGAATGCCTGCTTTCTAAAACTCCAAAACGAGTCTTAGGGAGTTTCTTCGACCGGCTTTTCAGTATCAGAGGTACAAGGGAGGAAGGAAAAAGAAACAAAAGAAAAAAGAAAAAAACCAGGCAGCGGTGTGGGAAAGAGAGGGGACCAGGGGAGGGGCAGGGAGGGACCAGAACGCAGAAGAGGGGAGTCAGGGCCCCGAGGGCCCGGGGCTCACCACAGCTCTTGTTCTTGGCGCTGCCAGGAGAATTTGCCAGTTGAGACGCTTCTTTCCGCTCCTCTCCCGCTCCCCTCCTCTTCTGTAACTCCGGCGGCACGGCCGTCCTCCCCCTAGGAGAACACGCGCCTCGTAGGTCTTGCAAGACGAGGCTTCCCAGGCACGGAGCCTCGCTCGCTCGCTCGCACACTACGTGGCCGTACCGCGCCGTCGGTGCTGCATACGGACCCCGCGGACTACAAAGAGGGATCCTTCCACCCGCGGAGAGGCAGGCTCTCTCTTGCCTGCAGCGGGAGGCAGCTGCCGGCCGGCCGGCCTTCCATTTCTTCTTCTCTACCTTTCTGTGGCCTCTCCAGCTTCAGCCGCAGCAGCTCCTGCCCGCAGCCGGTAAGCGCCCCGCCTGTCCCCTCGTGCTCCCGCGCCGCGAGGAGAGGGAGGCCGGGCAGAGACAGCCCGTGCCAGCTTTCCTTGCCGGCGGCGTTTCCTTACCGGGAGGAAGCAACGAGCGCGGCGGCACCTCCCGCCGGTGCCGCGTTGCCGTTACCGTCGGACGGCCCGTGCAGGACCGGGGCAGCCCCGCGCACTCGCAGCCTCCGGGCTGCAGTACCGAACATTGGTCGCGGGGTGGCAGCGGCGAGCGCTTGGCACAACGCGCCAGCGCGCATGCGCGGCACCCCAGCTGCAGTACCGAACTCTGTTCAATAGGTGGCGGAAGAGAGCGCCGGAGAAACGCGCCGCTACCGCGCATGCGCGGCTCCCGAGCCGCTGTACCGCGTTTTGGTTGCCAGGCAACAGCAGGAGGGCGGCAAAGGCCGCCACCGCGCATGCGCGGCTCCCGAACGCCAGTGCGGCGTTTCGGTTGCCAGGCAACAGCAGGAGCGCCGTAAACCGCGCAGCCGCGCATGCGCGGTGGCCGAGGCGTCGTGTCGCGCTTTGGTTGCCAGGCAACAGCGGCGAGCGCCGTAAAAGGCGCACCGCGCATGCGCGGTTGCCGAGCTGCCGTAACGCGTCTCGGTTGCCGGGCAACGGCACGAGCGCCGTAAACCGCGCAGCCGCGCATGCGCGGTGGCCGAGGCGTCGTGTCGCGCTTTGGTTGCCAGGCAACAGCGGCGAGCGCCGTAAAAGGCGCACCGCGCATGCGCGTTGCCGAGCTGCCGTAACGCGTCTCGGTTGCCGGGCAACGGCACGAGCGCCGTAAACCGCGCAGCCGCGCATGCGCGGTGGCCGAGGCGTCGTGTCGCGCTTTGGTTGCCGGGCAACAGCGGCGAGCGCCGTAAAAGGCGTACCGCGCATGCGCGGATGCCGAGCTGCCGTAAAGCACCCCGGTCGCTGGGCAACACCAGGAGCGCCGCCGCGCATGCGCGGTTGCCGCCACGCCGTGTCGGAGCTCCGGCGACTCGGGGAGGCGCCCGTTGGCCGCGCCTGGGGGGCGCCCGCCTCCGTCCCCTCTTCCCTTCTATCGGCTCTCGGGGAACTGCCCGGCGCTGCCCTGGCCCGGACCGGGAGCCTGCCGTGGCGGCCGCTTCGCAGCTTCCCGTCCCGCCAGCCCCGGGCGGCCAGGAGGCATCCCCCGCCGGAGCGGATCGCTCGCCTCACCCGCGGTCCCGGCGCTCGCCCGCTGCCGCCGAGACCCGCGCCCTGCGCGCCGCCACGGTGCTCCCGGGCGCCGCGCATGCGCCCGCCGTCGACGGCGCGCCGGGGGGCGGGGGGGTCAGAGCCGGCGCCCGAACGCCGGGCTGCAGTACCACACTTTGCCCACAAGGCGGCAGCACCCGAGGCGGCGGCGCTGCTGCGCACCTGTGCGGTGCCGCCGCTGCTGTTCCGCGCTTTGCCCGCTGAGCGCCCGCCCACACCGCGCACGTGGGGCGGCAGCGGCGTTTCCTTACCGGGAGGAAGCAACGAGCGCGCCGGCACTCTCCCCCCGTGCCGCACTGCCGTTACCGTTGGACCACGGGTGCCGTTACAGGGGCACCACCGCGCCTTTGCAGCCTCCGAGCTGTAGGACCCCATTTTGGTCGCCGGGCAGCAGCATCCCCACAACGATCCTCTTCGGAGCAGCGGCTGCACGAGGGATGACTGACAGCTCAGCCCAGCAGAGACCAGACACAGGCGGCAACTACTTACTGGGGGCACAGGGCTTACGTTGCCCTGCCCTTTCCCCACTCGCAGCCCAGGCAGTCATCTTCATCGCCTCCGTTCCAAAAAGCACCCGAGTGCCTGGAGCGTTTACAGCAGTCAAGTGCAAAGAACAGACAATTCGGGTGGTCGCTTCTGTCCCTGCCCCCCCACCCCATTATCTAGAGAGGAGAAGCAGCACAGGGAGCCTGCAAACGGCAGGGGGGAGGGGGGGTGGTCCCCTGGACCAAGGCCCCAGGGACTGCTGTAGCCCTCTGCATGTGGCATCAGGGTTGCGGGAGTGACAGCAGCCAGTCAACAGATGCTGGCGACAGATTTTAAAAACAAAAAATAACGCCTGGTGCAGCTGACAGCCTGAAGGCAGGCCACAAGAGACCCAAAGCTGCTCTGTGCCAGAGGGGCAGCTCTGTTCAGCAGGGAACGCCGCGTCCCAGCGCAACAGATGCCAGCGGCCCACCTGCAAGCGAGCGATACCCTGGCGACCCTGGGGCTCAGTTGGGGTGGGCGCACCTTTCCTCACCTCCGTGCTGTCAGAACTCTGCTCTCCCAATCCTGCGCGCACACAAGGCTTCTTGTGCGGGGCTTGTCTCTTATCGAAGAGACGCTGCACGGTGTTACTTACCGCCCCGCCCTCCGGCGTGCAAAGGAATCAGCCGTGAAGCAGGGATAGCAAAGAGGCCTGTCGGGATAGTAGTAGTCCTCAGCAGATGACCGCAGAGCCCTCGAGGTTCCATCTTTGCTCCCTACAGGAGCGTGGCTCCGCACTCCTTGCCGCTCCCGCCAGCAAGCGACACAATTGCCCTTTGCTGCCTGCAACACGCAGTACCTGCACGGCCCCAGTACTGCCGCTTACAGAGCGAGAGGCGCTCGCTATAAAGCGGCAATGAAGAACAAGGACGGCCCGTCAAGATGGCAGGACGAACATAGAGAGCCTCCAGCATTAGCCAGGCGGGGCTTGCAACTCACCTCGTGTCGTGGTTTAACGCCAGCCAGCAACAAAGCCCCACGCGACCGCTCACTCGCTCCCCCGCCCCCAGTGGGACAGGGAGACAATCGGAAGGGCGAAAGTGAGAAAACTCGTGGCTTGAAACGAAAACAGTCTAATCATTAAAAAGAAACAACAACAACAACTTGCAAGGAAAAGAAGAAAGAAAAATGACAGAGAATGGGGTGCAGGCAGCATGCCAGGGGTCTGGAGCCTGACGGATGATGGGGGGGGGGGGGTGGTGGTGTGGAATATGGAGGAGGGAAAGGAAGAAGGGGGGGACGGGGGGGACGGGACAGGAGACAGAAGAGCAGGGGATGCAGGGGGAAACAACTCGCATGGGTTAAAAACTCGCATGGGTGAAGGGGGCGGGCTGGAGCAGCAGGGGGCATATGGGGGAGAAACACATGGGGGGGGGGGGGAGGGTAGGTGAGTGTACAAAGGTGCATGGGGGGACACGGGTGGGGATGACCTACCCCAGGGAGTCCACCCAGGATGATCCACAGCAGGTAACTCGCCTGGGATAACCCGCAACAGAGCATCCACACCAGATCATCCACACTGGGAGGACCCCCAGCAACACCCCTCAAACTGCCTGTGCTTCACCCCCAATCTTCCCCAAACTGGGGAGTTTTCTGCTTTTTCAAAATACTCCGTTTGGGGTGTGTTTCAGTGCTTTTCCACAACATAAAAAGGGGTGATCTTTTGGTTGCGGTTTTCTGCATGAAAATGGGGTGGGTTTTTTGCTTTCCAGCTGCACAAATCCAGGCGGATTTGGCTTTCCCAGGAGTCCCAAATTTGTTTGGTTTTTTCCGTTGCAGACCCAGAATCAGGGGGTTTGGGGTTGTCCTGGTTTCGGCTGGAATAAAGTTCATTTTCTTCTGACTAGCTGGTACAGGGCCATTTTGGATTTAGAATGAGAACAACGTTGACAACACACCGATGCTGTAGTTGTTGCTAAGCAGCGTTTAGACTAAGTCAGGGACCTTCCAGCTTCTCATACCGCCCTGCCAGCAGAGGCTGGGGGTGCACAAGAAGAGTCGCTGAGCTAAAGGAGGATTCCAGGTAAACAGGTCAGCTTGAAATACACCACCTCCTTTACAAGTTAAGAGCGATTGGAACACTTAAGATCAGCACTTAGGCTAATCGATACCATTTTGAACACCTTCTTAGCATACAAGTAAACACTCTCGCCGGTGTTGGAAAACGTCTCCTCCCTTCCTTACGGCACTGCTGCAGGGAGATAACCCTGGGAGGCTGCGGGACGAGGTCGTACACAATCAGAATCTACGCTTACGGATCCACCGCAACAGCTACAGCCCTTGCGCTGCTGCTGCTGCTGCTTTGCATCTTGCTTGTTTGGTGAATAAAGCTGAAAGCGAAGTGGAAAACTTCAAAGAGCAAAATGAAAAATAAAGAATAAATCTCAATCATTCACTTTACACTAAAAAGGTGTGCCCATGTTTATATACATCCAATAAAAATACTTATACTATAAAAGTATTTGATTTTCCTTTTCCATTACCTTAACTTGCACAGCTCTGAATTCATACCATTAAATTATCTCTCTCCAAAGTACACGGTTTTAATGGGACTAGGGGTTTTTGTGCGTGTTGCATAACGCGGAGGGACACCTGGCCAGCTGAGCTGCCCAAGAGAGGTGTACTGAACTGCCAGGGAAACGCACCATTGAAAGCCAGACAGAAAGAAAGTACTTCAGAGCACTCCGTCAAAACATCAGGAAAAAAACCCCATAACATTCAGTTGCCTCTCTTTTTAAACGTTTAGACAAATACCTAACTGCTTACATACACCTAACAAATCATATACTACAGCTATTTGGCAGTTACAGTTTAAACAATGCAAGTCAATTTGTAAAATCCCCACTGCTGCAATACCTCAGACTACCAAAAAGGACTGGTGGGTTTCCTAATGCTTTTGGCAGTACTGAAGCATGCAGAGCAACACGTTTTCATGTTATCTCAACTGTTACAACTGAGAAACCAAAGACCAGTGATGCCATCAACTTTAGGAAGATGGGCTGTGCTTGGGTCTTTGGAAGGAAATTGACATTTTTTTTTTTCCTCTTTTTTTAAAGAGAGTGAAAAGTCTTGTTACTGATGACTTCTACTGTCAAGTCAATCACCTCTGAAGATCCACTCTGATGGGAAGTTCATAAAACAAAATTTCTTTGAGAGAGAAAGACTTCCATTTTGGAAAATCTCTTTCCAACTGAAGTCAAAATTACACACTGTAGGTTAAAGGAAAAAATACATTACTGAAGCAGTAACTCATCAAAATCACCTCAGGACTCACTGTCACTAGTTACAAGGCTACTAATGCTTCCTGGGAAAGCCTGGAAAACACACAGATGCGACGCCCATTTGTCCTGTTTTGCCCGCGTCTCTTCTTTGACCTTGACTGCTTTTAGTACAGATGCTAATTATCTCCGTAACGTTTTTGAGTACTACTATAAGATATTTAAAAAAAAAAGAAATCATTGACTGTAAAAGCATAAAGGTTTTATCATGAAAACAAAGTCTGTTTCTTCTGAACAGCTGAACTCTTACGAACAATTTCTTCCCTCTTTTAGGACAAAATTAGTTTCACAGTATCATTTACTAGCAAGCACACAGCAACAGAAGATTATGCTTTCAGGAAGAGAAAATAAACTGAGGGAAGTAAACTTTGTATAGGTGTAACATGCTCCAGAACAGAACTTATTTTTAGTATTTGTGTTAAAATATTTCATGTAAAAAAAAGCAGAAGGAGAGCTGGCACACTCTCAACGTTAAAGTCCGTACCGCAAGTACCTTTGGAAAAACGCAGACACACATCGTAGGCGTACCTTGTACTTGCAGGCCACTACGGAATCTTTCCGTCTGTCTCGTACCGTCACGGCAGAAGAAAGGGCAACCACGGCGAAACGGTGCCAGCTGGCATCCAGCTGAGAGAAGAAAAAAAAACATTAGCACAAAGCTGGGTAGGAATCCAAAGCTGCCTTTTTTTTTTTTTTGTGAAGGTTTGTGAAGACAGTACGACTGAGCGGAGGAAAAACTATTTTTGCGTCATCTTCGGTACGGTTGTTGACACGGGCCACTAGAGCTTTTGCATTTTTCAGACAACTGTGCCTTTTCTTTTTTCTTCCCTTTCTTTTTTGACTCCCTGGCAACTTTACTTTCACTAGAACTCACTTTCCTAGATACACGCAGGTGACAGACATAGAGACCTACCGACATTTTCTCAAGCCTTAGTATAGCCGAGGCTTCATCACCCTATACGTCCCAAGTTGAGTATTTTTGCTAAGGAGCACAGCAACACATCTGTCCTTGTGAACTGCCTCGTTGCAAAAAAAGAATCCTTTTTTCCAGGCCGTTGCTCCAACCGGGCAAGATCTTTTAAAACCGCAGTTGTGCCACCAAACCCGCTCAGGGTCCCTCCTAGCTTTTGACCGCCCTGAGATTTAACAGGCACACGCTCCATTCCATCTTCCAACAGCAAAAATACGTTAACGCTCTCGGACCCAGAGCGCAACCCTACGGATGTCCACGCACACACCCTGCCGTTTTGATGAGGAGCCACCGAGCACCCCTGCGAGCACAGCTGCACGCGCCAGATCGGTTTCCCCTACGCCGCGAGTTACCGGTTCCGGTGAACGTAGTTTCGGACGCTTTAAACCGAAAACCGTATCTCGACGCTTCGCCACAGTAGAAACGACCCATCGCCACAACGCTACAAAAACGCAGTAACACCAATTGCAAACCCACAGCAGCAACAGCTCCAGAAATATTTAGACCAGGAACAAGGGAGAAAAATAAAACAGCTTCATCTCACGCACAGGGGAGTGGCAGGCAGAGAAAAGGGTCGGCATTCTGAGCCCTTACAGAAAACGGGCATTCTCCTTCCATTCCTCAGCCCGTCCGTGAAGGTCTAAATACCGCAACACTACCACGGCAACGTCGAGAGCAGGGAACAGCAGCCCGGCCGCTGGACTTGCCACTGACCCATGCTATTTCCGTAGCAGGACGCGTACGCAGAGGGACACGTTTTGCCACACGCAGCCCTGAACTTCCTGAAAATTTACGTTTACCAAAAAAAGCCATTTGGAACATACTGCCAAACAACATTCGGCAAGAAAGCTTTGATGCGTTTGACACACGCAAGTTTTTGGTCACTTGCTATTTGCTTCCTGTTGCTGCTGCTGCTGTTCTTCTTTCAGAAATTCTACTCGTAGCCCAGTTATTCACTACCGGTTCAAGCATTTGCCTTCCTGGTATTACCAGCACATTCACAGAGGCAAATAACTTACTTGCTCTTCTACAATTATCCAAACGACAATTACAGCCATGAAAGAGAAGGAGAGGTCAGGCAGCAGAAGAGCTCTGCAGGCTGGCACCAGTCAATATTGCACTCTCGAAGAACAAACAACAACAAAACAAAACCGTGACCCTGTATCCTTTTTTTTTTTTTTTTTTTTGTTCCCCCTTCTTCTTTCAGAGCTCATCCCTGCCTCAGCATTTTGTCTTGCAGAGCATGAAGCGCAGGTGATTCGTACCCTGACGACTTTTGCGTGTGATGAATGCCTGTTCAGAAATAGTCCAGATCTGCAAGACTGGTGTCATTTCTATGGTTTTAATCATCATAACTCAAATTTTATTTACTCACGCATTTGTGAGCAAACTAATTAACTTTTAGACACTGCCTCTCCTTTTTTTGAGGGGTGGGGGTGGAAATGTGTTAGAGACTGAAAAACATTACGATTCAGAGCTCCCAACCACGAGGGAGTGGTGGAGAAATCAATGAAAGCAAAGACCAACAGCAGCAACATCAACTGAAAGTTGGCTTTCATTCCAATCACGTACTTAAGCGACTCTCCTTGCAAGTCTATGCCTCGGTCCTAGGAATGACTAGTCCCTTTTTGGAAGGACAAACTTTTTCACTTAAAAGTCCTAGACTGAAGACTCCGCTGAACGGAATGGGGATTGTCCCACGGGACAACATGCCATCAACACTCTTAATGGGGAAGGGAAAAAAAAAAAAAACAAACCCAAATAAAAATCAAGTACCAGTTCCCATCATGTTTCACTCATTACATTTCTACTGGCATCTAGGTGCTCAAAAATGAACTACAGGGACACCACATATTCCTAAAAATTCAGTTATACATAAAAAAGTAAAAGGCTATTTCCAACTTGCCCATAAAATCAGTATGAACAGAGAGAAGAGAAACACTCGACCCCCTAAAGAAGCTAACAGGCAGCTCTGAATTTACCAGACAGGACATTTCATTCTTTCACCTGAAACAAAAACACATCAAGAGACCAGTTCAGGAACAGGGCACGATCTGCTAACAGCAATTTTTCCATCAGCTTTTCGGCACTAGCAGCAAATTTGCCTTCTCTGTGGGGGACCCCCACCTCGCTTCTGCCCGCGGGAATGGACCGGGAGAGACACTCCACGCAGAGAGAGGAGCGTGGCGTGGATTGCATGCCCGAGGGAAGAGGCCGGGCTCCCCGCTGGCAGAAGGACAACTCACCTCCCTGCTGCTCGGAGCTGCTTGCTGCGGACAGCCCTGCCTGCGCCCGGCCGCTCTTCCGCCGTGCTGGGAGCGCAGTCCGGCCGACGGACGCTCCAGCGAAAAGACGCTCCAGCTAATCGCGCCCCCTGCTCGTTACAGCCGCAGGTACTTTTGCCTCTGGCTAATGCACGCTCCAGACAGCGGACACCCCGCCTCGTTCCAGCTCCCGCTTGCTACAGTTCTGGCTCCTTGAATCCCCAGCTCCGCACTGAAGCTCCGCCTGATTTCAGCTGCTTCTCCTTACAAGCTCCAGCTACGTGCAACGGTCTGGGCTTTCCATAAGGTTGCGTATCAACTGCTGTCAGAACTGGAGCATTAGGATTAAACATCAGAGTTACACGCCAAGTAAATATGCGTTAAGTTTGGGCAATTAATTACTTAATAACTATTCTGAGCGGCGCAGAAAGAAGAGCTGGACTCAAAGAGGGCACGTGGGGTCTGAAAAGCGCCTTCCCCCCCCACAGACCATCGCAGATGTTGAGCTCGGCCTGCTGCGTGCCGGCCTCCCGAACTTCGGCGTCCGACACAACCAGACCCCCATCTACGGGGAGGGACCACGCACCCTGCCCGCCCCCCGCAGCCCCCAACACCCTCCCACCCACCTGCAAAACCAGCCAAGCCGGCTCCCGCTTTTGGCCCCCACACCAGCTGACTCGGGGCCCATTTGGGAGCCAAAAAACCCAGCTGCTGAGCGTGTTCTCAAGGCTCAAACACGCAGGGCCGGACCTCTGTTTCTGGGCCCAAAGCCGCGCAGCTCGGTCTGTTTCCGAGCCCCCGAATCAGCCACGTGAGCCTGCTGTCAAGCCCCAGGAACAGAAAACTTGTTCTCCACTTCTGACCCTGCATTGCCCACGGGCGACGCCGAGCGTAGCCACCCCACAGCCCTGCACCCCCGGGGCCCCACGCGCAGTTTCGGGGAGTGCTCGGGACCTGCAGAGGGCCCGGCCCCACGCCTCTGCAGGGCAGCCCCAGCACAGGCAGGGCGTCGCTTCTCGATTGCCGTTTCAGGCTTTATTTCCCCGCCATCACCGGCACGGCCAGGCCCCCCACCCCAAACCTCCCAGCCGAAGCACCCCCGCGGGTAGCCGGGCCCAGCCACCCGGAAAACAAGAAAACCAAAGAAGGGACAACAAGACAGACAACGTGGGGAAAGGCAAGGAGAAGGACACAGAAACAGAGAGAGCGCGGGAGGGATAGGGAGCAGGACAGAGAGATGGAGCAAGAAAGGAAAAAAGGACGGGAGGCAGAACCAAGGGAAAGAGAGACAAGGACGGGGAGCAGGACAAAGGGACGGAAGAGGAAAAAAAATTAGCGACGGGCTGCAGGACAGAGATGAAGGGATTAAATAGACACAGGGAGCGTGACAGAAGGACAGAGAGGAGACAGACAAAAGGGACAAAGAGCAGGCCAGCATCGGAGGGGAAAAAAACCAACTGCAATGGGCAGTGGGAGAGAGATATGGAAAAAAGAAAAAAATACTGAGGAACAGAAAAAAGAAAGCAGCGACAGCTAGCTGGACAGGGGGACACAGTCAGAAAGGGCGGGAGAGGGAACCGGGCAGAGAAAGACAGACAGAAAAGGTAGCGAAAGAAAGCAAGGCAGAGGGACAGCAAGGCGGGGCGGGGGGGGAAGGGACAGGGGTCTGGACAGAGATGGAGAAATAAGCAGCAGGGACAGAGCAAAAGCGACAGAAAGAGGGACAGGGAACGTGGCAGAGAAGGAAAAATCAGGACAGCGGCAGGACGGAGATCAAAAACTGGGACGGTCCTCAGGACAGAGAGGAATACGAATACGAGCAGGGAGCGGGACAGAGGGATACAGCGAGAAACGACGGGACAGGAAGCAAGACAGAGCGACAGACAAGAACGATGACAACGAGAGAGAGAGCGCGAGAAAGACAAAGACCGTGAGAAGCATGGGGCGGTGGGGAATTTAGAAAGAGAGGTATCAGGAGCCCTGCAGAGAGAGGGAGGGTGAATAAAAAAGGGGCAGGAAGCAGCACAAAGGGTCACGGAGAGCAAGAGATGAACAGGAAGAAGGACGGGGACAGCGAGATCCAGAATGACAAAAATAAACAGCAACAGTGAGCAAGACAAAGGGATAGAGAGAGAAACAGAAAGTAGGAAGAAGAGAGATAGGAAGGCAGGGACACAGAGCAGCACATAGAGGCGCAGAGAGGAAAAGAACGCCAGGGGAACAGGCCAGAGAAATTGGGAGGCGGGGAAGAGGCGGATGCAGATCAGGACAAGGAGATGGAAAAGGAAAAAACAGCAACTGGCTGCAGGACAAAGACGGGGGTGGGGGTGGGGAGAGGAAGAGGGAGCAGGACAAGAGAATAGACAGAAGAGGAGAGGTACAGGGAAGCAAAATAAAAAAAAAAACCAAAACAAAAAAAAACCCCAAACGTCACAGCACCATGAGAAAGCGAGGGGGAGGCAGGGAGGGACCGGGACGCACAAGAGGAGCGACAGGGCCCCGAGGGCCCAGGACTCACCACAGCTCTCGCTCTTGGAGCTGCCAGGAGGCCTTGCCAGCTCAGAATCTTCCTTCTCCTTCTCTCCTGCCTTCCTCTTCTGTAACTCCAGTCGCTTGGCTGTCCTCCACATAACGGAACACGCGAGCGCCTCGCAGCTCTTACGAGATGAGGCCCCCTAGACACGTAGCCTCGCTCGCTCGCTCACTACGTGGCCGTACCGCGCTGCTGGTCATGCATACAGACCCTGGCGGTCTGACCTGCTGTGGACTACGAGGAGGGATCCTCCCACACCCAGAGAGGCAGGCTCTCTCTTGCCTGCAGCAGGAGGCAGCTGCCGGCCGGCCTTCCGTTTCTTCTTCTCTACCTTTCCGTGGCCTCTCCAGCTTCAGCAGCTCCCGTCCACAGCCAGCAAGCGCTCCGCCTGTCCCTCTGTGCTCCCGCACCGCGAGGAGAGGGAGGCCAGGCGGAGACAGCCCACGCGAGCCTGAGGCTGCTGCAGTCAACGGCATCCCCGGGGACGAGCGGACAACCGCACTCACAGCGTGGCCTCTGGGAGAGGGAAAGAGGCAGCAGTGACCGTTATTAGCGTAGCTCGACCCTGGCCGGAGCCCCTCCTTCCGCAGGGGCTTCCGCAGACGCCGCTCGTTCCCCGCACCGCTGCTTACGGCACCCACGTTCAGGGAGACTCGAGAACATCGGAGGGCCAGCTTGCTGCCCTCACGACAGGGCTCGGGGGCTGCCTGCGGCTACAGCACAGGCTTCAGGGGAGGGGCTGGAGCTGGGGGCAGCCGCACGGGCCGAGCGGGGCCGGGGGAAGGCACCGGGGGAGCTCCGGCAACTCGGGGAGGCGCCCGCCTCCGTCCCCTCTTCCCTTCTATCGGCTCTCGGGGAACTGCCCGGCGCTGCCCTGGCCCGGCTCGCCTCCGGCGGACCGGGAGCCTGCCGCAGCGGCCGCTTCGCAGCTTCCCGTCCCGCCAGCCCCGGGCGGCCGGCGGGCAGGAGGCACCCCCCCGCCACCGCCACCGCCCCGGCCCCCGCCGGAGGGGATCGCTCGCCTCACCCGCGGTCTCGGCGCTCGCCCGCCGCCGCCACGCTGCTCCCGGACACCGCGCATGCGCCGGAGGGGCCGGAGCCGGCGCGCGAACGCCGGGCTGCCCCACGCGCAGGACGGCGCATGCGCCCGGGAGGCGCGTCCGCACGGCTGGTCGGGGAGCGGGCGCAGCGGGAAGCCCGCGGAAAACCACGCGAAACCGGCAACGCTCCTGAGTCTGACCCGGTCGGACTCCGGGGGCCGCGGCGGCAGCGAGGACTACGCCGCGCCCGAGAGCCGCGCTGCTGCCCGGTCGCCGAGTCCGCGAAAACTACAGCTCCCGGCATGCCCCGGGAGGCAGCCTGCCCTGCTGCCTGACCCCGAGGGGACGCCGCTTCCGTTTCCGCCCACCCCCACGCCGGCGCAGCCGCAGTCCCCGCCGAGCCCCCAGCGCCGCTCCGGGCAGCTCCGGCGCCCTTTCGCCGCCCCGCGCGTCCGACACGGGCCCCGCCGTCCTCCTGGGCGTTTTCCCCAGTACCCGCCGGCCGGCTGCGCAGCCCCGCCACGGGGCCCTGCTCCCCCGCCCACGTGCTCCCAGGCCACTTGTGAGCCCCCAGGGCTCCCCCCCCGCCCCCGGCCTCGGCACAGGCGGCCCCCACCTCCCCCGCGCCGCCTCCGACGTTCGCGGTCCGAGGGGCGCCCGGCCCCGCTCAACTTCTCCCTTGGGGCAGCCACAGCCGCAGCCCGCTCCGCTCCTGCCTGGGCTCCCACCGGCCCCGCCCCGGCCCCTCCCCCGGCAGCCCCCCCTTTCCAGGGAAGGGCCGTCGCCATCAGCCTCACTGCCCGCACCTGCGGCTCCTCCAGCCCCGGCCCGCAGCTGGAGCCCAGCAGGAACAGGGGGGGCATGACCCGACCCCCCCCAGCGCCTCACCTCCTCCTCCCCTGGGCTCCCTCACGGCCCCTCGCCCCTTGCAAAGGGAGCGCAAACGCAGACCGGAGGGCAAAGGGGACGGACGGCCAGCGTTTATTCAGTCGCGCGCCTAAGAGCCCTGCGAGCGAGTCTGGTTCGGGCCCCCCCGCCGCTCCCCCTGCTCCTGGGACACCTCGGCAGTCGGTCCCAGAGCGACGCTCGTCGGTCCGTCGGGGAACGCACGGTCGGTCGGCTGGCTCCTGGAGCGATGGGCTGCTGGGCAGAGGCGAAGGCTGCCAAATACGAGGAGCAGGACACTAGAAGAGAGGAGAAAAGCGGCAGCTGGCTGGACAGCGGGGGTGTAGCGAGAAAGCACCAGAAAGCAGGGAGCGGGTCCCAGAGAGAAGGACGGGGACAGGAAGCCCCCCAGGGATGGAGAAAGAAGCGGCAGGGAGAGAGGAAGAGAAGCAGCACAAAGAGGGAGGAGGCACGGCACGGAGACCGACAAAGGCGGCCGGCCGGGGAGCAGGATGGAGATGCAGGAAAAACCTGGGATAGGCAGCATCACAGAGAGGGAGGAAAGCAGAACAGGGGCAGGAAGTTGGACCGAGAGAGATGGAGAAAGACAAAAAAGTGTCAAAGAACAGGGCAGAGAGGGAAGAATGAAACAACAGGGTCAGGGAGCCCGGACAGCAAACGACGGAGGGAAGGGCTGGGACAGGGGGGGCGGCAGTGGGGTGGAACAACACAAACCAAACCGCATAGCTACATGCTACAGGGCAGAGAGGGGAAAATTAAGAAATAGGGACACGGAGCAAAAAAAAAAGCTGGAAAGCAAAAGGAATAGCAACGCATACATAAAGAAGGGGGGGGGGGATTCTTAAATAGGGTCATTGGAGAGCCAGAGCCAGTGACACGGAGAAAGGACAAAAGCGACAGAAAGGGAGGAATTAATGAATAAGGACAGAGAGCTGCCCAGAAACAGAGAAAGGCAAAAAATCACATGGGCAACAGGACAGGGAGGGAGGAATTAAAAAACAGGAGCTGGACAGAGTGATGCAGAAAGAAAATTTAAAAAGCTCCAGGCTGCAAAGGGGGGGTGGGGAGCACGAGGCTGCTACTTCCCTTAGCCCCCTTCTGCACATGCTTACTTAAAACATGACTGAGATCAACAAAATGGGCAGAGGGATTTCTCTTCAAGTTGCTGGCCCTCAAAAGATTATCCTGCAAATGAATCCAACTACCAAAATCTCTTTCGATTATTCTCAGTTTTAGAGCATTTTTCCAAAGCTTTAACTGTGGTTCCCTGGTAGGTTATGTGATAAAAAGCTCATCCCCATGAACTGAATGGAGTGTCTGCATTGGCTCTTCCCGGGGCTGTCCCAGCAGACCCCCAGCCCCACAGTCCAGGGTGACTCCCATCACAGCAAGCCAGCAGCAGACATTCTCCATTCTTACAGACTGCAGGGGGGTTACTACTGAAGGGCTACAGGACTCAATATGGAATGCAGGGGAAGAGCACAGGGATCAAACAGAACTTAATATGGTATGTTTACTGGAGGAACTAAAGATGGGGACAGTGCAGTGTAAGAGTGGCTTGGGGAGGAACGAGCCTCGGAAAATAGAAGAATAAGGGGATAAAGGGCTCCATTCACATGTAAAACAGGTTGCTGGTCAGAGGGTTGTCTGGTCAGCCTTGTCCCTGATAGAGGGACTGGGGTGGTGGTGGTGCATGTGTGTGCATCTCTAAGGGCGAAGCAACATGGGGAGTTGGTTACCAGAGGAAACGGGAGAGTCCAGGGGGAGTCCAGGCCACACAGCAGAGGATTTTGTGTGCACATGTGGGAGCATGTGCATGCATGCATACAAGTGAGGTCTGTACCAGCAAGTAGACTGGGGCTGCAGGCCTCAGGTGCTTATTATGTCCATGTGCTAGAAACAGAGGAAACTGAGACAGGGGCCAGCTATGAGGTAGACCAAGTGTTTAAGCCAAGCTACTGAAGGGATCCACATTGTGCATGGCAACAAACTGGCAGAACAGAGGGACCCAGACAAGCTCAAGAAATGGGCCCATGTGAACTTCATGAGGTTCAACAAGGCCAAGTGTGGGGTCCTGCATCTGGGTTGGGGCAACCCCCAGTATCAATACAGTCTGGGGGATGAAGGGACTGAGAGCAGTCCTGCAGAGAAAGACTTGCGGGTACTGGTGGATGAAAAGCTGGACGTGAGCTGGCAACGTGCACTTGCAACCCAGAAAGCCAACCGTATCTGGGCTGCATCAAAAGAAACTTGGCCAGCAGGTTAAGGGAGGTGATTCTGCTCCTCTGCTCCGCTCTGGTGAGACCCCACCCAGAGTCCTGCATCCACCTCTGGGGTCCTCAGCACAGGAAAGACATGGAACTGTTGGAGCAAGTCCAGAGGGAGGACACAAAAATGATCGGAGGGATGAACGCCCTCTTCTACAAGGAAAGGCTGAGAGAATTGGTCTTGTTCAGCTGGGAGAAGAGAAGGCTCCAGGAAGACCTTATTGTGGCCTTCCAGTACTTAAAGGGGGCTTACAAGAAAGATGGGGACACACTTTTTAATAGGGCCTGTAGCAATATGACAAGGGGTAATGGTTTTAAACTAAAAAGGGTAGAATCAGACTAGATGTAAGGAAGAAATTTTTGCAATGAGGGTGAAACACTGGAACAGGTTTCCCAGAGAGGTTGTAGATGCCTCATCCCTAGAAACATTCAAGCTCAGGTTGGATGTGGCTCTGAGCAACCTGATCTAGTGGAAGATGCCCTCACTGCAGGGAGGTTGGACTAGATGACCTTTAAAGGTCCCTTCCAACCCAAAACATTCTATGATTAACAACAGATGTATTATTTTAAACTTACCAGTATGCTATGACATCTTTGTTTCAGCTTTGCTTCTGCTGATACTTCTTACTAGCATCGGTCTAGTTTATCTATATTTGAAATTGTTGTACTGTTGGTAAGCTCTGCATTAATAATGCAGTAAGCATTTCAGAGCTAGCAGGTTACAGCTGGTTGTCAATTTCCCTTCCCTGCCAGCTATACTTTTACAATTCACAGAAATTGTTTTTCCACAAACCTATAGAACTTGTGCTAGCAGACTGCTGCCAGATTCCCACTGAGAAATCTCTCCAATGAGGCCACAGTATTGTGTGGAGGGAAAGAAAACAAAGATTCCAGAGTTCGGAATGGTAAACAGCAAGTGAACATCTGTGCCTGTGGTACCTGCCAGGGAAGTAAGTACTAGCCAATCTCCAAGTCCTTGTCTACCTTCCATGTAAGCACTCATCTATAGAAACGCCTTTGTTTTACATTACCTGCAGATATAGGCAGCCGGTGCACAGCCGTGCATACTTCGGTTCTCAGCAGAATCAAGCCAGATTCTTTTAATTACTTTCCCTCCTGGGAACTTTCTTTACTCAGGTTTTTCCTAGGAGGCATCTGTATTGTGTCTATTGTAATGTAATTAAGATGCACTTGCTGTGCATCTGTATGGGTGGGCTGTAAGCATAGAAAAAAAGTCTCACATTAGAAAGGTGAAATGAAATCTCCTGCTATTAACCATCATGCATTTGTTAGTACATAAAATATATTTAATTAAAACCAAAACATCAAACACTAGATTGATGAAGTTTCATGCAGCAGAGATTTCACTCATGTCCTGGCTGCAGCAGACACCTGTCTGCACAAGGTGAACAGAACACACTTCTGGAGACCAAGAAATACTCTAGATGCTAATACTGTCAGAGCTCAAAATGTGAGCTCTCAACAGGCACATCTAAAGAATTTGGAGCAAAAGAAAGTCCTATCTGGTTCCTTCAGCTTCAGGAAGTCACAGTGGCAGACAGCCAAACCTGCAGTCAGTTGGATACAAGACCTTCAACTCATATAGCCAACAGTTACTGCAGGAAGAAAGATATAAATATGTCAGAGGAAGTTGTTCACAGATATAAGACTTCATGCATGGTTCCATGCAAGTTTCTTTATGCTGTTCCTTTACTTTTAACTCCATTACAAGGGATTCCAAACCCTCTATTTCTGAAGGTCTCATTCACTCGGTTTGATGCTTCTCTGGTATTTCATCCGCGTCTCTTGCATAAAGTTTCTGAAAGCCGGTTCTTCATGACTCTCCTCAGTAACTGCGGGGAAAAATCCACAGTTCAGCACTATTTCAGCACTTGTTCTACTTGTGTTACTGAAGAAAGCTAGAGTAAGGCTAGTCAGGCCAACACATAAAGTCTGTCTGATCTTCAACTTCATTACAAGGCAAAAGAAATAAGTGATCCTAAAAATCAATGCAACAGGGAAAGAATGAAGATTAAGTCTGCATGCTATATAAGAGAAAAATCACACACTGTAAGAACTTAGAATATTGCTCCAAGACCAGGAGTCACAGGAAAAGGGAAGAGAGCCAGGGCCAGAAACTGTAAGGCCAAAAAGATGATGAAACATATTGTGCATTAATGAAGTTCAGAGGTCACTGCATGCTCCAAGCATAACAAGTTGTCTGGTTTATGCATGTTATACACCTATTAAAAATAATTACTTGAATAGAAAATTTACAATTGAAATTTCACAAAGTTAGAGAGTGATATCACTGGACTAAGCATTGCAGCTGGGCTTCTGCTACAGATTCAGACACCTAATGACGGAAAGTTTGCTTGTTTTCTAGGCTCTCATTACAGTCAATCCTGTTAATAAAATACAGAGGGTATTTCCTGACTAGACAGGCAGCTTTTAGACCAGATCAGATCCCTCATTCCCTTACCTTCATGGTCAATGTCATCAGTATCACTCTGCCTCTCTTCTTCTTCGTCAAGAGTTCCTCGTGTTAGGATCAGCTCGGAGGGACCCATTGCAGAAGCATCATCAGACCCTTCAAGGGAACAGAAATGGCTATACACAAAACAGCATGCTAACAAGTAAGTTAGTGTGTGCCCTGACAATTTCTATTTGTACATAAACACAGCAATTAATACCTACTCTAAAGGGGCAGAAAGCTGCTTCTGGATTCCAAAGATATAGGACAGACTGCATCAGCACCATGCTCAACCTCATATAAGCAACAGTTCAAACAAGAGCAGAGCTTTCTCATATTCTAATTTGACTGTTTCACCTTTTCTAAAGTATTTCATTACTTCTAGTATGTCCACTGCTTTATCTACACAGCAGGGTTTTTTCTCCTCAAGGCTATGACTGACACACAGAAGAGCTAAGTCTGACACATCCCACAGGAACTAAAGCCCCACTCCACTAACATGAAGCTGCTTTCACGCTTTTGCTGTGAAGACAGAAAAGTACTATATGACTTCTCAAGGCAGAGTCTTCAGACAACTGCAGTAAACTTAACCTTCCTAGTAAGGTACCTGCGAGTGTGTTGCCCTGCACACAAACGCTGCCCATGTCCTTCCACAAGTGTTCCAGCTGCTCTCTCTTTTGTTTATTTTGAGCTTTCTCCTGTAGGTACAAAGTTACATGTGAATTCTGCGTATATTTAAAACATCAGTAGAAGAGTAATCTCACCCAGTACTGGCAGTCTGTCCTCCAGCCAGAAAGAGGATGTCAATAAGCAAGTCTTACATTACAACTAAGGTTACAGAGAACTTAGGGATAAACATGGAAAGCAACCTCCAGCACGATGGACTTCCAAAACATTTTCAGCAGCATCAGGAAGCCAAACTCAGTGGAGTCATGCATGCAGAGAACTTTCCTTTGGACAGCCAGAACTGAAGGTGAGTAGAGCTACTGATTTTGGTACTGCAATTCAGTCTTCATTTTTAATTGTCTAAGTCAAAACAGTACACGTCACTGGTGCGGAAAGATACAGCGATATTCTCAACAAATCACTTTGGAAAGTTATTTTTAAAAAAGTTTCTATCCTTCTGAATGGAAGATATAAAAATCTTTCCCAATCATTTTCTCACAATTTGCCCAAAAAATTATTAGCACTAAAACACTGAGCAACATCTGTTTTACAAAACATCTTTATTTTTGTGAAGATATGCTCCACCAAATCTAGTAAAAAAAGACAGATGGCAAGCTTCAAGACAGGAGTTTTTCCACAATAAGTATGATCAGTAAATTAAATGTTAGACCCTCCCACCACAGAGGCAATTGTGTGCATAAAAGTGACCCCAAGATACACTGCCCAGGTATACAATAGTTGAAAATACTTACCAGTGTTTTTCTCAGGCGCTCATATTCTGGACGGTATTCTCTGAAAAGATAAATAGACTGCATTCAGTCTTAACTAAAATTAAGTAAGGATCATCTTGGAGGCTTGTTTCTATCCCAGAAAGAGTTTTCTCTAGGCTTTCATGTTTGAGAGACATTTCAGAAAGACTTAATGGTACTTTTTACCCAGATTTGGATTCTGAAACCAATGGATGCAGAGTAAGTGAACATGTCATTAAAATAGCAAACCCTTCTCACACTGTCTCATTGGATAAGAAATTAAACCAGCTTGACTGAGGTAGTCATTTCACTGCTATACCTAATCAGCTCATCTATCACTCTGCTCTTATGGTAGACATGACTTTCTCTGCCAGTACTTGTGCCTCCTAAGACAGTTCAATGGGATCTCATACAAAAAGACTGTTCACAGACTTCCAAACTATTGTACTATGGGATCTTTGAAATATTTCTTTAATGAAGTAAGGATAAAGTGGATGTGGATACCCACTTCTTAGAATCATAGAATGGTCTGGGTTGGAAGGCACCCTCAAAGATCATCTGGTCTAACCTCCCTTGCCACAGGAAGACATCTTTCACTACATCAGGTTGCTCAAAGTCCCGTCCAACTTGACCTTGAACACTTCCAGGGATGAGGCATCCACAGCTTCTCTGGGCAACCTGCTCCAGTGTCTCACCACCCTCATAATAAAAATTTCTTCCTTATGCCCAATCTATACCTACCCTCTTTCAGTTTAAAACCATCACCCCTTGTCCTGTCACTACAGGCCCTATCAAAAACTGTCTCTCTGTCTCTCTTATAAGCCCCCTTCACATACTGAAAGGCTGCAATAAGGTCTCCCCAGAGCTTTCCGTTCTCCAGGCTGAACAACCCCAACTCTCTCAGCCTTTTTTCATAGGAGGGGCATTCCGGTCCTCCGATTGTTTTCGTGGCCCTCCTTTGGACCCACTCTAACAGGTCCATGTCCTTCTTGTACCATGGCCCCCGGAGCTGAACACAGTGCTCCAGGTGGGGCACCATGAGAGGAGAATAGGAAGGGAGAATCCCCTCCCTCAACTTGCTGGCCACACTTCTTTTGATGCGGCACAGGATACGATTGCCTTTCTGGGCTGCAATAGCACATTGGCGGCTTACGTGAAACCCTTAACTAGGGTTTCATTATGTAGGCAGTGTATCCCAGAGTAATTGTTAGGTTATGTTTAAAACTCCTCAGCACCTCCAAAGAGCACAAAGAGACAATTGGGAGGGAGGGGAAAGCACAAATAATAACCTGCCCAGATACTCCCAGGCCCATCACAGAGAGCCATCGAACCATCAAAGACACATCTCAACAAGCCCAGAAGAACACAAGGGCACGGTGGCAGGCAGGGAATCCAAATTAAGGACTTGGAAGAAGGGACACCTTATCCCAGCTACTCCCAGGGCTGTCCCAGGAGAGCCACCAGCCCCATGGTCCAGGCGTGAAACCCATCACCATGCCTCATTGGGAGCTCTCTGGATCACCTTGTGAGCACAGAAGGGTGGCTGCCTAGGGGTGCAGGACACATTATGCGATGCAGGAAAAGAGCATTTCAGGATAGCACAGGATTTATTACAGGATGTTCAGGGGAGGAACCAAAGGTGGGAAAAGGGAGGGATTTAGGAGATTTGGGGAAGAACAAGCATGGGAAATAAACGGATAAGGGAATAAAAGTGTCTATTTGCATGTAAGCAGAGACTAGGTAGTATGCAGACCTGGGGGCATGACCAGGCCAGACTAATCAGACCTGGGAGCATGAAGCTGTAGCAGCCTCTCTCCAGCTATCCAATCCAGCATGACATATTTTCCTCTAACAATAATCTATGGTCTGGTTTAGGTATTTCCAAGTAATCCAAGTTACCAGGTTTGCTTTCTAATGTTATAGAGCAGCCTGGCAGTATTTAATGGGGAGGAATCCAGTAAGGAGCAAATTCTCAAAGAATTACTGAATTTCAACTTGCTCATCTATTCAGCCTGCCAAGCTGATCTGTTAGCTTCCTGAGGACAATTCAAACCTTGATCATTGTGTGGAATCGAGGAAAAAAAATGACTTCACGGATTTGCTGGCACAGATAGCTTTTACTTTTTCACTGAACAGTTAGCACAAAAATTCACCACTGAATAGTCCCTTTTGACTGCTGCTTCTTATGCTGACTGTTGCACTTAAGTTTATTAGAAACCCTAGACCACCTTGGCTGTGTAAAGTGTGCAGTCCTTCAAATCAAAGAAGTGGGCTCATGAATCAGTAACTTCAAGTATTCATTGGGTCAGGGACCAAAGGTTATCACCTTACCTCTCATATTCATCTACAGCTTTAGAAAGCTGAACAAAAAAATCATCCAGTCCTGTGCCGAGCACAGCAGAAACACCAACCACCTATAAAAGAAAACCATACACCAGAACTGAAGAGTAACTGAACCAAGTTTTTAGGTAACTAATGGATGATCAGAGCTGGAAAGACTAAGCAGTATCTTTAAAAAAACAAAAACAAGAAACCACCTAAACTGGAAAAAAAAAGAGGGATCTGATGATATCCATTTAATCATCACAGTGGCATAAGAGTATGCAGTAAAACTCCCGTTTCTGTCATTCCTACTTTCAACCTCTTTCTCCACCTGTTAATGTTTACTACCTCTGGTTTTTGGTTGTTTTGTTTGTTTCAGGTTTTCTTCCTTCCTTTCTTTCTCTCTCTTGTTTAACTCAGGAACCTGCGTTTTCCTGTCTGTTTTACAAATTTTACTGGGGGAGGTGGGGGGGGAACAACCATTAAAAAAACCCAAACCTGACTCTGCACCCGTCTTTGTACTTCCAATCTCAATACACCACAAAAAACATAGTTAAGACATTACAATGCCTAAACCTAATGAACAAGAGAGGGCAAATCAAAAGAAAGATCAAGTCCTTCTGTTTACTTGGTTATTGTTAATAATCCAAGTTCTCATTCTGAACCCTGTATTGTAAGTGGTTACTATGACTGCTGCAATATCAGTGGACTAGAATTAAAGAGCAAAATAGACCACAAGAACTGACATTTTGCCTCTGAAGTTCTGCCTACTTGTATTTGTATTTAGCTGAAGCACATTTTAAAAGGTTCCCAATCCAACCCCCAGAACAGCAAAAAGATGGAGAATTTAATCAGTTACTATGGCAGTACATTCAAAATGCACATCTGCTTTCTAATTTGAACTTGTCTGTCATTACACTTTTGGCCATTTGTTCTGCTTTTATTAAATCAATTATCTAAAAACACCTTTAATCAAGACTATTACTAGCCAGTACTTGGTGACCCTTAAGAATCTTACATCCTCTAATGAAAATTCTCCCTCTTTTTCATAAGCAAGACAGTCTTAAGTACTCACTTTCAAATGGAAGACTTTTTCCAACAGAGCCTTGCATTTTATCAATAGTACAGTAAATATGCAGACAATCAAGCATTCCAAAGGATTTTAAGCATTAGTCTAGGCACTGTGCTGATATATATTAATGTTTATACTTTCACTGCACTGAAATACAAGCTGTCTTCTACTGTATAATCCTCTGCATATGTCCTGTTCTCCACTCTACTATTCTAATATATACGACGTGCCTAGGAAGTACTTTAGTCCTGTATACGGCACCATTACAAAGACTGTATATTGTTCCACATAGGGCACTTATACTATTTTTGTTTTGGCTAAATTACCATTATCTCTATGAATGGAATCACTTTTTTATTTTCATTGCCTTTCTTGTAATATCCATAAAGCCATTTGCTTGCTTTTTCTTAAGTAAAAGCTGACGAAAAACACAATTAGCTGAACCCTTTTAGCGCAGACTATGGGACCATTAACATCCTCCAATGTATAGTGTTTTCAGAGAAACTGAATGGGTTTGTCCTCTGGTAAGTGGGGAAAAAAACCAACACTTTTTCTTGCATCAGCAAATATGCAGGATTTTGTTTGTTTGTTTTTGAGATTCTCTCCCTTCTTCCTACATAGTAAATTGCCCAACTGTACTTGACACTTTCAGAACAAGGAAAATTATCTCACATGGGAAACACTGCAACACAGAACATTACCTCTTACCAGCCTATCTTAGCTTTCTTCTGATGATTAATCACAATTCAGTATTAAATGATTCAGGCTGCTACTCAATGTGACAAGCAACTAAAGTTACTTTATGTTCAAACCAGCAAATCCTCACCCACAGTGCAAGACTCGTCAACAGATTCCAGTTCAACAGGGCAGTGCAAAGCCCTTTTACAGGACAGAATGGCTGAGGTTGGAAGACACCTCTGGAGATCGTCTAGTCCAACCTCTCCTGCTCAAAAAGCAGGATTAACTAGAACAGGTTGCTCAAGATCCTGTCTGAGTGTGTTTTGAGTATCTCCAAGGATGGAGACTCCACAGTTTCTCTGGACCATCCATTCCAGTGCTCAATCAGTAAAATTACAGTTAATTCTTTTTTCCTCTTCTGTTTCAACATAGTTTCCTGTATTTCACTTCACGTCTATTGCCTCTTGTCCTTTCACTGGGCACCACCGAAAACAGCCTGCCTTTGTCTTCCTTACATCCTCGTATCAGGTGTTTATACACATCAATAATATCCTCCTTCAACTTTCCCTTCTCCAGGCTTTTATAAAAGCTAGTAAAAAAAAGGAAGATTCTTACCTTCAGTGAACTGTAAAATTCATCCAACACTAAACTCATAGAACGAGTCAGGTTACTGACATAGGATGTCTCTTGATTCAAGGCATCCTGAAAAGTCTCAAAGTCCTGCATCCATTCTACTGCAAAACTGTGGTCAATTATGTCAGTCTGGAAGGAGAAGAAAAAATTTTCGTAAGTAATAATGATGAAGTCTTAGCCTTAGGCTGTTAAGTGGACAAATAAAAAATTTCCATTTTAAACTTACTTTCAAAATGCTGATCTTTTCAAAATATTCAGCCCTGCTCTGAAGATTTCCAAGCTCTGTTTTTATCAAACCAACTATTTGAATACAGGAAGAGAAGACAAACAACCACTAACCCAGTTTTAAGAAGGGATGTTTAAGGAAACAATTGCAAGTCTAAAGGCTTCTATGGTTTACTGGAAAGGTGCATCCAAAAACTGCATACTGTACAAGAAAGTTTAAGTTGTAAATATTAGATCACATGATTGAGGCCAGACACTAAGAGTCCTCATTGAAGATCCCATCCTTTCTTGATTGGCTTGAGGGTCAGGGGGGAGAGGGAGCTATCTCCACACTGGGTAACAGCCTACAGGATCTTTATAAAAAGTGAGCTGTGCTCTGACCTGAAGAAGTTATAATCTAAACTCAGTGCAAGACAATGGACACAAACAGGTGAGATGGTTCCGTAATTTTACATGGATTAGTATGCAAACAGTCTATTAAATAGTTTTATAAACATAGCTTACCACATGTATATCCACTATTATCACAACATGAAGTGTCTAGAACTCTGATATATTTCATTTGCCAGCACCAATGGGAAGGAAGAAAATAGATGAAGAAAGTATTGCTTAGCATTACTCAAGAGATTTGAGACAGAACTGACTCCATCAAGGGTCAAAGCCTGACTATTTAGAGTTAGCTTGATTAAGTTCTATAAATAAAATTAAATCAACTCTAGAAATTACAATTTTTTTCCTCTGCAAATGTTAACATTCCTTAAATCTATGTGTTTCTCACTGCACATATATCAGTTCCTTGGGATTCTTCCATTCTTATCAAGAGTCAATTTTAAAATGCTTGTCAAAAATTCCTCAAATGCTGTTGCCCTTAATTTTTACCGAAGGCTGAACATCAGATCAAAATGAAGTTTAAAGTTATGAATCCTAAGCCTTGGGCCCACCTCTCCTTACATATACTAAGGAAGTCCTATTTCTTTCAGTCTTAAGAGAGAATGATTTTTCCTATCTCATGCCTTTTTATAGAGAAAAAGCTTAACAGCTTATTCTAAAATTACTGTCTTGAGTTAGAAAGAAAACAGTGTACAAAAACTTGCTAAGTAAGCAGCAGATATCAAAGACATGCATGATTTGGGTCACTGGGAAGATGTGTGTAGTTGGAGTACATCAGACACTAATCCTACTCGGCTGGGTGTGAGGTAAAATTTCACATTCAAAGCATGGGTTTTCTAGAGGAAGCGTATGGGATATACGTGTGTGCACATGCAAAGCTTGCTATGCTGGGGAGCAATTCCTTGAATACAAAGGATGTCTGTGGGGAAAAGGAAGAGTACTTGCACCAAAAATCTAAGGGGATTCTTTTAATATGTGAAATTGTTATGTTTAAAGAGTCAGCTAGCTGTTAAGTTCAAAAGCACTCCTTTAAGGCTACAAGTACCTTACAAACAGTGAAGGTGTGTCCTTGGGCTAGTAAGTACCTGCGTTCTGGCAAATACTGGCATATTTTTAGTGTCACAGATTGGGACCAAACACTTTTTTTTTATTAAGTTTTGCTTGCTACAGTACATGGGATTCTTTCTTCAAAACAGGCAGGTGTTACACAATTCCCACTCTGAGTCATCAGTCTGCTGCTGAGTAGAAAAATAATTAATGATTAAGACAATTGTTCTGAGGAAGCAGGGAACTGTAAGACCAGATTCAGTAATGAACTTACCCTTACGTTACAAAGTTAAGTTCCCTTATAGCCTAGGGTTAAGGTGCAAAACATTTTTCAAACTGTTAGTATCATCTCCAACTTGAATGTTTGGGTGTAAGTGTCCATCCCTGATTCTTCTTGTGCATTTATATACCAGATTAAAGACCACTTTTAGATTCAGTTTTCAGCCTGCAGCTCCCTCCCAGTCTCTCTTTTCTAGAAAATCTATTATTGTGGTAAGACAAAAACAGTACAGCAAAGCAAGCTAAACAGAACAATGTTCCACTAGGACATAGAAACCATAGCTTTAACTTACTTTGTTCATGACAACAATGAAAGGTAGCTTTGTCTTGTACAGGATACTGGGGCAGGAGGTGGGGGACAAAAAAAAAAAAAAACACCACAAAAAACATTAAAAATTAATTTAAATCTCACTAGAATAGAAAACCAGTTAAGCATAAGGCAGACAAGACTTGTGCAAAACTGAATACATTTGACTTCAAAGATAAGTATTTTCCTCCACATCAAGTAGAATGTAATTTTCACCCAAATCCTGCTTACCATAGTTGAACAAAATATGCCCCCCCCCAAGATGTAAGCGCACATCTGTAAGATATAAAATCTCCTTCTATGCACCCAGTTGATTTTGATTACTATTTCCTATGACTCTCAGATCCAAGTTTTTAACTCTGTCCGCATTTTCTAGTTATTTTGACTCAAACCTTAGGTTCTGAGGTATTTGTGAACTGAGCAATGAATTCAAACAACTCAAAACATCTATAAAGCAAAACTACATTGAAACATGAGCTTACATATTCATTTCACTGTATATATTCTAGCATCTTTTGCTCAACACTAGTGTCAGAAAATGCAGCATGTAATAAGACACGTTTTGCATAATCCTATCACAGTGATATAGCTTTTGACCTTGGTACAAGGATTGATAGGTTTTTTGAAAACCTTTTACCAACATTTATCATGAATTATGACAGCTCTAGATATATTGATCCTTAAATAGGTATTTAGTCCCTGGTTTAACATGAAAGAAAACAGATAAATCCACATACGAGGAAAAAGACAATAAATCAACAACTCCATGCTATGCTGAGCTCCAAACAAATCTTGAAGAATCACTGAAAGTATCAATAACATTAAAAAAATAGAATAAAATATCATGTGTTTACAAGAAGAAGCTTAAACAAGGCTATCTTGATACATCTTAGATAAATGATTTTATAAGCAACAGGCAATGTGTTAGGTCTCATGTAACTAGAGGTTATCACACTAACGTCTGATGGATTATTTAATGCTTTCAGTGGGAACTCTGACCCAATGACCTCCAGATGTCCACTGACACCTAAACTATTTTGCTTATCCAATGGGAAAACCACTAAGAGAATAACCAAAACAGCATTACGTGGATATAAGGCATCATCAATGTGCAGTCGAGCCCAGAAAGCCCACTGCATCCCGGTCTGCATCAAAAGAAGCGTGGCCAGCAAGTCGAGGGAGGGGATTCTGCCCCTCTACCCCACTCTCGTGAGACTCCACCTGGAGCACTGCATTCAGCTCTGGGGCCCACGGTACAAGAAGGACATGGACCTGTTAGAGTGGGTCCAAAGGAGGGCCACAAAAGCAGAGGACTGGAACACCTCTCCTATGAGGAAAGGCTGAGAGAGTCGGGGTTTTTCAGCCTGGAGAAGGGAAGGCTTTGGGGAGACCTTATCGCGGCCTTTCAGTATATGAAGGGGGCTTATAAGAGAGACAGAGAGACAGTTTTTGATAGGGCCTGTAGTGATGGGACAAGGGGTGACAGTTTTAACCTGAAAGAAGGTAGGTTTAGACTGGACATAAGGAAGAATTTTTTTATGATGAGGGTGGCAAGACACTGGAGCAGGTTGCCCAGAGAAGCTGTGGATGCCCAACCATTGGAAGTGTTCAAGGTCAGGGTGGACAGGGCTTTGAGCAATCTGATGTAGTGAAAAATGTCCCTGCCCACGGAAGGGGGGCGTGGACTAGATGGTCTTCAAAGATCCCTTCCAACCCAAACCGTTCTATGATTCCCATCCAAAATAAGTATCAGAGACACAGCAATCAAAGCAGATAGACTGCATTTTCAGCTTTTCTTACCTGCAGGCATACAGCATGTTGGACATAAAGGTGATAGGGTTAGTACTGCGAGAGGTGTCCATCACATAAACAACAACTGAAGGAAAAGAGGAAGCCTGGAAACCCAAAGTAAAAGATATTTTAATTAGAAGTACATGCTGTTCAACAGCAACTTCGTTCACACAGTCTCACTGACAAGTCATGTAGAAAACACTTACCAAGGCCTCAGTTATGATGGTTCCTGATGCTGACCAGGTGAATACCTCAATTTGCCCTGGTGTGTCAATAATAACATACCTGGTAAGAAGCCATCACCAACAAAAAATAAGGGAAAATTAGTTAAGCACAAGGTCCTGTTCTAACTAGATTACCACAAGCAAGTAATGGCAAATCACATTATTATTCTGTTACAGATCAGAAAAGCTTCTCCCAAACAGTGACAAGATTTATGGGCACGCCTGAAAATTTCCTGTGTAAGTTTTGCAACTAAGCAGCACGTACTCTCTTCAGATTCTATTAAAGTTGAAAGCATCCATTTGACACTTAGTACTGCAAACTCTTCAGAAGAAGAATTAATTGTTGCCTATTTGAACAGTGCGCGAGAAAAAGTTGGAGTCTAATGGAAGACAAGAAGCAGAACTGGAATCAGCAGACATTTCCTTGATATATCCTTGTTTATCTAATTCTATGCCCTTTTCCACATAAAATTTACACCAAGGCTGAAAAACAAGTAGAAAACATGCAGAGAGCCTTTTTAGGATTTCGTATGGTTTTCCTACAGTGATCCCAGAAAAGTAGAACTTGATAGAATGTACTCACTTAGATGCATTTTGCCTTTTTTCAATAAACTTCATCACCTGATTGAAAAAGAAGGAGTATACTTTGTATTTCGGCTCACAACAGGAAACTCTCATGATCATTTTGTAACAGAAACTACATTAACTTGCACAGCTGCATGTATGTATCAAAAGAAGATTAGAGTGTCTAAGCTTTTCAGTGTGTGAAAATGCCCTCCTAAGGAAAAGTGAAAATGCTTAGACCACTGCAAGGTCAAAGACAGCCTTGATTTTGTCTGTGTTCTAATACCCGGCTAAAGAAATGGTATAACAAACGCAGTTGTTCCCTACCTTTTTACTAAGAGATTGTGCACTGTCTCAATCTCTTGCCCAAGTTCCCACCCCAGCACTGACTTAGCATTATGATTTAAGAGAGCAGTCAGTTATCCAGTAACCCTAGGAAAACTTAACCCATTTCCAGAAGTGAGCTTCCCTACTTCAAAATCAGAGCATTCATATGAAAGGTTTTATAGCAAATGTGGGAGCAGCTCGGAACACCTGGCATTTGTTTCAAGAGTGAACGTTAGAATTTGTTGTGCTGCATGTTTGCCAAGCCTTTGAAGAACTAGTTTTACAAGATCGGGTTGGAGGATGGCCTGGTGTATGCCTGGGAAGATGTGGCTGAAGACAGTCACGAGTATGCGTATGGAATGTTTTTATCTTTAACTGTTCTGAGGACTGGCAAACATCCCAGCCAAGCCAGATATGCGCTCCTGTGTTAGTAACATGTAAGTATGCTGTAAGAGACAATAAAGAGTTCCTTTTTTCCCGTTGCTTCGGAAGCATCTCGTTGTCATCCCGAGTGCCTCTTTCATCGCCGCAAGTGAACACGGTGCAACAGAACAGTTATGTAAAAAGACTAAAGAATGTTCTGTACACGTGGCTTCTAAATTCTACTTTTAAAAAAGCTGAAAAACTGAAGTCTCTCATATGAAAGCTAATGTGCTTTGGCAGCTTTGTAAAATACATGGCTCTGTATGGAGAATACTCTAACTCCAAAGAAATAATTAGGAAGCTAACCAAACACAGTGCTCTCTGACGTTCCAAATACACAAAAAATCCCACAGCCTCCCAGCACAGTATCACGTAGGAACAACCTCGTACCTGATCAAATCTTGTAGCAAAGAGATTGAGAGAGGTCACTATTCCACCATTTGGGCCCAGCCCATATCTAGACACTTCATTTAGGAAAGCAGATGATTATGCAGGCCTCAGAGGGCTGCTTCTTCAATTCTGTATTAGTTGGCCATGCACAATGCACATTGGATACCTTGCAGCAAAGACAATGCCTCTAATATACAGTTAAGTCTTTTAAGTGATGCAGTAGCATAACAAATACAAAGTGATCTCTCTCTTGCCCAAACACTGTGATTGACAAAAGGAAAAGGGGCTATGTTGTGGCTTCTCCTTGCTATTATTCAAGCATTACCATTCTGTACAAAGACAAAATATATGTATGTGTATACATCAAAGCCTTCTTTGTCTTTCCAAAAAGATTTACAACACAGCCAGTAACTCAGAATTTAACAATGCCCTGAATGCACTTAATTTTAAAAATTTATACTTCAAAAGATAATTAAAAGGTTTCTCGCACAAATACATTTTTAGCACAATTTAAATTATAACATGAATGAATGTTGTAAAGATACTCAAAGTGTCGGCTTGAATATGAGGATTCCAAAATCCTTTTTCACACATACATATCTATATACTAATTACGTTCAAACAAAGAATTTATTTTTTTTTAACTGCATAAGAACCAGTACTGATTTTCATGAGTACATACCATTTTCTAGGGCCACTACTCTCAATATCCAAACATGAGGCCAGACACCCTCCTTAAGCACTATTTAATGAGATGCTTAAACTCCAGTAATGGCTAACAGACACAGTAAAGCAAATAATGCACCTACATACCAAACTGAAACTTAATACTTGGATGTTTTTCTGGTAACTCCAAATCAAACAACAGCCAAAATCAAGAATCCTATCCCCCACCATCTTTATTTTTGTCTAAAATATTAAATTTAAGAGTCACACTAGCAACTCAAATCCAAACACTGTATATTATCTCCATCTGCACCAGCTATTAACTTAAGAGATAAAGGACCTCCATAACCCTCTGGAAGTGCAGTCATTTTAGTGTAATGTTACTGAACTATAGTCATCAAACTACTGTGCAACAAGAGCCAACTGTCCAATGTCTCTGAGATTCAGAAAGACAACAGTGCTTTGATTATGGTCAAACAAAGTGGAAATAGTTTCCTCCACCTACCACAGGCAAATAGGAATTTGTGTATTTGTTTGTAACAAATAAAACTAGACTTCTTAAAACATGGAGAAGAGGCTGCTGGCTTCCACAAAAAAAAGATACAAGTCGTCTGAAAGAACAAAAAAAAAAAAAAAGGTGTGGGCAGAGTGCCTATTATTTGTAAAAAAGTACTACTTAGCACAGGAGAAAATAAGCTAAGGAGTATCAAATCTTGTAGAAGATATGTTTCTAAACTCACATGCAAGAAATACATAGTCAAAACCTTCTGATCTTCACACAACACTGCCTTACTGCAACCTCCAACACCTCCTGCCTGCTTCGTTGTAGTGTGTGGAAGTGACAGACTCTTTTCACAAAATCTGAGATTCCAAATATCATTATTTAGACAAAAAAAGGATACTGTTTCATGACTTCTTTGTACTTCACAGTGTCCCTGATATCTAGAGGAGGAAGACGTACAAATAGTTTTAGAACATCACTTTTAAAATATCCTTCTTCATCAATTTGCTGATAGGTGAAAGCCCTTCTTTTTCCAGTAAGTCTCCTTTTGTCTCAGTAACAGATCTAGCACCAACAGAAAAAAATCTCCCAAACAGAATAAATAAGATCTAACAGATTAGCTATGCTCTCAACATATATGTGAAACCCAGCATAACTCATGTGAAACACCACTAATTTAGGTATTTAGCAGTAACCGTTTCAGCTGAATTTTATTCTCATCTGATCAACATCAGTTAACAAAGTACATATATGTAACTGTATTATTAGAGATCCAGCACTGGAACAGATACTCTAATTATTCATCTGACATCAGTCATCTGACAAAGAAAAAAACCCACAAGAACCCAAACACATCAAATCACACCAGATGATGTAAAAAACCGTACAAACGCGATGGAAGAATACCTTTGGTCCTAAAAGTTCACATGTTAAAGACTGGCAGGAGAAAAGAGTTAAATTTACAAAAACAGAAAACCTTAAAGGCCTTCCTTTTGTTAGGACTTGGAATCTCTTAAAGAGAATGCAAGCAACCTAGCCAAACCCCTCACGTACCCCTCCCCCCCCCCCGCTTCCGCGAAAGACAGGAAAAGCAGTATACCAAAAACGGGTTTACTTTTTCATGGCAAACCACACTGGCTTTCTTCTGGCGGACTCCACAAACACGCCACACCTCTGGCCCGGGACCACCCCCTCCCTCACAGCGCCCGCCGCCCGCCACGGCCCGCGGCTAAGCCGGGGCGGCAGGACTCACCGATGTTAGCCGGGAAGGGCAGGTCGTGCACGGCGGGGTCCAGGTTGATCACGTACGGGGGGCAGCGCTGCTCGTGCAGGTGGGCCGCGAGTCGCTAAGGGGACACGAGGAGGCGTCAGCCCTGCTGGACACGGGGGAAGCGCTGGGGGAAACCTACCGGCAGCTCCCCGCAGTCCCCCAGCCGCCCCTCACCTGCACGAAGGTGGTTTTCCCGGAGCCGGCCATGCCCAGCACCAGCACGCACACCGGGGCCGGGGCCGTCGCCGCCGCCAGCCCGCTCGCGGCCGCCATCTTCCCAGCACCCGCTTGTCCTTCCGGGGCGCGAGGAGCACGGCGAGCGGGCGGCCGCCCCCACAGCACCCCGCCGTGACGCGCGCGGGACTCGGCCGTCGCCCTGCCGCCGCCGCCGCCGGGTACGCACCGCGGGCTCGCGCGGCTTCCCCGCGCCGGACGGGCCCGGTCGCGGCCCGGGGGCAACTGGCAGCATCCCCCCGCGAGGCTCGGGGCCGGCTGCCGCCGTGAGGAAACTGCTGTCCTAGGACTGAACAGTTACTATGATGAGGCAGTCGGCAACATTTCTTCTGCCTCGCCGAAGGGTCGAGTGAACGGAAGTGCAGAGTCCAGAAGCAAGTGAACCATTCGCAGGCCTGCTTACTGGTTGGAAATGAGGGGAATAAAAACCAGCATTAACAAATCATCAGAAAGAAAAAGGTACTCATCACTCTTGGCTTGATGCGAAAGTGGTTTTCTCTCTGGTTCTTTTATGAGGGATTAGATGACTTCTGAAAGACATGCTGCAGTTCAGCCACAAATTATGAGCTTGGTAATGCTGCTCGTGTATTAGGAGAAATAAGCTTCCTCCACTGCAGAAACATAGGTCAAATTCTCTGATGTTATGCAGTTCCTTTTGAGTGACTTGTCTATTAAAATTAATGATTCTGTGACTGAACTCAGTTTTGTCTGTAGAAGAGATATGTATAACGGTTCTGCCAATCATATCAGGAATATGCTTTGAGAGCTTTAAAAGTAGAACAAACAACACTAAAGGTGTAGAAAAGGGGACCGTTCAGCAGTATTCTGGATTAGACATAGCTTTTGTGGTTGGTAAATTATTATTATTTTTTTAAGGATGTTTTTGTTTCTTTTATTTTCTTGCTTCTGTCACTTTGATTTTCTGATTTGAAGTGGTTTGGGTCTTAGGTTGTTGTAGGAACGTTCAAATTTCCTGGCCTAGGAGCTGTTTTCCAAACTTATAGTGTGGTGGAGAGCCAAAACATTACTCTTTAATGCACTTTCTTCTTATCTCTAAGTCAGAATCTGTATTCCTCCTGTTGTGGGGAGAGCCGAGTCTGGTAGTTTGATAGAAGCAAAGTTGCTGCAGCTCCACGCCCCCAGGTCCAACCAGTAGCGAGACTAAGTGTGTATTCCTGTAGGTATAAACACACACATACAATGTGTATACACAGCCAGCCATACAGCTCAACACGAAGAGGCATGCTCAGCACTCACACAAATGGCACCAATGGCTTCCATCCTGTTTCCCTCTCTGGCTGATCAGGATGAGGATGTGTTAGTGAGAGAAAAGAAGCATATATAAAATGTGTATATAAAAGAGGTACATATATATGCATGTGTATGTTTGCATCTGCATGCATATGTGCAACGTGGATCTCTCCTGTAGTTGGACTTAAACATTCAATCTATTCAGTATCTGGCCTTTAGATCCCGGTCTCCTCAATTGCTGGTACGTGGACGTACTAGGCTCCGAGGCCTGCGGAGCCATGCCAGTTGCTGGTGTAGACCTCCTTACAGACAGGCTCACACTCACAGACACTACTCTCCCCGGTTCCTCTGACTTGTACGCTGACCAACCACCTGTTTACAAACAAGTGGCCCTTTTTATCCTCTTACACCTCTATTTTCCCACACTTGATCCTCCCCAAATCAGCTAATTCTCTCCCTTTCCCTTCCTCTGATACCACTCCTAAACATCCAGTCTTGTGTAATCCTGAATTGTTCTTCAGTAGCTTCCCACGTGTCACATAACCCTAGGCATTAATGCCACACTCTCCCTTCTCACTGTTTCCCCCTTCCAAAGGGTGCTCCAGAGGGCGGCTCCCATTGACTCATCCTGGTGGGTCTCCTGGGACAGACCTGGGAGGAAGGCATCTGTTTCTTTGAGTCCATAATTTGTGTTCCCCTGCCTGCCATTGTGCTTCTGTACTTCTCTGTGTTCACGGAGATAAGCCTTTGATAGGCCTGGAAATAGTGAGGGGAGGCAGGATATTTTTGGGTTTCCCCACTGGCTGTTGTTTCTCTATGCTCCTTTTTGTGTGTGTGCAGATGAGCTTTTTATGACATAACGTAGCACCTTCTGGCTCTCTTCCTGAGGAGTATTATTTTCCCAGACCACGCTGTGGCACTGTTTCTTCCATATCTTCTGTGTCGGAGGATTGCAGGCTGTGGTGTGCCTAAATGTTACTGAGTCAAAAGGCTGCGTCTAGCTCACTGGTGTCCAGGTGCCTTACCAAAAAAATTATTTTTTTTTTTAAGTATTGAATACAAGGATAAGCTGAGGCAGCAGCAGACTCAAAGCTGTTATCCAGACTGAATGATGAGACTGAAGCATTTCTGTTCTTACTTATTAGCAGGAGAAGTACTGTTGAAAGGCAAGAGGAAATCTGAGCAAGGGGAAGGTGAAGATCTTAAAGACTCTCCCAAGAAGAGGCAGAAGATTTCAGGTAATACAAATAACTTGTGATTCCTAGTTGCAAACTTCCAGGTACTTCAAGCTTCCTCTCTGCCCAAATGCTATCCTCTGCTGTAGTCCAACTCTATTTCTGATTTTGAGTATTTTGTTATAGGAGACTGTTGACTAGTTTCTGGTTTACATTGGGAGATCATTGTTCTAATTTCAGTCTCTCTTAAAAGTCCAATGAAGGGAGGGAGCACAGGAAGTAGGGGAGGTATAAGCTAGTCTGCTTCATTTCAGTTTCCCAAGAGATTCTGGACTAAATAATCAGACAAATTACTTGTAAGCATCTGGAGATTAATGAGTAGATGATAACAGCAATATGGGTTTGTTAAGGAGAAATCAAACCCAATCACTTTAATTTTACCACAGAGATGGAATGCTTGACATCATATGTCCTTCATGCCTTCAAAGGGTTGTTAATCAGTGGTTAGGTGCAAAAGGAAGTGTACAAGTGGTGAAAGGAGGAGCAGGTGACACAGGAGAAGTATACATTTGCTATCCAATCTTGCAAGGATGAGGTTAGGAAAGCCAAGGCCAACCTGGAGTTGAATCTGGGAAGGGATGTGAAAGGCAACAAGAAAGGATTCTACAAGTACATGAGCAACACAGGGAAAACTAGAGAAAGTGTGAGTGCACTGCTGAACAGGGCAGGGAAATTGGTGACAAATGGTATGGAAAAGGCTGAGGTACTCAATTGCTTTCTGTGCCTCGGATCTTTATCAGTTAAAGGAATCTAGGAATCTCAGGTGCCTGAGACCAGAGGGGAAGTCTGGAGCAAGGAAGCCTTACACTTAGTGAAGGTTAAAGTGCTTAAACGAACTGGACATACGTAATCATTTGTCAGCAGTCCTAGCTAACCGGGGAGGTCCCAGTTGACTGGAGGTTAGCAAATGTGACACCTATCTACAAGAGGGGCCGGAAGGAGGATCCGGGGAACTACAGGCCTGTCAGTCTGACCTCGGTGCCGGGGAAGGTTATGGAGCAGATCATCTTGAGTGTCATCAAGCAGCATGTACAGGACAACCAGGTGATTGGGCCCAGTCAGCACGGGTTTATGAAAAGCAGGTCCTGCTTGACTAACCTGATCTCCTCCTATGACAAGGTGACCCTCTTAGAGGATGAGGGAAAGACTGTGGATGTTGTCTACCTAGACTTTAGTAAAGCCTTTGACACCATTTCCCACAGCATTCTCCTGGAGAAACTGGCTGCTCATGGCTTGGACGGGTGTACTCTTTGCTGGGTAAAAAACTGGCTGGATGGCTGGGCCCAAAGACTTGTGTTGAATGGAGTTAAATCCAGTTGGCAGCCAGTCACAAGTGGTGTTCCCCAGGGCTCAGTACTGGAGCCAGTTCTGTTTAATATCTTTATCAGTGATCTGGACGAGGGGATCGAGTGCACCCTCAGTAAGTTTGCAGATGACATCAAGTTGGGCAGGAGCGTTGATCTGCTTGGAAGGTAGGAAGGCTTTACAGAGGGATCTGGACAGGCTGGATCAATGGGCTGAGGCCAACTGTATGAGGTTCAACAAGGCTCAGTGCCTGGTCCTGCACTTGGGTCATGACAACCCCATGCAACGCTACAGGCTTGGGGAAGAGCATCTGGAAAGCTGCCCATCGGAAAAGGACCTAGGGGTGTTGGTCAACAGCTGGCTGAATATGAGCTGGCAGTGTGTCCAGGTGGCCAAGAAGGCCAACAGCAGCCTGGCTTGTATCAGAAATAGTGTGGCCAGCAGGACTAGGGAAGTGATTGTCCCCCTGTACTCGGCAGTGGTGAGGCCACAGCTCGAATACTGTGTTCAGTTTTGGGCCATTCACTACAAAAAAGACATTGAGGTGCTGGAGCGTGTCCAAAGAAGGGCCACAAAGCTGGTGAAGGATCTAGAGAACAAGTCTTACGAGGAGTGGCTGAGAGAACTGGGGTTGTTTAGCCTGGAGAAAAGGAGGCTGAGGGGAGACCTTATCGCTCTCTACAACTACCTGAAAGGAGGTTGTAGTGAGTTGGGTGTCGGTCTCTTCTGCCAAGTAACAAGTGATAGAACAAGAGGAAACAGCCTCAAGTTGTGCCAGGGGAGGTTTAGATTGGATATTAGGAAAAATTTCTTCACTGAAAGGATTGTCAAGCATTGGAACAGGCTGCCCAGGGAAGTGGTTGAGTCACCATCCCTGGAGGTATTTAAAAGATGTGTAGATGTGGCACTTAGGGACATGGTTTAGTGGTGGACTTGGCAGTGTTAGGTTTATGGTTGGACTCGATGATCTTAAAGGTCTTTTCCAACCTAAACGATTCGATGATTCTAAGTCCCATGGGGCCTGATGAGGTGAACTGAGTGCTGAGAGAGCTGGCCAATGTCATTGTGAGGCCACTCTTGATTATCTTTGAAAGGTCATGGCAACTGGGAGAGGTTCCTGAAGACTGGAAGAGAGCAAATATCACTCCTATCTTCAAGGACAGAAAGAAGGAATATCGGAGGAACTACAGGCTGGTCAGCCTCACCTCAGTCCCTGGGAAGGTGGTGGAGAGAATCTTCCTGAAAAGCATTCTAAGACAAGATGGTGATTGGGAGTAGTCAGCATGGATTCATCAAGGGCAAATCATGCTTAATTAATCTGATAGCCTTCTACAATGAGGTCACTAGCTTGGTGGACAAGGGGAGAGCAGTGGATGTTGTTCACCTCAACTTTAGTAAGGCTTTTGGTGCTGTTTCCCACAACATCCTCATAAACAAGCTGACAAAGTACAGGTTAGATAAATGAATAGTGCAGCGGATTGAAAACCAGCTGAATATGCAGGCCCAGAGGGTTGTGATCAGCAGCACGAAGTCTAGTTGGAGGCACATCGCTAGTGGTGTACCCCGGGGTTAAATACTGGCGCCAGTACCATTTAACATTTTCATTAATGACCTGGACAATGGGACAGTGTGCACCCTCAGCAAGTACACAGATGCTACAAAACTGGGAAGAGTGGTGGTACACCAGATGGGTGTGCTGCCATTCACAGGGACCCAGACAGGCTGGAGAATTAAGCAGAGAGGAGTCTCTTGAGGCTCATCAAGGAGAAATGTGAAGTCCTGCAGCTGGGCAGGAATAACCCCATGCACCAGCATATGCTGGGAGCTAACTTTCTGGAAACCAGCTCTGCAGACAGGGACCTTGGGGTCCTGGAGGACAGCAAGCTGACCATGAGCTAACAACACGCTCTTGTGGCAAAGGCAGCCAACGCATTCTGGGCTATGTTAGGAAGAGTGTTGCCCAGCAGGTCGAGGGAGGTGATCCTTCCTTTCTGCTCAGCACTGGTGAGGCCATATCTGGAGTACCATGTCCAGTTCTGGGCTCCCCAATACAAGAGAGACATGGACATACTGGAGAGAATCTAGTGCAGGTCTGCAAAGATGATTGAGGGACTGGAATATCTTTTCTATGAGGACAAGCTGAGAGAGCTGCAACTCTTCAGTCTGGAGAAAAGAAGGCTCAGGGGGAATCTTATCAGTGTGTATAAATACTTGATGGGAGGGAATGAAGGGAGCCAAATTTCTCTGTAGTGCTCACTGACAGGACAAGAGGCAATGGGCACAAATTAAAACACACAAAATTCTAGCTGAAGACAAGAATACACTTCTCTACTGGGAGGGTGGTCAAACCCCGGCACGGGTTGCGCAAAGAGGTTGTGGACTCTCCATCAGTGGAGATACTCAAAACTTGACTGGACACATTCTTTGGCAACCTACTCTAGCTGACCCTGATTGAACACAGGGGTTGGACTAGGTGATCTCAGGAGGTCCCTTCCAACCTTAATATTTATGTGATTTCTGTGAAATAGAAGAAAGTATAGAATGATGGTTCACAATCTGTCCTAGGTTCAATTCTAACTACTGTTTTTGTCACCAAGAACTTGGAAGTATGTAGACAGCACAAAGCTGAAACAGATGGCAGTTGTGTTGGAGAAAAGGCTAAAATTGAAAGTGGCTTTGACTTAGAGAAACTTAGAGAAACAGTTTAAAAAAATAGAATGGAATATAGTTTGTAAAATTAAAGATACTGTAGTTAGGAAGAAGTGTTAGCACAGCTGAAAGACAAAGAACAACCTCCTAGGTGTCAGTTCTTCAGAAGAGGATTTGAGATTTATAACAGATCAAAAGCTGAATAGGGACCAACAGTGTCATACTTCATTTTTAAAAAGGCAGATGTTATACTGAGGTGTTCAAGCAGGAATGTGGACTTTCAGACATGAAGTAATTCTTTTGCTCTAATGCAGGATCCCACTTGGAATGCTGTTTCCAGCAGTGGGCGCTGCAGTTCAGGAAATGTGTGGACCGACTGAAAAGAACAGGGAGAAGAGAAGAAAAAGCATAACCTATGAGAAAACACTGAAGCAATAAGAGTTTAGTCCAAAGAAGACAGGAATGAGTAGAAGAATGGGACTGTCCATTTGGTTCTCAAGAAGTCATTAAATTGGCTCAGCCATACTGTGTGAAAAGTACCCATCCCCTGAGCTTTGTGTAAGAACAACCATACAGATTACAAATATCTGGATGGGACTAATGCCTGCAGCTGTAAATAGCTATGCATTTTGAATGGGAGCAGGGAACATAATCTTGAAATTCCTTTTAAAAAAAAACAAAACACATTGAACATTCCTGAATGAGTAGCTTTGAAACAGCAGACTAAATAGCAGTGTCCTAGCAAAAAAATCTCTGCTTTTTTGTAACAAGGCTCACAGAATTAAGTCTTCTGGTCTTTCTTGTTTGTGTTATAACAGGAAAAAACCAGCAAGCTGGAACACAATAAAACAAAATGAAAGGCCACTGTGTTCAGAAAGAACCAGAAACCTATGGCACAGGTAAGAAGAAGAAGAAGAAGCAGCAGCAATTACTCCGAATTGTTTATAAAGCAGCTAAAAGATAAATGTGATTCTAGGGTTTTTATCTGAGCAACAGCTGTGTTTCTGTTGTTTCCATTTTGTTGTTCACTTTACTGTTGACAAGGAAGAACTGGCTGCTGTCCTTTTGGCACTGTCAGTACTGCAGAGCAAGATTGGAGGGACAACATACTGCCTAATAGTGTAGTTCTACGTGATTTTACCACTGCATAATGGAACGGTGAAGGCGGAATCACTTTTTGAACTGAGCAAAAGCCTGTTAAAATAGTTTCAGTATAAAACTCATAAAATATTTATACTTTTTTGCTCAGCAGAATATGTTTGCAGGAAAAATTCTGTAGCTGTTGTTGCCAAATCACCTCCACTGGTAACGTGGTAGCCAGAGACCCAAGCAGTCCCTCCTAGGAGAATAACATTAGCCTTGACTCAGCAAGTGGAGTGACTTGGTATGTGTAGCTCACAGCACTTATTAAATACTCCAGTTTTCTGCCAAGTGCTGTTTGATTCACAGACTTTTCCCCCAGCCACCTGGGGAGGGACAATCCCTGCCTGTTATTACTGGGCAAAGAGGAAAGCCTTTAGATCTTTTTATGATAAGAATTCAAGCAGATGGCTGCTAAGCCACTTTCTTCCTAGAACCCATTTCAGTAATTTATAATCATTGTGGATTATGCCAGGCTTTTGCTTGGCATTTCAAAAAGAGGCCAGGAACTGGAAACCATGCCACACAGGGTACTTTTGCCTGGCTGTTGAGTAACTTGGCCTGGTGGTGCAGCTTTGTTCACTTTCAGTGCCAAAACTGTTGGCTAACATAAGTGGAGTTCTAAAGATTTGGTTAGTAGAACTGAGCCATGGACTTTGTCTGAAACTGTTCAGTCACATCTATGAATAGTTCTACTGTGAAAACCCTTTTGCTGAAAGAAGAGTTTACTCTGCATGCTAAAGTAATTGTGCAATAAAAATGAATGAAGGAAAAACCCCTACTGAACAAGTGGAAGAACACTTTTCGCAAGGGGCTGGTAGGATTAAAGAGGGTTTATAAAATAATCTCCCAAAAAGGAGTGATATGTGCCTTGTCACATGACACATTTAAAGCTGCAGATGAGTTAAACCTATTGAAGTGTAGCTGGACACAAGTTTGGTAGCATGTGACCTGTTTCCTTCTGGGATTCATTGTGCACGTGGAAGGAAAAAAAAGATACTATGTTTGCAGTTCTATTCCAAACCTCTTGTTTTGACAGGTAGAGCAACGGTCCTTGGAAATTCAGGACAAAGGCCGAGTTACCTGTCCAACTTGCTGGGCTATGGTGAGAAAGACTGTAGAAGTACTGAAGAAACACATGGTAAATTGCGGGCAGGTAAGAACACAAGCGATGAGCAACGTTTTCTTTACTCCTCTTCAGCTTACTGATAGAAAGGCCTGCACACTGTTTTGTGTTGCATTTAAAACCAGTTTCGTATCATCGTATCTCTAAGCAAGAATCCTTTATACATCTGTAAGAGGCTGTGCTTGGTGCTTCTTGCCTAGCCTTTTGCTGGAGGTTTGGGGTAGTGAACAAAGGTGTAGCTTTTTCATTATTCCCCTAAATATTAGGGTCCATAAAATCTCTTCAGTTCTTAATGGCCAGTTACCAGGCCCAAATAAAATGTGTCTGCTCTCCTGCTCCTTTCTCCCAAAGAGTTTCCCACTGCTTTGGTTAATTTACAGTTACACACCCCATGTCCTTGTTTATTTCTAGGAAATGTTCACGTCGTCACTGTGGGAAGCAGCTGAAGTCTTTAGGAGGGATGAAATATCATGTCACAGCAGACCACAACAATCAGGTAACACAACTACTGTGCATCTAAAAATCCTACAGGCAAGACAGTCTTTTGTTCCTTCCCTGGTGCACACAGAAACAGAACATGGTGTGGTTTTTTTTCAAATGTTGTAGCTGTTCAAATCTTGCCTATCTGTTACTTTTCCTGTGAAATTTGATATCTGAAAAAACAGTAGAATGTTACCAGAGATGGTAGGCATGCTACATCTTAGAAAGGGGGGATGAATTTCTGTTTAGGCTGGTTATATGGCACACATAAAAGGCATTCTCAATCAGAAGAAAAGTGATTGCTCTCATTAGGCTGCAATTTTCAGTCTTTTGCTAAAAAGTAGGAGTTTTTCTACATCCAGAGCAGACTAGATTTCAGTTCTTTGCAAGGTCAAAAGTAAAAAGGCAAAAATAGCAGTTCAGTTCTTGTCTCTATTTACTGTAAAGATACTAACGATACAATCTGTTTTTCCTCTTTGCTATTACTTTACAGAAGGCTATGTCTCCTGTTGTAGTTGTGAAGAATTAGAACTTTGAAAAGGTCATTTGGAAGTTTGGGTAAGGTTTAGATAATTCATTACTGTTATTTTTTACATAGTTCCCAGTGCTGTGGTTTCTGAACCTACAGCTGTACTAGTAAATGAAATAGGGCAGGGATGATGTTCTGCCCCTGAGGAACAGGTCTGTCACTCAGTTCTAACTTTGTATTCAGTCTAGGTGTGGTATTATTATAAGGCAGTGTAGGAAATAATATACGATAACCATCAGAGAGAGAATAGAGAAGAACTTGAGCTGTAGTTTAGCATAGATGAATAACCGTTACAGGCAGTTAGTCTGCTTAGCTTTAGTTAGGCTAAGTGGAAATAGTAGGACCAGTAAATGTTAAAGATGCATGACAGAGATGAGTAAGTACTTTACACAGGCAGAAGGGGAGGAAAGTAATTATGGAAATACATACCCTTGTCCTTCCCAGCAGCTATAGCTTGGAACCATTTCTTATCAAGGTTTTGTTCATAGATGGCTATCTAAATGTTAAAACTCTTATCTGCAAAGTGGTTTTCAGGCAGTTTACTCATTTTAAAGATAATTCAGTTGTTCTGGGATATAGACAGTGATCATTGTATTAGCTACACTTCTGTAAAATCATAAGTTGCAGAGATTGAATTATTTTAGGAGTTTTCCTTCAGTAGTGTGTTGAGTAGTGAATTCCCTATGAGAAGAACTGTAAATGCTGAGCATGCTGTGTCTTTCTTTCATCTTTCTGCTGTACTTTAGCCAGTCTTGAAGGAGGGAGGAGAACTGGATGAGCAGCTTGAGTGAGACCACCTTTGGAAGGTTTGAAGCATATGGGAAAACTAAAGTGTACGAGGTAGGTATGCTGCATTGTGCTAAATATCCTGAATTAAACAGCAGCAGATGCATGAACATAAAGTATTATGAGAGTTCTGCTGTGTATGCTTTGGTGTTGGCCAAAGGTGGATTTGTTTCAAGATCCTAGCTATGCTTTTAAGACAGAGTATCATAGAATCATAGAATGGTTTGGGTTGGAAGGGACTTTTAAAGGTCATCTAGTCCAACACTCCTGCAGTGAGCAAGGACATCTTCAACTAGATCAAGTTGCTTAGAGCCACGTCCAACTTGAGCTTGAATGTTTCCAGGGGTGAGGCATCTACAACCTCTCTGGGAAACCTGTTCCAGTGTTTCACCCTCATTGTAAAAATTTCTTCCTTACATCTAGTCTGATTCTACCCTTTTTAGTTTAAAACCATTACCCCTTGTCATATTGCTACAGGCCCTATTAAAAAGTGTGTCCCCATCTTTCTTGTAAGCCCCCTTTAAGTACTGGAAGGCCACAATAAGGTCTTCCTGGAGCCTTCTCTTCTCCCAGCTGAACAATCCTAACTCTCTCAGCCTTTCCTTGTAGAAGAGGGCGTTCATCCCTCTGATCATTTTTGTGTCCCCCTTCTGGACTCACTCCAACAGGTCCATGTCTTTCCTGTGCTGAGGACTCCAGAGCTGGACGCAGTACTCCAGGTGGGGTCTCAGAAGAGTGGAGTAGAGGGGCAGAATCACCTCCCTTGACCTGCTGGCCAAGTTTCTTTTGATGCAGCCCGGATATGGTTGGCTTTCTGGGTTGCAAGTACACGTTGCCAGCTCATGTCCAGCTTTTCATCCACCAGTACCCGCAAGTCCTTCTCTGCAGGGCTGCTCTCAGTCCCTTCATCTCCCAGCCTGTATTGATACCAGTGGTTGCAACAACCCATGTGCAGGACCTTGCACTTGGCCTTGTTGAACCTCATGAAGTTCACACGGAGCCATTTCTCGAGCTTGTCTGGGTCCCTCTGAATGACATCCAGTCCCTCAGGCACATCAACCACACCACTCAGCTTGGTGTCATCTGCAACTTTGCTGAGGGTGCACTCTGTTAAGGGAGAAGATGCTGCCCAAGCATTCACACACCATCCAAGACTTTTAACTGTTAGGACTGGAGTCCCTTTTCAGTGGGCAACTCCAGTCAGCTGACAGGTGTGCCTTTTGACTCCTCACACACACACACACGCACCCTCAAGCGCTGCTTCTTCCCTCAGGCTCAACCCTAGGTTTCCCGAAGCAGAATCTCTAATCAAGGCCTTCAAAATAAAAAGTGTAATTTATTCTATCTATGGTGTAAAAATTTAGACAGCTCCACCTGGGTGCCTCCAGAGAGGGACCCCTAACACTAACATCCCCTGGCAATTACACCCTTACAATCCAAATTCCCAACCCTCACACCATAGTCTAGTCTAATAGTAATACTTGGGGCTGGGATCATCTTATCTCTCATTGAATCCTTTTTCTCATCTCTAGGCAGGTTCTTTCTCTTTCCTGTTTTTAGGCTAGATGTTACTTTTCTCCTTTGCCTCGCTCAAACTGTCTCTGGGGCTTTCCAAATCTTCCTGTTCCTCCAGTGAGAGAATAGGTCAACATAAAGCAAAAGTATTATGCAAGCTATGAGTTCTGCTTTATCATGAACAACTACTTTTAAGCAGCTAAACAAAGTCCTTAAAGCCCTCCAAAACATATTAACAGTCTCTGTAATTTATATACATTCCTGTGCTATTATAGCCACACAATCTTAGCCATTATTGCCACGTGCTGTTTACATCTTGTTCAGGTGTGCTCTGCATGCTCATGTAGCTCAGCTTTGCCACCTTCCACAACAACTCGATCCCACTATGTCATTGATGAAGATATTAAACAGTACTGGTCCCAATACGGACCCCTGAGGGACACCACTCATCACCAATCTCCATCCAGACATTGAGCTGTTGACCACTACTACACTCTGGATGTGACCATCCAGCCAGTTTCTTATCCACTGAACAGTCCATCCATCTCTTTCCAATTTAGAGAAGGATGTTGGGGGTGACTGTGTCAAAAGCCTCACAGAAGTCCAGATAGATGACATCCATAGCAATCCCCTCATCCACTGGGGTAGTCGCTCCATCATAGAAGGCCACTAGGTTGGTCAGGCAGGACTTGCCCTTGGTGAAGCCATGCTGGCTGTCTCGAGTCAACTCCCTGTCCTCTATGTGCCGTAGCATAGACCAAGAAGTACCAGAAAGGCAGTATCTGATGCTCTCCCATCCTTAGTCTTTCCACAGAGAAAACATATGGAGAGTAGGAAGAGACAAAATTATGTGAGCCAAGTCATTTCACTCTTTGGCTCTTCACCAAAAAAAAAAAGAAAAAAAAGAAAAAAAAAAAAAGGAAAACAGCTGGCTGGGTGAATATACTTTCACAGAATGAGCTATGCCACTTAACAGTCAGAGGTCTAGGTCTCCACCAACCCAGGTCCCAGTAAACCAGGTATTCATCTGCTAAAAGCAGGCCTGTCTTAAGTTAGGTCAGGGAAGGAAGTAGGACACGGGAATAGAGCCAAGAAACGACTGTAAAATTTTTATTTCTGGCTTCCCACCCTTCCAGGACTCTCTCACAACCCTGGTTGTGAAGTATTTTGGCACAAACCCTCAGTGAAGTATTTTGGCAAAGACGATGCTCACAGAGCCTGGGATGTGAACTGTGTGGGCTGCAGCCAAGAGCCCCTCGGTGTGGCTCCCTCAGCCTTGCCTTGTTTTATCTCTCCCTCTGTCCCTGCCCCTGTCCTTGGGATGGCCTCAGGGTCCTGTTGGTAGATCCAGGGGTAACCAACTAGTTTGCATACTCATGGCACTATTCATCTGAACAGTGACAGTTATTAATAGCATCATCAGTTATCTCCTGTGTCATTGTGAAGAACATGCTAGAAGTCATGGAAAAAAAAATAACCTGGTTAGCATTTGGAATATCTGAAATAATTTGAAAAATTTTCCAAAACGCTCTTAGGGAATCTGGGCTGATGTGGGTGCCATACCCTATTGCCTTACACTAATCATTGCTGTGGTGGGTAATAAAGTTTCAAATGTACTGTTTAATTTGCAAATGTCTAGTGCTGAGTGATGGAAGTTGTGATAGATATTTAGGTTATTAAACATTGGTAGAACACTAGGTATTAAGTCTCTGTGTAGTAGAAAATGGCTTGTTTTTTCATTGAGATTTAAAATTTCAACTATTGCTTTTAAACATCTGTGTCTCAGTCCAACTTAATTCATAATTCTATTACGTATTTTGTAAGAAACATTCATGTAATAGATTTGATGTATTATTACCCTGTGTAGTTGGCAGAGACAATGTAACTGTTACGATGCTTCACAGAAACACTGCAAATATAACAGACTCATAAATTACTTCTCATTGATGTAAAAATCCCTTCCCAGTTAAGTACACCTGTGCTGTGAGAATACAGAATGGCACACATTTCCCTGGTAGCAAGTAGAAAAAATGCATAGTCTACCGAAAGACATACTGGCAATTAGTCTGCTGAAGGGTTAACTTTTGCAAAGTAATACTAATTCTCTCACAATTCTTAGAAAAATCTCAGTGTTTAGAACCAAAAAAAAAGGACATTCAGTTAAATTTATAATAGAGAAAAAAAGAAACGCTGCATCACTGTCACTTGCATAAGCTATGCTATTTGTTGGTCCGACCCTTAGGAAGACACAAAAGAGACCGCTATTCTCATCACCTTTGTTGGCTATAGAAGAACTCGGCTGTGTAAGCCAAAATTAGACATATCAAAGCACCTTTGATCACTTCATTGTCTGTCAAGTCCTCTCCAAAGCCAGCACTGTCTGCTGTAATGGATTGTATTACTTTCAAATGTCATATTTAATGTGTGTTTCTTCAGATCCCTGATACTGAGGTGCTGATGGCATAGCACAGTGCTGAGAACCTTGCAGGTGGGTCTATTAGTTTCAGTGTGTTCCTGTTTCTCAACACCATGTGGTTTAATTGCAGAATTGGTGAAGCAAGGGCATCGCAAGAATTCATCTGCGTTTTTCTGTATGTGTTCAACCACAGAGTCATCCTGCAGTGTAGGTTTGAATGAGTTATGGGACCATAAAAAAATACTTCAATTCGCAAGGCTATCAGCTCTTTGTCATGAAACAAAAACACCTGCCGGAAGAGTTTTATTCTTGCTTGATAATCACAGCACAAATAGGCATGGGACAGAGACATCATTTAAAGGGATATTTTTATGCAGCAGGCATGCTGCAGAGCATCTGAGGAACAATAGTCTAAATTTAGTTACTAATTAGAAAAACACTTTTCACAGATGTCATTAAGCACCCAACAATCTGGGAACTGTCTCTTTTAAAAAGGGAATGTTATACCCATTAGTGAAGTACCCACCACAGGGTTTGACTTCTCTTGTCCAATAGCTCCAGCAATGGGTCATTGCTCATGTAGGTAACTTCTTGGTTTCCACTGATAAAATTAATTCTTAGTTATCTTGGGCTAATACTGAAATGTTGTTCTTGGTCAGAAATCCCACTGAAGAAACTGCAGAAATACATGAGCCAGCATTCTTCCATCACTTTCCAGAGTTCTACAAAATTTCCTCTTTATCTTCTGTCTTTCAGAATTTCATTTCATATTTTTCTCCAATAATACGTGATTCAGAAACTTCCTTTTTCATACATAAGAGCTAAAATGCTGAGGTATTCACATGGTTCCAGCAGGCAGGTCCCTGAGAAGTCATTTATAGCATAAGTAAAATAGCAAAGTTGACACCTAGAAATGATTAAGTAAGTTGCAATAAAACTGCAGTATGGGGAATGGGATAAAAGTCACCAGTGGTGGGAAATGGCTTTCTGTGTCACATGAAAAATCGTGAGTTTTCAAAAGAAAAGAATGTCTCAAATATTTTAACTGAGAGAAAAAAACTGTTGTTAAATGTTACAGTAATCATTTATGTGAGTTGTGGTTCAGTGGCCATATGCACTCAGTTTTTTCTTTGCACTGGGTCATAATTCCCATGGCGTCTCATTTTGGAGAGAAAAATGGCTCAAGAAACTTGGGAAGGATTGTATGCCACAGGCACATTACAGGAAACGTAAAGTGTACCTGCATACCCTGGAAATGGAAAAGTGCAAGGACATGGGACATCTGTTCTGCAGCACTACTGAGGCACACTAGTTACACATACCCTGAAACACTGGGTTCTTGGCCAACTCTTCATTCCAAGCTTTCATTCTTAGGCTCTCACTTTTCCAAAGAAAAACATGTATTATGTATGGGAAAACTTGCCCTTTCAGGAAAAAAAAAAGGGGGGGGGGGGGGATCTTTAATTTTGAGATTGGAGAGAAATTATTCAGCTAGCGTTGGAAAATCTGAATTGACACCCATCAACAAAATCCATGCCTCCTTCACTTTTTGAGGGTTTTTTTTGTTGTGGTTTTGGTTGGGTTTTTTTCCCAGTTCTAAGCAATTTCTATGAATTTCCAGGTATATTGTTGAATCTATTTTAGAAGGAACTCACTGAAACAAGGATATGGTAAATACTAAACAAAGGATTTAGGATCTGTCTTCAGGGTCATGGAAATGGGAAATATTTGTAGACCAAGTCAATCATACTTCTTAGTGAGATGAAAAATGCAAGAATTTAATGATTATTGATTCTTAAAAATCCCAGAGACTTGGTCTGGCAGTGGTTTACTAAGACACTTAGGCTAAGCTGGTTGTGCAAGCTTCCCGTGTAGTTAATGGAGACAGAAAGGTACCTTAAGAAGGAGATTCATCCTACCTTCTCAGATATCTGTTCTAGATAATCTGGGTTAAATACCCTGTTTTAAGAGCCATTCAGGACCATTCACTACGGAGGTAATTGGGAAACAGTGAAAATTTTTGCTCACTGTTTGTATAGGAAACACTTCTGGATTTCCTTCACTCAAAAATGCTTCAATGCTAATGTTTTGCTGACGGAAAATCGTGCGCTTTTCCATTGTCTGATAATCACAGCTCTCTCCAGGGACACATTCCATACAAGTAATTTCTGAACATGTGATCAGCTATGTCTGTTCATTCAGGTTTTCTTTCATGGGTATCCAGCCTGCATTTTTACCTCATCTATACAGAGCTATAATTTAAGTAAAGACAGCAACATGTACCTGCACTTTCTACTTTTGGAGATATCTTTAAAAAGAGTTTTCTCTGGTTTAATTTTAGCAGTTTAAAGTTAAAATTAATCTGGTGCAAATCTTCCTAATTATTGGTCTGGGGATTCTTTAAGATGAGCTGAAAGGACTTAATCTTTGAAATCTGAGGCATGTTGCTTCACCACAGTTGTTCACGCAGATCCAGCAGTATCGTTTCTGTTCCCTGGCTTCAAACATTTCGGCAAGTGTCAAGTGTTCAAGGCATAATTTCAGTATTGGAAAATTCACTTTATTTCAGTATTTGCTTACACAGGCAGTCACCTCAGTGAATATTCTGGCTTCTAAAGCCATTTACTAGTATCCTCCCTGAAAGCAAATCCAAACTCAATCAAAGAGGATTAGCCCTCTCTGTCCTGTGAGGTGGCTGTTCTGCTCCTAGCATTTTTCATCTCACTTGCGGCTTTCAGTTTTTGAGATTCATGGCTCAGTTGCCGTAGGAGCCAAATTCATATATATGTTGTATGCAAGAAACTCAGTAAGAGAAGAGAGACTAGGTTGTCTGCTAATATAAACACAGCTGTGTATGGTAAGTGGCACATAGTTGTTTACATCCAAATTCAGGCTATCATACAACAGACAAAATAAATAAAAACTTCAAAACAAAAGAAAATAAAATTGTAATTGTTTTTGCCATTTCCTTTTACCTAAAAATACTTATGCAGATGCATATTTTGGGATCAGAAAAGAAGATAAGAAATAATTTGCACACTTTCACAGGAGTATCATTTAATTATGTTTCAAGTCCTTGTATCACTTCAGTAGTCACAGGAGGGACTGAAGAATTTCTGGGAATGTGTGTGATGCCATAAAAGACTAAGTGATCATCTTCCACCCTATTTTTCTTACATTTTTTTGTACGTGGCCTGTGAGTATATTAGATGAGAATTTTGTACATAGTTTTTTCTCAGAAATCTTTGCCAGCAGTTAACACTAGCTTTCTACAACCATTGTGCTGAAAAAATCCAATGAAAATGCTTCCAGTCCCAAGAGAGAATAGTGTTTCTTGTCATTCTTACTTATCGGAATGAGCACTTATTTATCAAAATGAGATAGCAGTACTCATTATTCAGAATAAGACATCAGCAACACTGTGTATATTTAAATAAATTCACCAGACTACTGGAAGCAGTATAACTTTGTTACTACTGGATTATATTAGACTAAATAGCTGTACTAGTTCAAAATTAGCTTGGGTAGCTAATATCACTGCGGCACGCAGAACTAGCCCACAGCTTATGTCCTGTGCATGCAGTCAACACCCTAACGCTATCTGTTATGGTACCAGGGAGAATAATTACCAAAAGAGGACCTCAAGCATGTTAGTATTTCTTAAGGAAGGCTGGTGAAAAATGTTTCTAGATTAATTTGCAGATTAAAAGAAAAAAATTAAAACAATCTTCCACTTTGTCTGGATCTTCAGTTCTGCCTTCCTTGGCAGATCTTTGAACTGCTTTGATACTGGGAGGAGCAATGGCCTGGTGAGATCTAGAGTCTCCTTCTCAAATTGCTCTACTGGGTCTTCACAGGGATCCCCAATGTTAGTAACGTCTTCTTCCTAACAGAGCTATGGAGCAGTTTTGAGGATAGAGCTACACAGCAGTAACAGCAGAAAAGGTGAAAGCAATATAAGTTTACTAAATTTAATGTAGGTTCAACATTTTTTTTTTAATTATAATGAGAATTAAGCAATTTGATAACCGTATTTAATAACATTGTACAAAGCCTACTGGGGGGTTAAAAGCTGTAGCTGACCTGCCCACCAGTGATAGGACTAAACGAAGCAGCTGAACCAATCTAACATCTCACTGCAAGCCACAGGGATTGCCTTACCCCCCTTTTTCCCTTCCCCTTGCATCTCTCCCTGTATGCGTCCTTCCAGCTTTGCTATACTTCCTTTCTGTTGATGCGGCTGTCACTTTCTTCTGACCCGGTACTGAGTCCTTTCAACTTGAAAGTGGTCAGAAAACTGTGCTTGGTTTGGGGTTTGGGTTTTTTTTCCTTGAATTAATTTTCAGCTAGATCAGTGAGCTGATCTTGCTCAGCATGCAGTCAAAGGAGCATTAGGGCCAATATAAGGAAGGGAGCAGATTAAGCAGTCATGGTGAGGGCAAAAAGGAAGAAAGGAAAAGAGAGATGAGAGAGCTGGACTGCTCCTTTCAGGGACAAGCAGCCATCAGGTCAACTCAGCTCGGCTGTGTAGTCTAACCCCATTCCTTATTAATGGGGTTAAATAAGCTACCTTATCAGCAGCACTATTTCAACCTAAATTGCAAACTTTGATTAGTTATTTAAGTGGAGTGATTTTCATGTTCAAAAGCCTGCTACTCGTCAATCAGAAGTTTATTGTTACTTCTCCTATCAGTATGCTGATGGTGGGACCAAGGATCTTGGTCAGACATGCTGGATACTGCAACTCTTTATGAGAAAAATCATCCCAAAAGAACTCACAGGCTGTCCAGTTAGGATACTGCACCTGAAATCTTCCTCTGTTTTGCATCCTATTTCACCTAGGAGGGAATCCCTCAGGCCCCTTTTGAAGCCATGTTAAAAAGCCAGGCTTGGTTTGAGATGGTACAGACAGACTGGTTGTTCTTGGGATCCCTCCAATGTAAAACTGAACAACTGGGTGTCATGGACTGCAGTGTAACACAGCAAAACTCTCTGCTGTAAAGGGAGCTGGTTCTGACAGTCCTATCTATAGGTGTACTCAGGCAGAAGGCTGGTGATAGTAAAAGCTGGATTTCATAGGAATTTCATTAAACAGAGAACACTGAGCAGCATCCATCTACTCCAGAGGGAATCCTTGGTCCACTGCAAGAGGGGAAAATGGGTTGAACAATTAGACAGAGATACATCTCTGTCTAAATTTAGTTTTGGAGATAATATAGGTGTGTCTTCCGCTGCTTGTATTCCCAATGATTTCCCTGAAGCAGAATCAGTCTGAGTGGTGGTTAACACGTTATTCATGTGTTTATGTTCTCTAGAAACTATTTAACAGGTACTGGGGAAGAATCTAGCCTCTAAGGTTCTGGGCAAGTTACAACCAACTGTTTTTTCTTCCCTTAACCCTGTTCATTAAAGCAAGCAGAATAAGAGGAGAAACCTTTCCATTAAGTCATATGTCTGTCCAAAAAAGCTTTCACCAAAGATTCAGTGAATACAGTCAGGGCACACTTTTACACTGTACTGTGGTCTGTAAGAGGGCAGAAAAAAACACGCTTTGTTTTTCAAGAAACAAAGATGTGCATCAGTTGAAATGCAGTCCTTACTGTCATGGGAAAAAAAGCTGATAGCAGCAGGACAACATAAAAGGAGACTGCAGAAGAAGCACAGAAGCAGAAGCCTGGGGAATATAGACTGGCAATGGTGGTGGTTGTATTAGAAAAGTTGAAGGTATGGAGGAGGAAAAAAAAAAGCTTTAACTGGAGCTTACTGCAGACTATGGGGAAATGGAGCAGCAGATCAATAGTCACAACTATCTAGTGTTAGCAACAGTCCTGCTGTAAACAGGGCTTTGAACTAGATGGCCTCCAGATGTCCCTTTTAACCAACATTTCTGAGAATCTTTGAATTCTTGAAGTGTCAGATGAGGACATGCTGCCATTCTCTGAAAAGTACCAATACATTGCATGAGTTTTCAAAGACATCTCCTGATGGCCTTCATGCAGGGATCCTTCTCACCCAGAAGGGCAGCTCACAGAGGAGCAGGTGAGATGCACTACATGAATATGGGTAGGGATGTGACAGGGCTGAAGGTAGGCTGAAGGGAACAGATTGTTGGTGGGCTTTATAATGGGGTACAGAATTATTCATTTCTTGAAAAATGAGTAGAGAAAACTGGTAATTATTATGAGGTGAGGACCATATGGTGCTCTGTGGGCATGCCTGCCAGGTCAGTCCTAAAAGGAGAGGTTTCCAGATCATGTACTAATGCTGATAAGGGTTAGCATAAGCTGGCAACATGCTACATGATCTTCTCAGAAAGGCTGAAGTCTGAGCAGCTGGGGAAAGCTCAGCTGTAGCCTTTATGCTTCATGTCATCTTTGCAGATGAAGGATAGTGCACATCTATGAGGTCATTTGAAGACACTAGGTGTCTGTTAAGCCAGAATAGCATAGTCTTCCTGGATTGCAGAGTAGCCATAGCTGTGGTTTTCTGTTTCTCTGCTGGCCAAGGACAGGAGACATGGACCTCACTCAAATCCTGTCCCACCTCCTGATAGGACTCTTCTGCAGTTTGGGAGCTATTCAGTAGAGCTCTGTGCCCTTCCCTGGGGTGCAGAGCTTTCACGCCCTGCTCCTGAGAGCAGCTGAGAGCACCCTGAGCCCCTTTTCTTGTTCTTAAAAGTAGAAAGAGTTGCCAGAAGTGAAAAAAAATCTAGCAGAAAGGGATGATCAAGAATGAAGCCTGCCGAAGGCTGGTGTTCATTATGCATGCAGCTGTGAACAATTACAGTCACACCCACACACCATAATACACCTAATCGTGCCTTGTAGGCACAGCCCAGAGCAGCCATAAGATGCTCTCAGCCTCTGTTGCAAAAACCATTCCAATTACTATCAAATCTACTAGACATGCCACAACAGGCATTCAATCTCCTTTCCAGTATATTCCCTGATAACCCAAATCAATCGTGAATTTGTGATTTTGGTATTGCAGCATTTCAGCCAGTGAAGGCGGCAAAAGCTAATGAATGGAAAAATGTAAATACAATACCTCCTGTAGAAATCTGTATTTTCTGCAAGGGTTGTATATTGCCCCTCAGCCTAGGACCTGAGGGCTATATAAAGACTAACAGTTGCAGTGACATAACTGTAATTAATTCTGTAATTAATTCTGATGAGCTACTCAGACCAGCCTCCTTTGCTATATAAACTATGAATATAAATAGACATGATAGTCAAAGGTTTCATTTCTAGAACAGGGGAAGAATTTCCTAGCTCTCGGGTTTTATTTATCCTAATCATATCCCAGTTCAATTTTGGAGCAAGAAGTGGGGATATGCTATCTCCCCAAACTCTACATGACCCGCTTTCCATGCAAAGGAAACCAGGGTGCAAGAGGTGCAAGGAGCACCATGACCCAAGGTTATGCCCTGACACATTACAGTAGGTAGTCTCTACACAGCCTCCTAAGTAGGTAATTTCTTACAGACACTTAATTTAGGCATTATAACTTCTTTCCAAATTAACTGAAAGGGATATCATGTTCTCACAACAAGCTCTCCAAGTTGCTCATCGCTCTCTTCACTGTTACTCTGAGAAGCTGCTAAAATAAGCATTTAAAGATAGTGTCCTGAAAATAGCCCCAGGCACCTTCTGTAATGTCCCAAATGCAGGTCTCATCTTCCAAAGTCTCAAATGCAAGTCTCATATTTTTAGGGATAAGTTTTTTTTATATTATTACTTAACCTGTGGGTGGTTTAGGTAGGAGCTAGAGTCCTCCTCAGGAAATGGCAGACCTAGGCTCAATTTTTGTGTGCACAGATTCACATGCACAACTTCTATCCTACTACCAGTATGATTTATTTTACCAGGTTTCTAACTTAGCTTAGTGCCAGCACTCCCTAAATACTTCTTTGGGGCTGAGTAACTGTCTCAAGATGTATTTGAGAATCACTAAACCAAGTTAAGAGAGAATGGGTGCAAGAATGACTCTGTAGTTCAGGCGCTTGGCTGAAAAGGAGGGTCCTGGTTTCTGCTTTATGTTCTTACAGCTGTTCCTGGACTTTGTTCTAGTAACTAATATATAACTAATGTGCCTATCTAAGCAAGGGCTTCTGGGGACCATATTACAGAAGAGAAAGCTGCAGAAGGAAGAGACAGGATAACTTAAGGTACCCCTAGACCTCTGACTCACCAAATAGGTGAGATCAGACTAAATATATGGGACATGCTCAAAGACTGTGTTGTGCTGGAAAACTGTACACATCTACTGCTTGAGAACAGAAGTATGTAAAGAAATTCTTTCAGTAAGCTTGTGTTCCTGGCTTATTGCCCTGATGGCCCTCAGAAGAGCTAATCAAGAAATTTGAAGTGCTGCGGTGAGGTGAAATTTTGATTAAAAGCACAAGGTTGCAGAGGCTTGGTAGTGTTGAGGCACCATTTATGAGATGGTTGGGATAGGGAGAGTGAGATGTTCTGGAATTGGCCTTCGGCATGGGATAGGGAGAGCGAGATGTTCTGGAATTGGCCTTCGGCAATGCTATTTGGATACCGGCCACAATGTATATGGTCTACAGTAGCACTGTTTCATCCAGATCTTGCCTAGGCAACAACTGTGTTCCCCCATTATAGACTGGTGTCTTCCAGTAGGAGAACTGGGCCAACTCAAGACAACCATCACCAGCAGGGTTTGCTGTCAAGACAGCTGGTAGATGTGGTAATCACCCATACTCCTGCCTAGCAAACAGCATCAGCTGGATTTGAAAACCAGATAACCTTCTCACCTCTATAGATGAGCCCCCTCAGAAGAACTGCAGAACAATGGCAAACCAGTGTGGGGAAGCACCATGAATGCCATATAGCATTTCAGTACTCTTATGGCAGGGAGGAAGTACTTGTGCTATGTTTTCACCTGAGTTTGAACAAGACCACTGGAATGCCAGGATCTGAAAGCAGCTCGCTGGAGTTCAAAAGGAAAAGCTGGAAGTAAAGGACCACAAAGGCATTAAATGATTAGCTTGTGTTGGCACTGCCAGCCATGGCAGCAGATTGGATTTCCAGTATTAATGCCAATGTTTAATGAGAATACTGCAGCCTTTAATGCGATATAAATGGAGTTGATGTATTTGAATGAGATCAAGGGAGAATAAAAAGGCAGTTTTTGACAGCTCCTTTTCTAGCCAGTGCTGGCACCAAATTCTCCTCCATCCTGTCCAGCGTTCCAGCTCTTTTAAAACAATCTATGCTGTAGCCATGGTGCATTCAATATGTCACTGGTGACTGAAAATGTAGTCACTGGAGGTGATACACAACTCAACAGGCTGCAAGGAATCTGTTCTATGATTTATAAAAAGCCCACATATTTTCTGACTTAGCGTTCCCTTTATAAAAAACTGACTTGTTCTTTCTCACACTGAGAAGTTACTTGGACTTACTGAGTTCTTTGGAGAAAATATTTCCATTTAAATCTGTCTACAGTCATCAGATGAATTCTGAATATACACAAGGGAAGATTTTGTTCTTTGATCAACTTAAAATTTGACTGTGTTGACAGCAAGTTATGTCTGATCTCATTTACATCAGTGCATAATTCAGTTTGCTTCAAGTGGAGCTGCTCTGGTTTCACACCCGTGTATGTGTGAAGAGAGTTTGACCTTGCTTTTCAGGCTTTTACAGATAGTTGTTCTCAAATAATCTTTCTGCAGGCTACTCAAGTTTACTACTTCTATGCTGAATGATCACTCACTGCCAGCCAAGTCAACTCAACACCTCCCAGGCAAGAAAGGTCAAAATTCTGTCCTCTTTGACTTCACCCGTTGCCCAGAATTAAAGCTGAGATGTTTTCTCTTTTTGTCAGGTCCTCCAGTCTCATACCTCAAACTGAAGCAGGAGTGCTTGCTTGAGGGCCTCTCACATCCTTGTTTTCCTCCAACTAATGAGTCAAAAAAACATCTGACTTCAGAGCTCCCCACCTACTGCTCAGAAGTGGAATAATGTCTGGCATACGCTATATATGTAGTCTAAGATATATAGGAAATTAAATATTGCCATTGACATATGAATAAATTTGCACTTAGGAAACACAACCAGAGAAGTTACTGAAATGCCATCTCATTCAATATCTCCTTTCCAACAGGAGGGAAAAAAAGAATCTCAGATCTTTCCTGCTAAACAAGAAGATATTTAGGTAAGGTAAACATGTAAAGAATTGTAATTTTGAGATATTGCAGTAAAACAAGGCAACACCTCTTTTTGTAGTTGCTTGTGCACATACAGAATTAAAAAACCCAAACAGTAGGAAAATGCCTAACCTCATATATTTGGCTCAGATACAGGAGATTTTGCATCACTGACTGGACAGAGTACCCCTTGCTTTTTTCCTGTCCCTGCAAGGTTTGAATCTTCTCTCAACCATGCTTAGCCTAGGTTTGGCCGAATTAGGATGTAACTATGTCCTCATGGAAAGTAAACCATGACTGTGCTCTGGCTGCTTCACAAGGATGTTAAATTAGATAACTTTCTGGACAATAGCTGGTAAATATCTTTGAGTGTGAAATCACATTTATCTCCACATTGGTGCTTCGACCTATCATATCACCTTGAAATTGCTTAGGGACCGATCTGCTTCTGCCACAGCTGGTATTTGCTTGCAGGGAGTATCCCACTGCCTAGTCCTTCCTAACCTGTCTGTGAGTCTGTCTCACTCAGATCAGTCTGCAGTAGATGCAAGGAACATGTCACTGAATCCTTGATTTCACTGCTGCTCTTCTAGAGAGGAGGAGGAATTTCTCTAATTATCCCTTCTTAGCAATCATTTTTGATTACATGTGTTCTTACACCCTCTCCCCCATTTACTTTGTTTCAGACCAAGCAGTTTAACCCTTTTGGTGCCAGCCAGCCCACATCCTTGCCAGCCTGTTGCAATTGCAGGTGAGCTCCCTTGTGCTCTGGGGAGATTTTGGAGACCACAGCAGTGATTCTGTGGTGCACCCACAATTAAGCACCTCCACAGCCTGCATCACCTGGCTGCAGAGGTAAAAACCAGACAAGCAAAACCTGTGGTCTGCTTTTGAGCCACCATGTTGCCTAATGCACCGTAGTGATGTACATGTCTGGGATGCTCTGACTGCCTCTGTACCAGGTCCCCTGCTGAGTATAACATGAGGGCTGCTAAATGCCATTAATAGGCCATCTCTAAATGCTTTCTCTAAAGCTGTGGCCAGAGCTTACAAAGGCTTAGAAGTGAGCATTGCCACCCCACAGCTCAGGGGCTGGAGGCTGGCTGGGGCATATCCCCTACCTGAAGAGAAAGGCAGGAAGAAGGGGAGGGGGGCACGGGGGTGTGCAGAGGAGCTGGAATCTCTGCCCCTGCAGCCACAGAGCTGGGAGGGTGGGGTGGTGACCACCAGTCCATTGCATCGCCTGACAGCAGTAGCCACCAGCCACAGCCCTTCACAGTGACCCTGGAAGAAGAGCAGCAGCAAGTCTGGCTCTCCCATGTTCTGTCAACCACAAAGCCAGCAGCAGTCACAGGTGGTTTACCTCCCCATAACAGGCTGCTGCTCTGGGCAGCTACCTGCTTTGCCTGTTCCCAGAAGAGCTCTGGCTTGGGTGATGAGGCTAAATTGGACATTGTTTTACTGCTGGTGTATTTTTTGATGCACTGGAGACCTGTAAAACTTTCTGCCCAAAGCTAGATGAGTAAATCCTTGTGACAGGTTAAAAAAAAATTGGTCTTTTATGGCAGCTTTATATATAGTGCTGGAAGTCATTGGAGCTTCATGGAGTAATGAACCCCCTTGTATAGTCCTTCCCCTGTACCAAGGCGCAGTGCAGGAGCAAATGTGGCCTTATTTCATAATCTGCCTGTTGAAAAGTAGATGTTTGTGAAAGGAAATAGGTAAAAAATAAATGGTTCTGTCACACTTCCCACTGAAACGTTCTTGTTCTTTATGGACAAGCTCAAGCAATTTGGTTTCAAAGCACCACACCTCAATCTGTGCTATAAATCAGGTGAGCTCCCTCAAGTCAGTAAGCATGTGAAAGAAACACCCCATCAAATCATGAGCTGCTGTTGCAGGGAGTGTGCACCAGACAGCACTCCATTTTCACCACCCAGGAGCATCCAGGTCAAGGGTTTTGAGGAGGGGAGGCAATGATGTTACCTACTTTTAAGCGCCCAATTTAGGAGCTTAAATTGAAAGGTTGCTATCCCTCAACAGCCAAAGGAGAGAGAAGAGTTTCTTCCAGCCAGCAATCAAGAGTCAATGTCTAATTAAAGTGCTATAGATCATCCTCAGAAAGAGCTCCTTCTGCCCATTGCCTATAAGGAAAACTTAGGGTGATGTCTAAAACAGGCCAGATGAGACCTAACATTTTCTGTTTCTCTTATTGACTGTCCATGGAGCTGTGGGGAGATGAATCCAATCTAGGCTCCTGTGTTTGGTGGCTGAGGTTTGGCATTATGTATAACACCTCTACTTCACCTGGATATCCCTCCTCTGAGGACCTGTTTATATCCTATTGACTAGGTACAGTAATAGGGTGCTAGCCATAAAGAAAGCTTGAGGAAAGCAGAAAAGCTTGGCAGTGAAGGGGTTAATTGGTCACTGCTACACCTATTATTCACATTACCCAAAATATAGCTCCCTAGGAATTCTTTTAAGGTCACTCTTGGAACTAGTACCAAACAAAAAGCCCTTTTTACCATTCCCCACCCCAAGTATTGTCACAAGCATGTCAAGTTACTGGGCATGTTTGTAGTGTTCCTGTAATGCTAAAGGATCCACACATTGCCATTTTCCCTGTTCACAGCAATCCCTGTCTCAAGGAAAAGGCAGAATACTAGTGCTTAATGCAGATGATGAAAGGTTATAAACTGTTAATATGCTTACAAATAGGAGACATTCAATTCTGTAAATATTCTTATCTGTTGGTAGCTGTAGCTTTTCTTTTCTGGCTCTTCAGTCTATATATGGGCACAAATAGAGATGAACGAATGGAGATGACCAGTGAATCAAATGATAAAACACAGGGAAGGTCAAAGGAGTAGCATTTATTGCCATCATCTCTCAGAATATATGAGGCATTAAAATTTGGATACTGTACCATATTCTAGTCACAAAGATTGTAACGAGCACAAGTAATGGCATCAAATTAATCTCATCTAATGACACTAAGCAATAACAAGAACAAGAAAAAGGTGCAAACTCAACCTCCTTGAGCATGATCCTAAATAGGTGTTTTATAGTCCATCTCAAAGTGGGGGCTGTAGCAACATATTAAGGAATGCACAACACAGCCAAGTTGACTAGTCATTAGTTATTGCACAACAACTATTGTTGTTTGCTACTACTAGATATCTGATGTATTACTGTGCTAGGCTATGCCTTTTTTTTCCCCCACCATGGTCATGAAATTTCTGTTGACAGATAGTTAAGGCTGCCATAGATAATACAGGGGAAGCCAAGTGTAAATCTCAACTGTGAATCTACAATGACTTCAGAACAGAGTAAACAATGCGGCTGATGGGACTCATATCTATCAGCTCTTCCTTAATGAAATCATAATTTCATGTAATACGTGGTTGCAACTCAGAAACATGCTGGAGCCAGGATCTCATCTGTCTACAGACAACAAATTAAGGACGGGATAAATGCTTTTCATTTTATAGAATCGGGAGGACCCTGGGCAGAGTAATTCTATGCAGGATTGACTAGCAGAAGTCTGGAATTCCTCTTTGCAGGCTCCTTTCCCCAGAGCCTCTAGAAAACACAACAATGCTTAGCAAGGCAAAGGCTGGGCTGCAGTTTTAATTGCCTGGCCCTGGCAGAAGCAGCAGTAATTGCAGAAGACTGTAAGAATGTATTAAAGATCCATCTCCTCACTAAAACCAAACCAAGCTGCATTTTCATCATCAGCAATAGTCAAAGTGTAGTTTATTTTACTACAAAGCCTGCCCTGACTTGGTTGGGAAGTTATTTGCCTTTCTGAACATAAAACTGCTTGTGAAAACTACCTGAATACAACCAAGGGTTCACAAATCTTCATTTGCCCCTCTTAAAAATCAGACCAAACTGTCACTTACAGACCTAGATTATTTGGTTTTAAATTGCAATGCACTAAAATTTAGCCCTAGCTGGAAAGCTTTTAAATAGTCTCATTTGCTTTCCTGTCTGCCATGCTTGCGCTAGGGACAGCTGCAGACAAAAGTTCCCCAGAGCAATAGGCTCTTGGAGGCCACAAAAACCTGTGGCCATGTTGGCAACTTTGCCTACACCAGAGTGGGCTGGTGCCGTGCCTGAAGGATGAAATCAGAGTGCTTGGGGCAAGAGCTGCTGCTGTGGGTGAGGGTCCTTCCTGCTCCCTACCTTGCCAGGGACAGGAGAAGAGCAAGCCCAGGTCTCCCCTTGCATCTGTGCTCACCCCTCGTGCCACAGAGAGCAGAAACGTGGTGCCCAGGGAGCATTACTGCCTCTAAGTGACTGGCAGGTGCTTCCAGTCCACCCCAAGGCAGTGTCAACTGGGTGACCATGTGGCATTGCCGGAGTGGTGGGGGCTGACACATGGCTGCAATGGAAGGGGCCTGAAGCACTCTTAAGGCAGGCAGTCATAGCTGAGGAGGACTATTGAAAGCAGCACTTTATCTCATCACCACTGAGTTACCAGCTGTCAGCCAAGAGCTGTGCCTACCTGAAGCCTTGGGGCTGAGTTTAGGCTGTGGTGTAGATTAGCACCTAAGCAGGTACAGCACGAGCAACCTGGGCACTGAGGGAAACATACCATGGGTTAATGCATGCATTTTCTCCAATCCCCTTCCTCTATTGAAGTTATGTCTACACTGCATTTTGTACCTACTTGAGGTGTCTTGTTGTGGCGTTCCGGTTTCAGAGCAGCACAGCTGCCACCACATGGTCCTCCATCTGGGGGAACATGCCCTCTTCGGTACCTTACACCATGGCAGTGCTTTGGGTTTTATTGAGTACAGTCATACAGTATGATCTGCTTTGGCCACCTTGTCTGCTAAATGGGAAATCGCCCAGCCTGACAGAACTTTCTTTTTTCTACAGGGTTTTCCTAACCCACCATTGCATATTAGAGCTATTTTCATACATGGTGCTGATATTTTCTGTGATATTTAGCATTACTCTATCATGCTATAGATTTGCCTAATTTATTATTCCCTCTCCACCCTGAGTAATTTTCAGCATTATATTTTCTACTAAAAATGTGTTGTATTAAACTGTGTATTTCTCCAAGGTGACTCTCCATTTATGTTTCTAGTCATTCCTGGCTGCTTTGTGTGATAATGTGAGCAGGGACATCTCATTTATTTCACATTCCTAGATCAGTCTCTTTTGTTCTCAGTTATGTCATGAAGACATCCTGCCACCTAGAAGCTCTTGAGTTATGACCCTAGCTTCAGTAGTGGTATCTACTCTAGCTTGACAAGTTACTTAATATCTTTGCCTTGTACATATAAGAAAATTTAAGACTATGTGTCAAGAGAGATTCAAGCCTGTGGGGACTGAACCTGTGACCTTTGGGGTTTACTGCATGAGCTCCTATTATTTGAGAAACTCAAGTTGGTTAGTCACAACTGAGGCAAATTTATCTTTCTTTGGCCAAAGAAATACCAGAAGGAGGTATGAATCAAGGGGAAAAGTTGTCATCAAATCCTTTGAAAATCCAATGGGGAACTTTTTGGGTTATTGTCTCTAAATCATTTTGGAAGTGCTATATGTAATAGCAGCCATTAAAAGTCACTATTTACCTACAGTTGTGGAGTCTGAGATACTGCACTACTTTTTCTGAAGTAGGAATGCTGGACTACCTCAGTACTATAGGCTGACATTGATGACTTCATGGCCACCAGTAAAAAGCTAGTCCTGAAGTGCTAAATGTTACCTTCAGTACTGATTCTCTTTATGTCAACCCATGGTGACAATGGTGTCAATTGTTATTCCTGCTTCCCAGGAGCTGGTGAAATGCCATCCAGTGAAGAAGTTGGGGCTGCCATAAGCACCTTCTGCTGTCAGTCACTGCCAACTTACTATTTCCAAGATGGACATGATGTTGCTGACATTGAAGCAAATGAGCCTTGTACACAAACATGGCTGCAGGCAGAGACAACTGTTTGCATGCTCACTTTTGGCAGGAAAAGTGATCACAGCCACTGTGGTTTACCATTGTATTCAGCATGAGAAGTGGTTAGTTTGCTTGTCCTGTGGACTTTAGTGCTGCCTCTGGCACAGCCAAATCCTCAGATGAGCTGTGACTGGAAATACATAGAAGTGCAGAAAACTGCACTGTCTGTGGATATTGCTTGTATATTTTCTGCATGATGCATGGCAGGACCATGATCTCCATTTTAGTAGCAGGATACTGAGTCTTGACAAAATCAAAGCTGAGCGTATTCACAGGACCTTTGTGCATGGCTGTACTTGTGCTTGGTTCCTAACTGCAGCCTGTTGTGACATCAGTGGGACTGCAGTTCCTAAACCACTGGTTCCCAAATGTCGCAGTCTCAGCCTTCTTTTTCACAGAGGGAGTTCATAAGTTTAAAATATTTTACTGTGTAATATTATTTCACAGACCAGCTGACAACCCCTCAGCAGAACCACAGGTTGGGAACCTCCTGACTAAGCTTTACTGAGAATATGCTCCATAGTAACATGCCAGTACAGGAAGAAGAGAGAAACAAGACAACAGTGGGACAGAGCTGAGCCTACACCTCTGAAGTATTGATGGTGGACACACATATCCTTCTCTTACTTAATCACCATAGACTCACAGATATCAGTAGGACTGTGCCTATAAGCGGGCCTTCATTGACCCTTTAGAGCAATTTTGCTAGAGCTCTCTGTTACACCCTAAAGATTGATCTGTGCTAAAAAAATGCTAAAGCTATGTGGTTATTCAGGCACTACTAGGATACAGATAATAACGAGAATAACAGTAACCTTTCAAAGGTGAGAAATTGCCAAAGGTAAGGTAGGGAGTTTAATGGGCACAGCCACAATATAGCTAATCTAATGGCATTCAGGCATTGGGCATTATTGTGGTTTAAACCCAATCAGTAACAAAGCACCATGAGGCCACTTGCTCACTTCTCCCCACTCCCAGGCCCCAGTGGGATGAGGAGAAAATATAAAGGCAGGCTCGTGGGTCGAGACAAGGACTGGGAGGGATCGCTCCCCACTTACAGTCACGGGCAAAAGACAGGCTCAACTTGGGGAAGAAACAAAATCAATCTAACTTACTACCAATCCAATCAAAACAAGGATATTAGGAAGTAAAACCCAACCTGAGAACACCTTCCCCCCAGCCTTCCCGCCTCCACTCCCGGTTCTCTCCACCTCCTCTCCCCGGCGGGCGGCGCAGGGGAACAGGGATGGGGGTTGGGGTCGGTCCGTCATACCTGGTCTCTGCCGCTCCTTCCTCCTCAGGGGGAGGAGGACTCCTCCTCACTCGGGCCCTGCTCCGCCGTGGGGTCCCTCCCGCGGGAGACAGCCCTTCACCAACTTCTCTGGCATGGGTCCCTCCCGCGGGCTGCAGTTCCTCACAGACTTCCCTGGAATGGGTCCTTCCCGCGGGCTGCAGTTCCTCACAGACTTCCCTGGAATGGGTCCTTCCCGCGGGCTGCGGTTCCTCACAGACTTCCCTGGCGTGGGTCCTTCCCGCGGGCTGCCGTTCCTCACAGACTTCCCTGGAATGGGTCCTTCCCGCGGGCTGCGGTTCCTCACAGACTTCCCTGGAATGGGTCCTTCCCGCGGGCTGCGGTTCCTCACAAACTTCCCTGGCGTGGGTCCTTCCCGCGGGCTGCAGTTCCTCACAGACTTCCCTGGCGTGGGTCCTTCCCGCGGGCTGCAGTTCCTCACAGACTTCCTTGGAATGGGTCCTTCCCGCGGGCTGCGGTTCCTCACAGACTTCCCTGGCGTGGGTCCTTCCCACGGGCCGATCTTCAGTCACAGACTGCCCCAGCACGGGCTTTCCCACACAGTCACAGCCATCTTGGGGGGCCTCTGCTCCCCTCCATGGGCTGGGGGGGCAGCCTGCCATCTCACCACGGGCTGCAGGGACATCCCCTCCTCCAGCACACCTCCTCCCCTCCTTCCTCACTGGCCTTACTGTCTGCAGAGGGGTTCCTCTCACATTCCAATCCCCTACTCACTGCAGGCTTCCCCTCTTAAAGCTGCTCTCCCACAGGTGTTACCACTGTCACTGATGGGCTCAGCCTGGGCCAGCTGCGGGTCCGACTTGGAGCCAGGGAAGCTTCTAGCAGCTTTTCACAGGAGCCACCCCTGCAGCCCCCTCCCCTGCTACCAAAAAACCCTACCACACAAACCCATAACAGGCATTAAAAATAAAAGCCTTATTCCCTGGGGTTGCTTTATACTACACTGCAGGCGTAAAGGGAGCAGAAAGCCACTGAATCATCTTTTCTTTGGAGCAGCAAATTCTCCAGATACAGGAGATACGGGTTGTCACCACACAAGGTTGTATAACCTCATGATGCAAGGCTGAAGAAATTAGCAATGTGCCAGCTACATCAGTGTAGCACAAGGCTCCCAGAGATCCTTCTTCCAATTTATGACACCCCTTAGATGCTCCAGTTTAGGCCAAGGTTCTACAGCTAGTCAGCCAGGGAATTTGAAGGTCACAAGCCCATTGTAGTGCTTCTCCTTGTCTGCAAAAGGTACCCTATTTTTTTATGCCTTTAATTTGACTGCAGCAGAAGGTTTTGACTCGGGTGTATTTTGCTTTGCCTAGCCCAGGGAGTGCAGATAGATTAAGGTTGGACAATATCTGATCCAAACTTCTGAGGCAATAAGACCTGCGAGTAAAATTTTAAGACTCCACACAACTCTGCCTTGTGCTTTCCTGTGGCTATACTAGATACATTTATTGAAGTTCAATTTGTAGTTAGGGAACAAGAGGGTTTTTTTAAGGCAGTTTATTGCTGCAGGTAATAGAAAAGGCATAAATCTGCTAATGCTGAAGTTTCTGGCCAATGATACTCTAAGCAGTTGTTGCTGGGGGTGTTTCACCAACCATGGGAAATCTCAAACAAATGCCATAAAACTTTTTGTTTCACACATTCTCTGAGTCATTGCTAAAAAAAAAAAGTTTCATTCCTTTTTTTTTTCCTAATTTTGTCTTTCTCAAGTCTTGGGAATGTCACAAGAGCATGTATTAGCATAGTTTAATACAAATAAAAGAGGTTGGGAAGACATTTTTGAGACCTTTTACTCGTGGTGGAAAGTTCCTCAGCAGATATTTTCCTGCAAATAGCCCAGAGCAGTAAGTAATAGATTTTCCCTTCTGTAAAAGGGCTGTATCTGCATGGAAGATAACAATGCAATGCTATATGCAGCTGCAGTTCTTTGCTGTTTGCAGACAAGAAACACAGTATTGCTTCCAAAGTAGCTGGCAGTGGTTGTCTTCTACCCATAGGGACATAGCAAATGTTCAATCTTGATAAACGGTGATGAGACCTCCCACCATTATTCTTTCTCAGCGCATGAGATGATGGTCACTGACATGCACTAGGCATGGCAGTGCCTGGTGGTGCAGGGGCACTGCTGGTCTGAGGCTGCAGAAAGAAGAGTCCTCAGCCTTTCATGGCACTTGGGATAAGGAGCAGGCATGGATTTCGATAAATGAGCAAAGCATGGCCCCAATCTTAGGGAGCAACAAGTAGCAGTTTTGTACTCAATAGGTGATACTTCAAAGGTCAATACAAGGAAAATGGAAACAAATGGAGCGTCTCAGTTTGTGAACATTTGGATTAAAAAAGCCCTGGTGTAGATGGGGAAACTGAGTCTTGCTTTCTCCCACCATGCAAAGTTATATAGAGGAATTGGAGTAAAAGTCTCCCACCACCCATGTTGGGGCCACTAAACCACAGATGAACTGAGAGCTTGGCACAACCAATGAGGACAGACTTTAGAGCCCTTCTGTCCACGATAGCTGTGCTTCTAACATAAGCAACAGGCATGCATGAGCAGGGAAGCAGAAGACTGTGGCTAATGGATGGCAGTCCTGGACCTCCTGTGGCCTTAAAGGTGTCACTCTTGTACCTACGAGCTGCTGCATTCCCTGATTCATTGGATGCTTTAGAAATGTACTCACATGCAAGGAGAAATTATGCAGTAGCTCTGCTTAATCCATCCTCCTGCCTTTCTCCAGTGTGTGATTGCTTCAGTGTTGACCTGTTTCCTGGCAGTGGCTTGTGTGCTATTTGGCGTGCCTCACCACACTTCTTGAATCAACTGAGAGCCTAGCACCCAGCCCATCAGCTCCCTTTTCAGTCCCACTGTACTCACTGATCATGGAAAAGGTGACTTCTGAGGGAGACACCAGAGCCCATGGCTTTGTATACAAGTCAAAGAAGGCGCTTGTGAAATACGTAGTGAATCCCTCCAGCTGGGCTCCTTGTATTCTCACCACAGTCCCTCACCTTACTCCTCCTCTCCATCTTCTCATGTTCTTTGCCCACTTGTTGCATCTTGTCCCTAGTTAACTTGTCAGTTCTTTAAGATGAGGATAATCTTTCCTAAATATTGTACTTACTCAGCATGACAGAAGCTTGAAAACCTCTGGGCTCTCCTGTAATGAATGTAATACATAATAATAACAAGATGTCATTGAAAAATGAGCCTGCTTACTGTGCAGAATAATTGAGAATAATGTTAGTTTTTAAGAGGAACACTTTTTTTGCTCAATGATATGTATATACGTTTTGTCAGAAATAACAATTATCAGAATGTTCAGATTTGCAATTTCCCCCCTTCATTTATTTCACTGTTTCTTTTCTCCTTCATTTCATTCCCTCTCTGTTAGATTTTTTTCCTGCTTTCTACTCTAACCTGCGAAAGGGGTAAAATTCAAGTTCCAAGATAGATTTTGGGGTTTAGGCTTCATTAAAAAGAAGGAAAATACTGAAATTCCATTTTTCTAAACATTTATTTTAATATCATTTTTCAACCAAAGTACTTTACGTGAAATATTTGTACCAGTTGTAACAAAATTTGTTACTATTTATGGTGACTAAATATATCTTATCTTTTTTTCCCTTTTCTGGTCCCTCCCTAACCAGCCATCCATTTTCACCTTCTCTCTTTTACTATTTCCCTGCATCTTCTTATCTCTCTTGCTTTCACCTGTACATGCAAACACTCACTGACACAGATATTTTGACTGGTGCCACAGCAGAGAGGCTAAAGCTGAGCCTGGATTTTTAAAATCTTTGTGTATTCTCCAAGCTCTTGTCCTGCCTTTGAGATGCTCACAGCTACACAAAAGCCGATGGGAATATAAACATTCTTTTTCATTTCTTTGATATCTCCTCCAATAGCAACAAAAAAATTTCTCTTTCCCTGCTTTTCCAGTGGTAACAAAGAAGCCATTGTCTTCATCTCTAGCTTGGCAAGTTTCAGAGGGAGAGAAAGAGGGGAAAAATCCCTACCTACAAAAATAATATTATTTATTACAATTTGTTATACTGAGTCAGTACCTAAGAGGCCCTTCTTAGAGCTAGGGGCTGCTTTGTGCTCTGGGATGATACACTGAAGGACTCTGTTCCAAAGAGCTTCTTTCTTTCTTTTAAGGCATTTCTGTCCATGATTGGATGCTGATGAGAAGCGCTGGCTTGGCAGCAATAGAGAGGAAAGTCTCCTGTTCATCTGCAGACAGTACAAGTTCCCCCTTCCCTCTGCCCCACTGGCCTTCAAAGCTGTGAGAGCCCGTCACAGATTTCCAGGTTGCTGGGTGAAGCCCAGTGTGCAGGTTCAAAAGCCATCTAGCTGTTTTGGGGATCGTGGTACAAAGTTTTCTTCCCTTGGGGGAATTAAGGTCACTCAAGCTCACACCCCAACCTGAGCTCGAAGCAGACCTGGCGCTGTCAGTAACACGGAAAGCAGGCATGTGTGGACATGGGGGTACATCACTGTGCATATGCACAAGGTGTGTGTCCTCGACCTCACTGGTCTCTGAGCTTTCTTCCCATTGATTCACCCAAGACTTCACCCTCTTCACATGCATCACATGTGCCTACGGTTTACTACCTTCTCAAAATATTTTTCTAGGATTTTAAATGCTCTGAATCTCCTGTAGTTTGTGGGTTTAGTTAGTGTAACTCCAGTGAAGCCAATGCACCCAAGCCAGTTTACAGCGATGGAGAATTTGCTCTTGATTTCCTTCTTAGGGGAATACGGCTTTGAGCCTCAAGAGGCCAGAAGGCACCTGCCTGTAGGTGCAGAGGACGGAACAGGAGGGAGGCAGGAAAAGTCAGTGAGGGATGGGAGGGGAGACGACATCTTCCCTATTGCCTTTGGACATGTGGGAGCTTTGCAGGAAAGCTGAAGTGTTTCTTCGTTCCTTTTCACACCCTCACATCAGGATTCACACTGCTAGCTCACTTAGTGAAGTTGTCTCTCATGTGGTGTGGGGCACAGGGCGACTGTAGCACTGTCATGCAGAGGAAGTGTACTTTAACTTCAGCATCATGCCTTCAAAACTAGGGCAGAACTTGCATTTACAAGAAACAAAGAAATCTCTAGCAGAATTAAAACATGATATTGTATGAGTAATTTTTTTTCAATAGCCTTTATTCCTCATAATCTTCCACTGCCCAAGATTTCTTTTGTTTGCATTCCTCTGCTTTGAGCATCCCAAACTATTTAGCTTCTGGTTATATTAAGTGGTTTTTAAGTGGAAAATAGGAGCTCAAATCCAGCAGCCATTCATTAATTTCAAAGAAATGTAATGTGGTTTTTAATATATGCTATATTTTTTATAACTGATACACTTTTAGGAATTGAAAGTGTTAAATTAGATGGTCCAGTGAATCTTTTCCAGCCCAGTGTGTTGCTGGGAATTTGGACCTGGTCCATTGCATTTCTTTGAAGCTCTTACTGCTTTTATATTTTGTTTTCTCTAATAGCCTAGTTAATACAAAGCACATTTCCTTCAGAGCCTCTAGTCAGCTCTGCATTTCACTTGGCTTCTGTTTGATTTTTGGACTGTTTCTAATTGATTTCCATTAATAAGGTGCAAACTTAGGTTGGTGGGGGTTTTTTTCCTAGTTCAAAAAGAAACAAGTAATATGAAACATAAAGTTTATTTGGATTCTATCCAAACAGTTAACTCCTTTTAGTTTATCCCCAGTAGAGGTTCCTTTGGGGATGCACCATCTTTTCATCAGCGGTTTCTCTTCTGCTTCTGTATTCCTTCTATTAAAATTCTGACTACAGAATGAACTTTGTTGCCTTTTCATGTTAAAGAGCACCACACTTACTTTGATAACACTCCAGGGTTATACTACGAACAGAAATTATGCTGCATTTTGCATTCTGAGCACATTTTCTCCTTCCTGTAAATCATACATGTATGTATATATTTGTAACTTAGTCCATGCTAATTTCTAGCTATTTGCATAGCCACAGTATCTTAATTTTATTCTTGAAACCATATCATCCTTTTTTCTTGACTGACTAGAGGGGGGAAATTAGAAAGCAGACATGATCAAAAGCATTGTTTCTCAGCAGAATGCAATTAGAGCAAATGATGAAACATGATATTACAAAGAAATGATTGCAAACATGGTGTGCTGTTGCTTACAATAGATTTTTAAGTTGCTATGGACTTTCATGCTTTAAAGATTATCTTAGTAAATGTTTCTGACCTGGTACATTGACTTAGCACTTGCAACAGATAGATTTGCTCCAGTATTATTCCTGCTTTCCTTAAGGCCCACTAAAGAAGAATCAGGTTTATTTGGAGAAATACACTTAGATAAAATCAATTTTCTTTTCCATGCATGAAATCCTATCTCTGGCTCTGGGAGTATTGGGCTATGCCAGTCCCCTGGATTATTCCCATTTTAACCTCTGAATTACATGAGACAGGCCTAGTGCGGGAGAAAAAGGTACTTCCATCAGCAAACAAAATGTTTTCCTATTTCATTGTGGATGTTTGAACGCACTCTCACTGCAGTGGTGTACCACACTCTTTTTTTTTTGCAGACTGCCCGGTCCAGTTTCACCGTGGTGCTAATGCAGGCAGCTTCCACACCAGAGCTGTGCCACATGCGGAGTGGCAGGAGCTCAGCAGGCAGATGGGGCAACAGGTCTGCTTCTGCACCAGTACCCCATCACCAGAAAGTGAATGTGGCATTGATTGCAGACCAACGGACAAATCCTTCCCCCACTGCGCAGTATAGTGTCAAGCCCCCAGTCTCAGCGTCCTCTTTTAGAGCCCCAGGTCAGCATCTGTGAGCACCTCTGCTCCTGGCAACCACCACCGCCGCCTTCCCTGGCTCCTGGGAAGGGATTTGTCACTTGTCTGCGCTTGCGGAGGGAGATCATTTGGCAGCAGCGCAGCACCATCAAAAGCTCACTTGTGAGTCCCCTCTGTGCTTTTCCTTGGAACAGCCAGAGCTGGGAGCGAAACAGATTTCACCCGCACTGGCACAGCATGTCCAGCCTGGCTGCTTGCTCTTTGCTGACCTACTTCATCAACAACGGGCACTTGTACTCATGAAGCCTGGGTGCTGTAATTCTTTGCTAGCCTAGCATAAATGTTTACTTACTAGTGCATGGCGATTTTAAGCAGAGAAATAAGGTGAGCAGCAGGCATCAGCTTTCCTGGTTATGTCCTTGAGGACTGTCCTGGCTGAGACGGGATGTGCACAGCAGTCACTTGCACTGCCACCCACCATTTGGTGGAGGAGGACGTCAGTAACCGTGCCAGCCATGGTGAGGCCACAACATGCCTTCGCTCAACGTGTGTTGGGACACAGCCTTTCCCTCTCTCCAGCATCACCTGCTGCTTGCCTCCTGACCATCAAAAACCCTCCTGCACAGCCGTTGTGTTCCCTGCTGAAGTCCCTCATTTGGCAAATATTACTACTGTGTGTCAGTGGGGGTACTCCTGATTTTAAAGCTGGGCAACGAGCTTCTCACTTCTCTGGTTTATTTTCCAGAGTGGTTTCTTTTTTTTCTTTTTAAATGCTGCTGGTAATTTTGTGGTTATAATGTTTTTATAGCCTTTGTGATGTATCATTTCACTACAACCTCACAGCAAGGCTGTGTGTGCTTTCCCCCAGTGTGATTAATTATTTTAATAGAGGCAAAAGAAAGAAAATGGGGAATTTGTGGATAGCAGTCTGCCTTGCTTGGTGTAGGGAATCATTTCATTGTGGGTCATTAACATTCACTGTAGCATAACTCAGTAATAATGTGGAAAAAAAGTCATGTGTCTGTGGGTTGCGTGAATTGAAACCACAAGCCATGTCCAAATCTCTGAGTCACCTATGCTGCTTCTCATCACAGCTGAGTACCAGGCAGGAAGGACTGACTGAGCAAACACCATCTATTCCAGACCTCACACTGGGTGCTCCTTGAAAAGCTGTCCATAAGCAATTTTAGAAGGGTAGATTTAATGAGTGGGCTGAGAAAGGCACATATTTCCCCCCCAGCTAACACTTCTTGACCTGTATGCCAGCTTCATACGGTACGGCTAGGGACCAATTTCTTGCTAACCCCTGTTGTGCCTGCATCCAGCTCTGGCTTGTTACTGCCCGCACTAATGGAGTCATTTCCAGATACAAACTTCACCTCTGTCTTTGTCACCGCCTGGCTTGAAGGCTGCAATAATCCATAGCTTCACAATAGCTTTTGACCGTCCCTACAGCATCTACTATGATTGCCTGTGTTAAATGTTACTACTATGGTGGTGACTACGGTCAAGACTGAAGGATGCTCATCTGCATGACACTCCTGACATGCTGTGCTGTGGAGGCACTTACAAAGGTCCAAGATCAGCTGTGAGTTACTTATACTTACACTGATGGAATATTCATAAAAGTGTGTGGGCAGGACAATATCTGAATGCAGAAATGGTGTATGAATCAAGTAAATAATGATATTAGTCTAGAAACCGATCTAGTCATTAGTACTTTGTTGTAAAATATAATGCCAGAAAATCCACGCTCCAGGGTTCCCATCATTCATCTGCACAGTGCTACCTAAAAGAAACTGAGCTTTTATAGAACAAAAAATTGGCATTGCTTTGGCAAGGAAATGAAGATCTAATTTAAAATAAAAAACCAAAACAGCCACCAGATTTGACAGACAATGTTTTTAGGGAATTTATTACTGTCACTTCTGTTCCTGATTCACAAAGTGTGCATGTTTGCTATATGGCCAAACTACAGAGCTTTTCAACAGTTTGGACCCCAGCAACCACTTACGTCCTGTCGTTAGCCAGGCTGATGGCTGCCATCCATGGGCTCATAGGCACAAACCATGCCACCGTTACTCCTATATGTAGCAGGTCTGATTATTTGCTGTTATAAGCAAACCTGTTCTTTCAGTTCTTTTTAGTGGACAAGTGTAAGCACCTGTTAAATCAGGAGGGGAGGGAAAGAGATTTCTTTGCATGCTGCGGTGCACTAGAAGAGTTTACAAACTTCAGTGTTGCAGTTGCTAAAAGTTTGCAAGGGTTCAAAAAGCTGACTGAACAACTACATGGAAGAAGAATATACTGGGGTAACGACCTGCAAAGTCATTGCTTTTGGTGACTGTCACCAACAAAAGTTTCTCAGCCGCAGTCTTGTGCAGGTATGCTGAAATAGTGCATCATTCTAGTTTTTCCTGGGCCATTGCTGTCAGGAGGCCAGATGTTAGGTGAGGTGAGCCCGTGGTCTGACAAAGCAGGGCTGTTCTTACATTGTTACGATGCATTCAGGGACCTATGAAGCATCTGGCACAGCTCAGGGTTAGAAATAAATACGAGAGAGAAGTATGGATGTGGGCAGCTGGGTCTGCGATAGGAAGGGAGCGCCAACATGTTATCAGAACACCTGGCCCAAGAGTGGTCATTAGGCACCAGAGAGACACTAGTTCCTATTTTGAGCCCAGGTTTTATACAGCAGTGGCACTGAAGTCCAGAGAAGGTCTAATTTTAGATCAGTTAAGGCAAGGCTAAATGCACAAATGTAAATGTCTTCTCACCAAACAGTATCTCTGCTGAATATTCTCATGCTGGATATGAATTTTCAGTGCTATATCCATACCGGATTTGTTAAATACCGAGAAATTATTAATCTGTGATAACTAATGAGGAAAATAAGATAATTAATTTCAATATTTTCTTGCAACAGGGAAGCTGTCTGGCAAAATATGCCAGACAAAACATCCATACAGAAAAGTGTCAGTAACTTATGTGTTTAGTTCATTCACATTCTTAACCATGAATAAAAGGGAGAAATTAAATGAGAATCTTTAATTGTCTGTGTAATTCTTCCTAATGAGTACATTCTGGAGTACCATAACGATGGTGTAGGTTTATGAAACAGCGATCTATCCTCCCTTAATAAGAAAGAAGGAAACAATACTGTAATACCGGTTAATTATTGGATATCCTTTCACTGTGAATGAAAGGTCTATGCAAACTCAAACTTGGAGAAGCAAGAAGACATAATACTTAAAAGTACATAAGTTACCAGAAAACTGAGAGAGTTAGGGGAAAAGGCCAAGAAGTGGAGGGAAAATAAATGAGGTGAAAAGTAACAGTGATAACTGTGGTAACAGTAGACCCATTAAAGAATGTATCATGCAAGAATTATGAAGGTAATGAGGCTGCTCGCCTGCTTAAAAATAAACATGAAGAAGTGCTTTGCTGGTCCAGGGCAGAGTGCTCAGGCCCGGCAGAGCCAAAACCATGGTCAGTGCAGACAGGAGAACCAAAGTCAGTGAGACTCCTCAACTGTGTAAAAACAGATCAGAATGAGCGTGTTTGGAAGCTGAAAGCTAAAATTGTTGTGAGATCTCCATGATACTTTTTGCTCCAGTTTGTACAGCCCTAGGCAATTGCCTTGCCAAAGCTCTTCAGCCACTGCCTGACTTCAGGCATGCCGAGAGTTGCATTGACTTCAGGCTTAACTGTCAGCATCTTCGTTTTCCCAACTATGCATGCTTCCATGAAGTGCGCAGCCATGTGTTTTCATGCTGCCTTTTGGCTGATAAGGATTTCTCCCCACGTATCTGCAAACGTTCCCGTACTACCTCCTTCAGACTGTGCACTGTGGTGTCTCAGAGACGGGCTGTGAAGGTGCTGCTGAGGCCATGGCTCCTTGGAGTCACTTGTACGGTTCATTGCTTACATGTCCTCACCCCTTTGTCTCCCGTTTTACATTTGGATGCAAGCTCGCTGGGAGATGGCTGCTGCAGAACAACACCCAGCGAGGATTAGAGCTCCTTGAAGCTCAAACGCAAGAAAACCAATGGAATGAGTGCCTTGTTAAGCTTAAGCCTAGGTGACTGTATGAAGTGAATCAGTGAAGAATCATGGTCAGTCTGTTCCTGGGCTTGTTTAAGATGATGCTTTAAACCTAGACAAATATCTAAGTGCTTTACTAAGAAAAAATCAGGAGTCAGCAGGACAGCAGAGATGCATGATTTCTTAGGGAAAGGAGGGAGAAGAGTTTCTTCTATCCTTGCTTCTAGATATATGCATACTTCTCACAAACATACATCTTGGATATATACCTGGAGGCTCTACCTCAGTGGTCTCCCCACACCAGCTTTCACTTAGCTCATAATGGCAAAAACAACAGATTAATTGTGAAGGGGCTTCAGTATAGCCATAACCCTCATGGGACCTTGGGCACCTCTGGGGGTGGCTCATCTGCTGTGGGATCTGTGCTGCCCAATTTACATGCCAGTGTTTCAAACAAGACTGGGGAGGTAATGTGAGGAAGGGAAAAGGAAAAAAAGAAAGTGTTTGAACCCTGTTCCTATGGCCTGGGAGAAATCACCACTCTTCTGCTATGTGGCATTTTCTATGTGTTTTTTGTGAATCCAGAATGTAATATTTCAGTGGGAATTAAAAGTGAGAACAGAACATAAGGAAATAATCACAAGGCAGGAGGGCATTATTTAGGAGTACATTCTGGTGATATTTCTGTTCCAGTAATAAAAGAATAAGTGCAGCCTGAGTCAAACTAAGTAATCTCTCAGGCATTCAACAAATACAGATACCACTGCACCCCCACAAGAGAAAAGAGTCAGGGCTGAGTGTTTGACCCACGCACAATATGTAGTCTCTCATCTCCTGGTTTTTGCCTCTTCACCATTGCTGGTTTTTTACTCCTTAGGGATGATGTGGATGCAGTAAGCAGGCTTGTGGGCCAGAATGGCCATGAAGACAGGTGTCTGTGGGGGGTCCTTGGGAAGGCCACCCTGAAGGTCAGTGTGCTATTTAAAGATTTCACTGCAGTGCTGTGATGACTCTAAAGCTCACAGCTGGTTTCAAGCTCTGGCACTGAGCCTGGCTGAAAAGAAAACTTCTAACTCAGTCTCCCCTTCCAAGCAATGCAGTGTCCTACTCTTGCTTGAGGTTTTGCTTGTCAAGCTACCCTTGAACAGATCAAAGCTATTGCTGACAGGTATAATTTGTATAATTTAGAAATCTGCATCATTACACAGATAAAAGTTTTGAGACACTACTTGAAAAAAAAAAAAAAAGGAAGAAGTGTTTTCTTTATTGTTGAGCTGCTGGCTCAGAATTGCTTCCAGAAGGGCATGGTGTTCTTCTGCTCACTTTGCTGAAGCAGCAATATATTTTGTTGAGGTCTGAGCTGACTCCCTGCAGCTTTGGACCATTACTGAATTAGAGCCAATAAAGAGTGTGCCCCCTTTTCTTTGCCTGCAAGTCAAATCCTAGTGTGGCTCAGTAGGACATCCAAGTAATCCCTGATTAAATTAGATTTCTCTGAGCAGAATGTTCAGGATGTAGCAGATGACACAAACCCACCCTCTGAACAGTCTAATACTACTTCTTAGCAGAATCATAGGCAGTAAACAAAGGATTCTCATAGAGACTTGAGAGGCAAAAGGCACTATTAATTTTCACCTACAAATTCTTCACCCACACTAGTAACTAGAAGAAATGGCTATCCGGAAGCAAGTAGTGCAATTTAATCAGCATATTATGAATGCACTCCTACAAGACTTGCTTTCTCACCAGCCTCCTTGTGTGCCTTGTACCACAGCAGCACCCAGCCTGCTTGCTGAAGCTTGCTAACGCTCAAAGGAAGCAGTTGCTAGTGTTTATGTTCCACATTCTTCCATTGCTCAATATCCAAATATTTCACAGTGGAGATCCAGTTTCAAAAGTTCATTTAAGAGAGAATTCTTGTTCCAAGCTGAGTTTCCTGTTGCAGCCTGAATCCCAGAGCAGGTCATATGCAGTAGTTGGCTCATGACTCTCTGGAGATGCTGCACCACTGATTTTATAAACAATATATAGTAGGAAATGGATGAATATGTTTCTTATTTGAATAAATTAATTCTGGCAAATGTAATTCACTCCAACAGGAATACCTGTTGCTCGTGGTTTCCAGAGCATGCTGTGCAGTACTCCCCTGGGGAACCCAGGGACAAATCTGTCTACACAAGCAAAACTCCCTCACATGTCTCTTGGAGGAATGCTGAACAGAGACAAGCATTTGATCCTGGAGTCTGATCCCCACAGACCAGAAAGCACACTCTGACCTGAATAATAGAAAGGAACCTCTGCTTTTGGCAGCCCCGCTGCATGTGAGGAGCCTCTGGTGTAAAAATATAAAACTTCAGTCCTAACAAGAGCTGCTGCCTGGCTTGTCTGGTATGTGAGAGGGAAGCAAGCATGGCTGCACTCATGACCATTCAGGGCAAGTTTGTGTCCCAGCTCCTTGTGGGAAGACTGAATTAATTCCTGCCAGGGACTGCCCCCGGCAGCATTGCAAGGCATGCAGGGAGCCTTGGTCAGTGTGGGATTATGTGTGTACGTACATCCCTGAACACTCTCTGCTGCATCTGGGCCTCTGCTTGGTGTTGTGCTCAAATGTTACTCCAGTTAACAGGGACAGTCTCAAGGGCTCAGTGGGGTAAATCCTCTTGTTGGCCCAAGTGACAAGTAAATCACAGTTCAAAGGGCTGTATTCAAAAACTCTTTTTGGGATGTGAGCACACATAAAGACTAGCTATAAAGACTAGCTCACACTGCCATTTCTCCAGTACCTGACGGTGGTTGTGGCAGCATGAACCACTTGACAGCCACATTTTGGAAGAGCATGGTCACTCTTGGCTTTTGCAAGACTCTTCTGTGTGCTTAAAGTGGAACAGAATGGCCATTTTTTTCTGTCATTACCTGGTCAAAAGAAAAACGTATTTATTGTCCTGTACTGTAGGGCCTGGTGCTCCAGCTGTGTTCCCACCTGGGCTAACCCTTTGACCACTCTGCTTTGTTCCCAGGACACAAGCAGCTCCCTCCCCAGCAGTGTGCTTCATTGCCTGCAGGTCCAAACATTTTCCTGGCCTGTGAAAATTGGGAAATCTCTGCAGGCTGTGAACGGCCCCAGCCCCAAACCTCCCACAGCCACGGTGAGTGCACAAGCAACAAAAACGTGGGTGGCACCAACAGCATCACGTCAATGGAGATGCCTTGGGGCAAGCCCAGAGACGCCTGTTCCTCTACCCACTTCCTTGATTTTATTTTCATTTCCTGGGTCTAGCTTGCTTCACCCTCAATATGTGAGTGCACTACATTGCCTTAAAAGAGGTATCTGACTCCTCACAATGTCAATGGGGAGATGGATGCTTCTCACCAGCTTCTTTATTATGGTCTTTGGGAGATTTTCAGCTATGGAGGGAGCTTGTGATGTTTCCAAGTCTGAATTTAACATTGAAAATAGTGGCTAGTATTAAAAAATGGTCATCTGAAACTTGGGCATGGGTGTGGTGTGGTTAACCCAGCCCGGCTTTGCTGGGGAGCTTGGATTAATGTGTCAGTGCTGGAACTCCAGTGACCCTGGAGGAGTTTCTCATGAAACAAAGGGGTGTAAAGGAGGTCAAGATGAAGGTGATGTCCTACAGCAGCCTTGTGCCAACCAAAGGCCCTCCTGCTGCCAACAGTGCCAGTCCTGCCTCTCTCTCCGGACTTTACCAGGACTGCTTGTACAATCATGGCTCTTCTGTGGCCACCATGACCTTGTGATTAGCCTTTAGTGAGCTGCTGTGACTCCCAGCACTGGGGAGGGGGAGCAGAAACCTGGAGCCAGCAGCTGGGCAGAGTGGTAGGCCACCTGTTTTGATGGCAAACTGCTCCGAAAGCAGCTTAAATTTCCCATGGAACGGCACAGCAGTCTCAATAGCTCCTATGGCTTTCTTCCTGTTAATTTTCTATTTTTAAAACACCAATACAACATTTTGTGTGTGTGTACCTGTCTGTGGGGGTGGGGGTGTGGACGAGGGGTGTTCTAGCTGTATAGTTTGTGCATACACAAACTCACACACACACGCCTGACCCTAATTATACCTCAGGATACATCCATTCAGCCCTGTGAGCCCAGCTTACCTCTTACTCCCACGAGCACGAATCCAAAGCAATTCCACTCGTATAATGTGACTTCAAATAAGCTGCAGAAAGTTGAACTGGGCAAACCCAGACCCAGCAGGTGTTTGTTTTTTGAAGATTGTCTGAAATAGAATAACTCTTTAATCTTTTAACAGCCTAGCTTTTGGCCTTTGAGCACTGCAGACTGTGCAAATGCACCACCTCCACTGGGAAATAAAACTTGCAATAATTTTGCACTGTTTCCCAATATTATTTGTTCAGGCATTGAATGATATAGACTTAGGGAATGAAAAAAAGAAAAGCAGAGTATCCCAGTTAGCATGGTCTGTTGCCTTCTCAGTCTAGAGAAAGCTGTTGCCTACAGAGAGCAGTGGCTTGCAGCCAGTGTTAACACGACCTTTTGACTCACAAGCCTATGGAAAGCCTCTTCTGTCTTTCCCAGGAGGTGTCACTACAACGTATCACTTTACTGCCATACAGTTCACAGGCATACAAGGCCTGGCTTATGGATGAAACTGACTGCCAGGGATCCGGCATGTAATTTTTCTCCAGCTTGCTTTCTGATGCTCAAAGAACAAGGGCATGACTGAGAGATGATAAGTCCTAAATATTTATCTTGCATCTTGGCTTACATGGATTTGCAGTTCAGCTGGGTTTCTAAGATCCAACAGCCTCTCTACACTAAAGAAGATCTCCGATTATTTATGAGAAAAGGAGAGGACTGCTCGGTGTCCACGACAGCATACAAAATCCCCACAAATGGTGATACAAGTGCAATCCCATGCTCCAGTTGCTTTACTGGAAACTTGGGCTCTCTTTCCTGTTCTTCCTACTAATTTGTTATTGTACTTCACCTCTCTGCTTCCCCATTGCCCTTGTTTCTCTTGAAACCTGGAGTACTTACAACCACGTGCCAGTGAACACCAAAATAGGGCCATGACTGTGGTTGAGATACCAACTAGCCCAAGTGGTTGCTAGCAATAATGCCTTTAGGTCTGCACCTGCAACACTTATGAGGAGCATCACTCAGCAGAAGGCATCCTCCTCCAGGCAGATCTGCATCCCCTTTCCAGTGCTGAACAAGGGACCTACTTTCCTGTACACAAAAGAACAAGGATTTGCCTCACCACTTCTTTTCTGCTTCCTATAAGCCTACTGCAGGAAAGTTCTGTTTTATTTGAATACACCATTGTTTATTTATAATTTTGTTCTAGATGTGTGACAGATTCAGCATGTGTCACCCAGCAGGGAAACAGTAGTAGGCTGGAGAGTTAACAAATGCACTGCAGTGAAGGCAGATGGCCTGTTTTCATAAAGAGCCTCTGAAAGATGCTCTGTTGCATAGATTTTTTTTTCTTCCTTTGGTGCCCAAGATTCACAAAGGCGTTGTTTCTGCATATTAACTCACCCGCCACAGCATCATGGGTCCACGCTCCACTCTGTATTTCATCTAACACCCCCTGTGATCAGAAAAACAGACAAACTGATGCGCCAAATCATCCCATCATCCTTTGTCCAGAAGTGGAGTCAATAAATACAGGGCTTCCGAGCACCCTCTCAGTTTCAGTGTTCCAGGGGTGCTGAGGTGAGGTTCTCGGGGTGCTTGTGTCCACCATGTGGCACATGGGTGCCCACAGCGTGGCTGGGGGTCCCTTGCACAACCAGCTCCCTCTCTCTGCTGTCAGCGGTTGCAGAGCGCAGCCCCGGCAGCCCAGAGGGTTCTGCCTAATTCCCCCTGGGAGTGCCCATGCCTGTCGAAACATCCCTGCACATCAAGGGGACTCGACTCAATGATTAGCTCCTGGGAATCAGCTGACTTGAAAGCAATCTCAGAGCATGTACTAATAAAGATCATGTTTGCTGCAAGAGCATGTAGCTATGCTATTTTTCCCAAAGGACTATACCCCTGAAGAGCAAGAATTTTTCCTTTTTTTTTTTCCAGGTTATCATTAATGAATGTTTCATCTTCTTCCTTCTCATTTCTTCCTCGTCCCAGTTCCTGGCTGGGATGTTTCCCAGTTTCACAGAGCGGCATGCAGTTTCCTTAGGAAACCATTAGTACCAATTTCAAGTCCAAGCCTTGACTTGAAAGAGATGCGGAAGAGTCTCTCTTTCACAAACAGTTTTCAGGCTCATGAAAAATGGGACAAGATCTGAGCTGATTAGGTATTTGCAGCATCGGTACACCAGAAGGCTGGGCAATTGAAAAAGATGTGCAGACTGGTTGGTGTTATACATGATATGCCAGAGTTTGTTATGATCAGCAAGAAAAACGTTGATGTTATTGAACAGGAATGATATTAGAGATGGCGTGGTTTCTCTGTTCAGCTTTGAATTGCTTGTCTGAAGGCAAAGGGTTAAATAAAAGGAGGCTATAAGTGGCTTTTTAAAGAACTAAACAGCTAAGGACAATTGATCTATTATATAGCTAAGGCAGCATTAATTGCACAGGTTTGAGGAAGATTTTGTCATCTTTTCTCCATCTCTTATTCAGGGGAGAAGCTATCCACCCACCCAGCTAGCCTCAGTCAGCCTAGAAGGCATTATTCCTCCCAAGGCTAGACATAGCCAGCTAAAACTGAAATTGCCATGAAAAGGGAGAGTTTTGAGGTAGGCCAAGAGGGGCTGTACAGGCTAGATGTTGGAGAGCCTGAAACACAGGACAGCAGGGGCTTGCAAGGATGGCTTCAGTGTGATGCAGGAATACCAGAGTTTACTTTAAAGGGCTTAGTGGACACTTAAAAGAGGCAGTCTAGAAATGGAAATAGCTATCTGTATCAAAGATTACCAGCGTGGTGTCAGCTCAGGGCCTTGTAGGGCACCACAGTCTGTGGAGCACAGACACTACAGGCACTATGAGCCACTTCCACTTGTGAGAGCTGAGTTTAGAGTGGCCCAGAGCAGCGCACATTTAAGAAAACTCTGATATTGATTTAAACTTCACTTTAAATGCTTTGAGGAAAAAATAAGTAACATGTTGTTTTGAAGACATGGACTCTACATTTCCGCAAAGAGATGTTCACAGGTTCTTGAAGGAAAGGTCTTTGAAGGAAAGGACTATGTAAATTAGTGGTTTCTTTAAATTGTTTTTATTTTTGGAGTTTGACAACTAAACAAAAAAAAACCCCTGTGTGTGTGTGTGTGTATATATATATATACACACATATATAAATAACTTGATTCTGAAATACTGGGCCAAGCCAATTTGAGGACGTATATTTCAAAACTGGAACTAGTTATTGGGAGTTGGCTTTTGTTCATTTTCAACTTTTAAAAATAAAAGCAATGGACTAAATTCAAAAGGAATTTAGCTGTCATGCATAAAACAAGCAAGGAGGTCACAGCGGCTGTCAATAGTGATGAAGAGAAAAAGGCCAGAACTGATCCTTACCACTAAAGTCTAGTGGCACCAGTTGGCCTCAATCCACACTGTTTGGGGTTAGTCCTTTCTGTAGCAGATTTGTCTTGGAGAGACACCATTAGAGACAAAAGAAACCCAGGGATCAAGATAACTATTTAGTGTTGTGGATGATCAGGGCTCAGGCTCTTTCCCTGATCTTATTTTATTTGGCAGTATAAACGTAGCCACCATTGTTACCTTGCTTCCATTTGAAGCCTTATATTCAATATGCTTACCTGGGCTATATTTAAATTATTTTGCTAACTGCTTGAGAGCAAGAATTGGATATATCCTAGCTAATCAGAAAATGCCCCAAATCCTTATTGTTGGGTGAACCATTCTCAGTCTTTCTTGTTGAGGCTGCTCCTTTTTGCATTGCAGACAGGTATTTATTTGATCTCAAACAGGGAAGGCAAAATGTTGAGAAACAGGAGCCCTTGGTGGCAAGACCTACTTAGACTCAGGCACAGAAAAGAACTGCACTTGGATCTTCAGGCAAAGATCTTGAACATGGGACTATCAAAAACAACCTGGAAATGGCTAAAACAGGTCTTCTAATACTTCCAATATGTTGAGGGAGGTTCTTTTGTTTTGTTTTTATGATTAATTCTGGATTCCTTGGTGATTTCATCTCCATTTAAAAAGAGTTTAAAAACATAAATGGTTTTGTTTCAGTGGTTAAACTATTCACTCTGTTCCCTCTTCTTTCCCACTACTGTATGATGGAAATCTGTAGATCAGGGTTGAAGGAAGTGCTTGACAGGCTCTGCATCCTTGCACCCACATGCTCATCTCATTGGACATTAGGAAAAATTTCTTTACTGAAAGGGTTGTTAGGCATTGGAACAGGCTGCCCAGGGAAGTGGTTGAGTCACCATCCCTGGAGGTATTCGAAAAGCACGTAGACAAGACACTTCAGGACATGGGTTATTGGGCATGGTTGACGGTTGGACTTGATGATCTTAAAAGTCTTTTCCAACCTAAATGATTCTATGATTCTACCTATTGCCCAGCCTTTTTACAAGATCCAGAGCCCTGGTATCTTGCAGTTTTCCACTTTAAAATATAGGGACAGGGCTATAGCCAAGATCTTGCTCCAGGCAGAGAATATGTGATTGTACCATAAATAGAAGATCCTAGGGGAAAGGAAAGATCCTACACCCATATGCATGGGAGCAGCTATTCCAGAAAACGATATATCCAGGCAACTGCGGGTACAGATCTGTCAATATGGTTACAAAATCACCAGGATGGAAGTTATCTCGTCCTTTCTTCACCTGAGAGTGATGTCATCCATAGGTACCTGTTTCCTGGCAGTTTATCTAGCTGATATTTAAGTACTCTACTTCCACTAGCAATGCTGATTCTGCAAGCTATTCCTGTTCCTCTATCTTGTCTTCTTTGGACTTAATTTGATTCACCCCAGAAGACTTTGCTTGTAGGTCTTCTTCTCATTCACCCTTGATCATTCCCAATGTTTTCCCCTTGACAGTCTTCTTTTGGATCCCGACCTTCACAATGTGTGGCACCCAATACTGGGCACTGTATGCCTTGCCAGGGATAATGAGAAGGGAAGAAATCCTGGCAGTATCCTGGAGCCTGCATTCCTGTTTCCCCATCCTTGTGTGGTATTTTCCTTCTCTGCATGACACTGTGGCCTGTGTTCAAAGCCTTCTATAAACTTAAAGGTAGCACCTATAGCACAACTTCAAACAGCTAATGCTTAAGCTTTGAAAAGCTAAATGTTTAGGTGGGCTTTGAAGCAGATGCCTCCCTTAAAGTGCACATTTTTATGTTAATCTGATTCATGCAATTGTCAAAGGGTTTTGGAAACGTCTTGAGGACATTTCCCAAAGTAGGGCCCATTTAGGTGGACATAACACAGGAGATTGTTGAAAAACTTAGGGACTCTCTCAACTGTGTTTATCCCTGGCTGGGAGGCAGAGATGCAAGAAAATGTGTATAAATGAGAGAAATAAAACCAAGCATTTATCACAGGTATGTGAGCTTGGGTACACATTCAAAGACATATGAATTTCCCATGGTGTCAGAGCCAGATGATTAATTTCTAGTTTGTCTCAAAACCAGGCAGCTGCTAAATGATAATGAAGAAAGAAAACCTGAGATGATTATTTCTTTTTATGTTCCTTTATATATACATATATATTTATGTGCATGTACACATATACACATGCACACATATGTATTAATGGAAGGGATCTGGGCTATTCTGTAATGTGCATTAGTACATGTAATAGCAACAGTAGGTATTTGGTTTAGCACACAGATGTGCAGAAACTTTCTCCATCTTCACTGTAGGCAATCAGTCAAAAAGTAAACATATGGCAGGTCTACTGATATGGTAGATCATAAGGGTATTGTAAGAGCTGCTGTAGCGTTTCAGGCATGAAATAACCTTAGCATAATTTATCCATATGCTTCCAAGCATAACTGAGTAGAGCAGCTCTGAAAAACTACTTTTCTTAGAACCAAGGATCTTCCTGGGAAATACAAAATAAATATTGTTCAGACTGTTGATCAGGTTTACAGTTACATGACTTCTATGGGTCATTCCACACCACCAGAGTCATAAAATTATCTGCAGAAAGATAGGAAAACAGGAGCCTTTGAACAGTTAACATTTATTCATTTTATCTATTATCTATATCTACTCCTGAGGCAGGGGGGGGTGTGTGTCTGTGTGTTTATGATCACTTTTGTTCTGTATTAACTACGCAATTGCTTTGGCTCCTTGGAACACCAGAACATGGGAGTACAACAGTGGCAGACAGTACTAGCTGCTGTCTAGTTTCTCCCTGTTTTTAATGTTTTTTATAACAGCAGAGGCTCACAGTTTTACTCAACATGATGCAGTACAGACAGTAGAGTAGCTTTCAATGATCCACTGTTTTGCATACCCAGCTGCACGTGTCTGAGAGGCATGTAGAGAACATCCAAAGGTTGAGACAGGCCACTTGAAAGCACAGAGGCAATGCCATACATACCACTACTCCTGCAAATGAATTGTGAAAGTAGTCAAGATGGCTCCTTCCTTCTCATGCCTAGCTGTTCAAAGGAGAGATTCTGCACAGAGTTTGTCTGTATCTAGTACTACATTTGCAGTGCAAGTGAAGCCATAGAAAGAAACAGAAGTTTCACTGGTAAGATAAGAAACACTTTCGTTATCTAAGTTGGCATGTATATATCTATAATAGGTGCTTAAACATAGCTTCAGCTGATACTAAAATGCACATCAGAGAAGATATACCTCTTGCTCTATGTTGAAAAACTCCTGGGAAATGAAAGGTTGAGACAGACAAGGACAACCCATCTCCCTGATATTATTGGAGTCACCAGTTTCTCTGCTTCCAGAGGCAGCCTGATACCTGTAACCAAGTCTGGTTCCCCTCTTTTTGCATGAGTTTATTAGACTGTGCTCTTTTATTCTGCCTTTTTTTTTTTTTAAGAACACTTTCTTAAAATAATTAGGAAAGAGGCAACTGGAGGGGAGTCAACTGCTTCCTAATTTTAGCTTGTATACAGTCATTCCTGGGTCAAGTCCAAAGGAAATGTGTAATAGCTACAGGACCTTACTAGTCTCTGATTAAGTTTCTCATTACTATGGGCCACACAACTCCCCCTTACACCTCTGCAAGACACCAGAAGGTGTGTACATACTGTACCAACAAATAGTCTTGATTATAACTTGTCAAAGGCAGACACCAAATTGCTGCTCACTGCAGGGAGGACAATCACCAATGTAGGAATTTCCAGCCTGGAAATTCTTTAGTCATGATATGCCTATCTTTGCTTCATTGTTCCCCTCTACCTCCTGGGCCTGGAAAGTATATTATATGTAGTAAAACTTGGATTCCAATCTAAATGGCATTTGATACCATATGGATATTTCGTACTAGCATATAACAGTTTGTTTCATTTCATTTACTCCCTGTAGGTAGCACAGAATTATCATGCAGAAATATAATGTAGAAAGAGCCTACATCTCAAACAGGACTCAGGACAATATATGATGTCTGTATACGACGTTTCAGCAGGTGGTGCAAAAAATATTCCTAGCATATAACTGGGGAATAACGGACCCAGACACTTTGGTCTCAACCTTCTTTAGTCAGTTTGTGTACTTACAAAGAGATTTCAACTAAAAGCAAAATCTGGAGGTGAAGGTGTAGCTCAATCTGAAGGTAATGGTGTTATTTAAAGAGGGAACTCAGTCATTAAGGAACAGCTTCCTGCTGTCTCATCTTTTTCCTGTTCTTATATTTAAACTGACCTGTTTCCACCTACCATAAAATCCAGATTAAATATATCAAGCTAGTATACATATACTCTGTCTACTAGAATTTGGTGGCAATCTTTGTTTTCATAAACTCATCATTTTATGAGAAATGTCTTTTTTGGATGATATTTTTTCTAAACACAGAACTTGGAGCATATAGTTTGAAACTGAGTAAGGATACGCAGAAATTATTCACTAAAATAGTTCCTCTTCAGAAACAGCCATTCATCTCTGATATTCATTTCATTCTCTCCACCTGGAGCAGTTCCACTTTCTATAAATAAAGAAATAAGTAATATTTACTAGGTTAGAAAGCAGCTGTCTCTAGAACCTGGAGGTTGGAGCACACATATGGGTTGAGGGAAATGTCCCTATGTCAGTGAATATTTAATTGGTTATGCAAAGTGAAATAAGTCCAAAACACATCAGGAGTCCCTCTGCAGGGCGGGAAAAAATCCAAACCAGGAAAATATTAATGAGGTATGAAATTTGCTTTCTACATTTCTTGCAATACAGCTGTTCTCTAATGGCTTTTGAAGCTTACAGACACTTATAAAAATAGCCACTTTCTGAACTTGGAACCTGAAAAGATCTTACTTTAGATATAATGGTTGCTTTAGAAGTGGTAAGTTACACACATGCAAAAAGGATGTACTTCACAGCATGTTTTCTATTTCCATCTCCTAACATTGTGAGCTGAAATAAAAAGTAAACATGACCACTTGAACAGTCTGAAATACTGTGACTCGCTTCAGGCCTCTCCAGTCTACCACAGTCTTCATAGTTATTGTTATGTCCACTTGAATCCAATCACTAGATAGTACACTAAAGCCTTCTTCTGTTCACCTTAGACATATGAATTGCAACATGTAGTGTCAAGGGAACAATGCGCAAACTGAGATCGCAAGCCTGGAGCCCCCAACAGAAGATTGCAGGACTTCACTGCCCAATGCCATCTTGAGAGTGGGAGGACAAAGTTACCAGTGAATCTTTTTGCCTTACAAAAATGTAAGAGTTACCTTGATGGTACTCAGTGGTGGAGGTTTTACTCTCGACAGGAAGAAATAGCACTTTATGCATTCCAGGAATACTGCTCCCTCTCAGACTATCCTGCCTACAAAAAGGCTTTCTGCTCAAAATGACATGTTTGAGGGTTTTTACTGAGCACTATGGCAGTCTGGAATCATAGTATCTCTGGCTGCCAGGTTCCATTTAGGCACATGGTGTTACTACAAGATTTTTCAAATTGTTAGCCCTGTAATGCAGCATGAAGGCTACCGTCAGGCTGGATTCCTTCCCACTTGTACTTAATTACCCATAGCAGAGGCTCTACAGTGAGCTCTCCTGCATGTCTGAGAAACCAGTCTCGTCTTGTGGCAGAGTAAAGTCAAAGAGCAAAACACACAGCTGAACTCTGGGCAGTACTTGTGTCTTCAGTTGCCACCCAAACAAGTTTTCATCCATACAGTCTGGCAACTGGTACAGTGTCCTGGTTGCCATATAACTGAGACACTTAAGACACAAAACTAAGTAATTTTCTGTATTATCACGGGGGAGAGATGGGTTTCTCCAGAGGGCAATTCAGAAGAGACTGGTATTCTACACCACCATTCAGAGAACTGAAGTCTAGCCTTCTAGGCTTTATAGTTAGGCACTTAGGCAGTGTGGAAATATTTGGCACTATCCCCTACATGTAACTGAGGTTCTTCCATAACAAACAAACATATAAGCACTGTGCAGGCAGACTTATCCCATGCTTGAAAAATGTCTTTGAGTTAGTGGGATGCCCAGCCCTCTGAAAATACCTATTTCTCTACATCACATGGAAAAAACACCCAGGTGACTACCACAGATCAGATGCACAACTTTTCCATGACTAAACTGAAATGAGATTAATCTCCCTAAAATACAGTTCTGTTACACAATTCAAATTAGGTCAGCAGCCAGCTGAATATTCAGGGTAAGATTATGTACCATTCAGATCGTGAAAGATGTATTTTCCATACAGGAATTCCTACCTCCTTACAAATCACTACTGAAGTTTGGGTATCATTGTATGCTTATCAAGGAGATCTGTTATGCCTTGGACTTAAAATGATGCAAACAGTAGTGGGAGAGGAGCACTTTCTCTTCTGAAGAGAAGCTACAGAATTTTAGGGCCAGTGGTCTTCAATGTTTTTATAAATTATCTGGACACAGGAATCAAATGTACATTAAGTAAGTTTGCTGGTGATACTAAACTAGAAGGAGCTGTGGACTCCCTCAATAGTAGAGACGCTTTACAGAGAGATCTGGATAGACAAAAGACCTGGGCAGTCACTAACCGCATGAAATTTAACAAGAGCCAGTGCCAGATTTTCCACCTGGGATGGGGCAATCCTGGTTATACATACAAACCAGGGGATGAGAGGCTGGAGAGCAGCCCCACGGAAAGAGATCTGGGGGTTTGGGTTGATGGCAAGTTGAACAGGAGTCAACAGTGTGCCCTGGCAGCCAAAAGGGCCAACCATGTCCTGGGGTGCATCAAGGACAGCATAGCTAGCCTGTCAAGAGAGGTGATTGTACCACCCTACACTACGCTGGTACAGCCCCACCTTGAGCACTGTGTGCAGTTTTGGGCGCCTCAATATAAGAAGGACATCAAACTGTTAAGAGTGTGTCCAGAGCAGGGCGACCAAGGTGGTGAAATGTCTTGAGGGCAAGACTTATGAGGAGCCGCTGCAGTCACTTGGTTTGTTCCGCTTGGAGAAGAGAAGGCTGAGGGGGGACCTCATCGCAGTCTACAACTTCCTCAAGGGGGGCAGTGGAGGAGGAGGTCCTGATCTCGCTGGTGACCCATGATAGAACGTGAGGAAATTGAATGAAGCTGCATCAGAGAAAGTTCAGACTGGACATTAGGAAAAAATTCTTCACTGAGAGGGTGGTCACTCCCTGGAACAGGCTCCCCAGGGAAGCGCCAAACCCGCCAGAGTTCAAGGAGCATCTGGACGATGCTCTTAGTCCTATGGTTTAGTTTTAGGTAGTCCTGTGAGGAGCAGGGAGTTGGACTCGATGATCCTCATGGGTCCCTCCCAACTTGAGATATTATGTGATTTATAATTCTATGAATAGGTGTTCCTTCGTACCTGGGAAACCGAGGACAAGCTGTGTCTTTGTGGACATGCTGGGGTCCAGCATGGAGGGAACAGGGGTGTGTTTAAATGCTAGGAGAGGAATAGGAAACAAAGAAAGGGACAGGGCAAAGGCATGGACTGCTTGGCTTTTCTTGCAAAGGTGGCATTCATCATACTTCCACAAACAAGGAGTGCAAGCCATATCTCCAAGGGACTGTCTCCTGGATAACAGAGACTCTGAAGAAGTGGGGTCATAGAGGGCAAACAACATCAGTCTCCAAAACTAAGGGAAAACAAAATGAATGCAGTCCTTCAGTGCATAACTTCAGGACTGGCTAGTAAGCACAGGAAGACAATTTTACCTCTGTATAGGAGCCTTAAGCTATGGCTTCATATTTATCTCCGTGCTCCTTCTAACTGCAAAGTTTTCCACATCACTGTGCTTAAACAAGCCTTACACTGAACATTCAAGAACTGTGATAGGGCATGTGAGTTCCCCTCATCCATGTTATGAAGAACTGCTTGGCAAGTAATCTCTAATATCACTAAATTCCTGATAAGCTGTCATACTCAGCCCAAGGACAAAAAACTGTACAGACATTTGCATATCAATTTTCTACCAATGGCTTCTACAATAGGAGCTAGAGTTGGGCAGCTGCAGCATACATTTATAAAGCATACAGCTGTGTTCAGTGATAAGATAAGAGGTTCTTTTGTAGAGACAACAGCAAAAGCTTTGCCAGTGACTGAAACGACACTTTTATCTCATCATGAAAGATGCCCCTTCCAGTGGAAGTCTAGCTGGCATGACATTATCATTTGAATTGTTGTTTTTTTTTCACGGAAATGAGTGGGAAGAATCTTGCTGATTCATGAAGTAGTCTGTCCTTTTTTATTATTATTATTTGTAACATTAAAAGAAAATTAACTGCTGCAGAAAGATTTTATATCCACCTATAAACTTGGTTATCAGCATCCCAGCATTATCCAATAAATAAATAAAACAAATAACTCCAGAGGTGGAAATGGAATATTTAACTCCACAGTATCATAGTGGAGATGCTCTGATTATGGCTGAGCAGAAACTTGCATTATAAAGCTATTTTTTATGATTATTTTGATGCTTATAATTTTCTGAAGCAGAATTTTCCCAGGCTTTATCTAAACCTGCAGGCACATTTGGGTGTTAATTTGTTAAAAGTCTGCGACCTCTTTCTCAGTTGCTTAATACCAAAGAGAAGGACTGAGAAATCACCCCATAACTGTAAAGTAATCCATTAGGGAATAATTTTGTGGCTTTGTTATACCACATAAATTTGTTCTCACCTAGCTTTAATTAGGCATCTAGTTTAAGCTCATCATGTAGCTCTATCACTAGTGACTGTGAGGACAATTCTTTTCACCCATGATGACACCGTTCACTTTTGAAGTCTCAGTGTTGAGCTTGGATGAGCTGGTGACTTAATGGATAGTTTGAATTAGATGGGATGAATTCCACCCAGAATTTAAAGAATAGCTTTGCTTTTAACTTGTAGGGTGTGAGAGACTGAAAGTGTTAATATCTCAAACATTGTGGTGGGGCAAGTTCTGCTTAAAGACAAACCCTGCACAGCAAGGAACCAAGGTGAAAAGCCCATCAGCTCAGACATCAGCAACAGGAGGGGGAGGGCATGCTGGAGGGTGTGCAGCTCCCTGTTCTGATACAAAGATCAAACAATGGCCATGTTTGCAGGGAAGATGTTACTCCACAGATGACCCCAAGCCCAAAGGCTCACAAACTGCTCATTAGCCTGCCCGAAGGAGGGGCAAGAATGATAAAAAGACACAAACTGAAGCCCCAGGTGGCGCAAGCCCACTGGACCTGGACCCCTCAGCTGACTGGACCAACACTGGACCCAGGACTGGTGAAACCTTTCTCTCCCTTTTTCTCTCTGTCTTCTCTCTTTCCTTTTCCACAATCCCTACACCTCATCCATTTCAAGACATAAACCATTGACTAAGTCTGAGACTAAGAGTGGATCCAGCCACCCCTAGACCATTCTCTGAGGAGGAGTCTAGAAACCAAGGGAGTCTGCTCTGAACCTCGTGACTCGACGGGAGGGATCTCCTTATTCCCTGAATTGATGTATATGGTTACCCTGGGTTACACAGTTTACAGAAGCAGTCCTATGCCAATTCCTGTTGTGAGAAACCCTGCCACCTACTACCATGCCTCCCCCAGTTCAGTTTGCTTCTGTCATGAATAAAATCTTTAACTGATCGTTTGGTGTCGTTTCACCTTAATTTAGCCTGAGGGAATTTCAAATTAAACATGACTCCCTGGTCTGTCCAGTCTGGGTCGTGACATAGGGGAAGGGTCTAGGACTTATGTCTACATAGTCTATTGAAAAGGCGGCAAACAGTGATACAAACAGGGTTTATATGGGCTCTTAGGGGATGCAACCTTTGATTATGTTTGCTTCAGCCTGTCAGGCAAGCATCTAATGGCTGGAGGGTGAAGCTGAGGTACAGTTTCTAATTGTGAGTAATTGAGGAATGGAATGACTTATGAAGGGTGGTGACCAGTTCTTTACTACTGGCATTTTAGATTGAGTCCTAGCTGGGGTTTTTCTTTGTTTGTTTTGTGTGATTTTGGTTTGGTTTTTTTTGGTTGGGTTTTGTTTGGTTTTTTTAACCTGAAACAAGAATTAACTCCAGGAAGCCCTTTGGTCTGTTTTTATAGTCTTTGTTCTAGGTTATATCAACCCACCATACCCCCCACTTTTGAATTAACAGTAAAGTTTATCTCACTCAGCTTTAGCAGCTTACAGGTTGAGCAATTTATCTTATCTATAGTCAATGGAGAGAAATAGGTACTTCCAGATAGACATTTTGAATATACAACAACTGCTAATGTGGGTGACCAGGCTGATCTGCATGGATATCTGTGGAAACAATAATTCACATGCTTAAGCTTTATAATGACAGGGACCCTAAGGAAAATGTAAAAGTTTATGGTCACAGAAAGTGCTGAGAGCCATTCCTAGAACACCGTCATGCACTGGCAGACCAGCTGGACCTCTCCTCTGTGCTGCTTTCCAAAACTGTGTTCCTTTCATGTTATTATAATATTCCACATATGATCAAGGAAACAAAACTTGCCTGTGATACTGCAAGGCAAATCACGACAAACTCAATCAAATCCTATTAGTGCAGTTCAGAAGAAATTTCTGCCGAAATTAACATGAGAAATGACTAAGGACAGGCTATGTGCAAAATGTCGTAGATTCTCCTGATACACAAAATATAGATTTGGATTTTCTTTTCCATGTTAAGTCATATCCCTTGCAGTAAAGAGAACACCTGAAGCCTTTGGTCAGGTATACAGAGGTGGTAAGAACTGTGCAAATCTTATTCTCTTTTAAAAGAGTTAAAAGTATTATTCACCTCCAGATTATTAAACATACTTTGCCCAAGTAAAAATTTAATATTGCAGGATATGGTGCTAAATATTGTATAATACAAATGACAAGTAACAGCGTGCCTCGTTATTACACTCTTAGTAACAAAATAACTTACCAGCTGTGCTCTTCTGCTGTGGTCTTCACAGTGTAATTAATCTATGCATTAGAGATCAGACCAGACCTCTTGCCCTTTAATTTTGAAATCTCAGAGTTCTGTTCAGGTAACTAATACCTCACTGGGCCAGCTACTGAAATTTCATAAGTACATAGGAAAAAAAAAATACATCTTTTCAGCCCATCCAACAGCATAGGTTTGTAGGGCACAGATTTGACCTCCTGTACTCTGACAGTAGAGAGAATTATTCTTCTCAAAAAGATGAGGTGAATATTATTGAGCCCTAGAGTTCACACTTCAGCTAATGACTGTTTTTCAGAAAGCCATCTGTGGTAAATATCAAGACTTTTTCCATTCCCTGCATGAGTGTCCTGCCTTATGTATAAAACAACTGCAGTCCAACATAGCATATCAGTGGGATTTTATCTTATATTTTTATCTGTTCTCACATGGCCAAAGTCCTACAGCCTTTTCTTCAGCAAAACTCCCAAAAATGGCTGTGCAAATTTTGTTAGGATAAGGACAGTGAGGCTGGTGAGCAATGGCACTGCAGAGCAGACACTGAACTTGAGCTTGAACAAAAATCAGAATTCCTTTTCCACCAGTTCTGACACTTTCTTCCCTTTCAAATCAGGTCAAAAAGCTGAAAGAGCAGAATAAGCTCTGAAAAAAGATTTGAAAATTCTACTACTTTTTTTTTTTGATACATGGAAATGAAAGGTTCTGCTGTTCCCAAATTGAAAGGTTTTATTTAAAATTAAGGTGACATTGAAGTCCATCTGCCCAAGGAGCCATGGCACACATTACAATTGCAATTGCAATACCTGCGATCCTCATTCTACCCTTGGATGAGGCTACCTGGCAGACTGAGACCCCTATGTACTAAAATGAGACACAGAGCTCAGTGAAAAAGAAGATTTACACTGTGTTTTAACCTCAAACTTCTCACATCAAAATGTTTCAGTGGATGACTGTTTTATTTTTGAGTAAAATCAATTTTGAATAAATCCAGTATATCTGGGCTGTATTTTTTTCAGAAGAAAATTAGGAAGGCAGAAGGGTGTAGCAAGGAAAGCCAGACTTCCTCAGGAAATTATTTATTTTGCTGAAACAGCATTATCTCTAGAAAAATAATTTCAGTGGAAAATTCACAATATTCAGAATGACATAGAATTTTTTGATGCTCCCTTTCCACAAAGAAATGAGATACCAATTCATTCCCAAGAGAACTGGAGGGATTTGTTATTTGTTTTGTTTTTTAAGGAGGATGTATATTCAGTCCCATTGGAACTGAAAGAACATCTCAGATGTGAATAAAGATGCATTCCAAAAGATGTCAAGAGGAAAGCTTTTGCAGAGCCAGCCTCTTCAAGAGCTTGTTACAGCCAGTGCTTTCAACCAATAGCTTTAATAAGAGCTGAATTTATACACAAACATTTAGAAAGCAAATAAACAAATAAGGGGGGGACACACACGACAAGAACTTCACAGCATTCGGTATATTATGAGCACAGCATTAGAAAAACCATGCATCTGTTTTATAGTTAGTTTATATTCTTCTCTTGTGTGCGCATTTTATGCACATAAAAATTAACAACCTTTGACTACCCATTTGTATTTATAACATCTGCAGTACCAATGGGTGCAGTTATAGTTTCTCTGTCCCAGGCTTGCTAAGCATCCTAATTGGGAAAGAAAATGCCACATAACTCTCCAGGGGAACATTCACAATGTCAATGTCTCTTGATTCCTAGACATCCTAATGTCACCAATGGGAAGACTATAATGAAGGAAATCCCACTTGGTAGTGAAGCATGCTACAGATAGAAATGCCGGTCTTTGGTTTTTCTGTTTGAACCAATCGAGGTATAACTAACTGCAGTCTGAGACTGGAGTGGGCTTTCTGCTTTGGGGTAAAGAACATATTTTGACTATGTAAATTAAAAAGATCATGGAACAAGATCAGCTCAGAAAACTATATTCACGCCATGACTGCTCTCCCAATGGTCCAAATCAGAGCTGGTTGGATTCCCCCAGAGACCTGTTGTTCAAGACTACGTGGACAAGAAAGGGCTCTCTACCCCAGTTTCTTCTCTGAGGACACTGGAGTTCACCACTGCCTTACAGGAAAAAAACCAAAAACAAAAGCAACAAAACTCAGGAAAAAACCAAGGCCTCCAGAGAAACACTGGTACAAACCCCTGAATTCAGCTAGTGGGACTATTGTGATATTTTGAGAAATTAAAAAAGATAATTTTCTCCTCTGCTACAAATTGCTGCAGTTAAAATGTTCCAGGTGGCATGCAGCTGGTTCAATTCAACTATTCCCATTTGCAGATAGATTCTTTTGCTGTGAGGAAGTTGCTAGTTGTTTTGCTGATAAATTCAAAATTTCTTTTGAGCCTGCTGTGCTGTGGGGGAGCAGGGGAGTATCTCCAGAGGGAAAATGAAAAGTTTCTGATGAGCTGCATCCAGTAATACAGTCAAACTGCATCTGCCTGGGATTACCAGCTTGTAGTTCTGATGTTAGCCTTTCCTCGCCAAGAACAGGCAGAAGCGAGATAGTACATTATGATGGAAAGCTGTTTTCAGAGAAGTATTGCTGAAGAAAAGGCCATGTGACAAACTTCAGATGAACACTGAGTCAGTTGAGCTGGGAAATCCTCTTCCCAGTCTGTGTGCACAAGTCCCACATACCCTAAAAGTGCATTGGACAAACCAGAACATTTGGTAAGGGTGTCTTTGAGACTGCTGTCAAGACTGGCTGTGCCCAAGCCCTGTGCCTGTACCCAGGCACTGGGGAGCACACTGGGGCTGTCTGCAGGGCACAGAAGGTCTCAGAACACTCCAGAGGAAAAGCCAACCTGGAGGTAGACCTTCATGAACAATGCGGAAATAGCCAAGGCATCCATGTGACAGAGAAATAGGAAATGGGGCAGAATTTCCTTCACTTTAGTTCTGCTTGTCAGCTGTGAAAACACTGCAGGTCTACTTAGTTATTACAGAAACTCTCCTCCACAACACCGATGGCTCGTTTGCAGATTTTACATTAGAGAAATAAGAACTATATTTCAGCTTGAAAACGTGTTTTGCCAAGCAGGGGTTTCTGTTTATTTGTTTCAGCAAGATGAATAGCACCCAACATCCAAAAAAAGCTATAAGCTTCGTACATTTATTTTGTTCATGTTTGCCATGCTGTGGGGTGAGTTTACCTTGGCCAACACATGCTCACAGGAAATGAAATAAAAACTGTATGGGGAGGAATATCTCAAAAATGAGCAAAGCAATAGAGATTGTTCCTAGCAATCAATACTGGTTGTGTGCAACAGTGGAAATAAACTAGGGCTCAGTGCTACTGTGCTGCTTTCTTGTCTTGGTCTGACTTAAGTTAATAAGTTACAGGAAAAAAATACTAAAGGAAAAAATAAAGGAAGGGCATTTCTCTCAGGAAGAATGGAAATGGCTTCATCTGTAGAGGCTGAATCTCCCCTATTATTAAAATCAAAGAGAAATGACTGCCAAAGAGACAGAGCCAACAGGCGATGTAAATTGTCAGTAGCTGAAGTAAGAGCCCACACGCACTTTCCAAGGGCACTGTCACTAAAAGCTGCAGTCTCATCTCACTTACTAAGCCCCTTATTTCCCTTCCTGCAGTTCCTCATACCAAATTAATCTAACTTTTTTCCTTTCCTTTTTTGCCATGTTAATTTTAAGTTGGAGCAGGTCCTCCCACCTCCCTCAGACCCTGGCTGTTGCAGGGCTGGGAATAAGCAGTGAAGGGCTGGTGAGCGCAAAAGGCTGCTTTTCTGGGCTGGATCCATCTATGCTGGCTTAAAGTGTTTGTCAAGCACAGCTTTACTTCCAAAGTCTTGCAGGCTTGGACTCTGACTCTTAATTAACTTGTGTTCCCTTCAGACCTCTCCAGCAGTACAGGGCTCCTTTGCAGAGTCAGAAAGTTATAAAGGGCAGTTTATCCTGTGAGAGACATAGAAATATAATTTTTTTCCCCAATATTGGAGAATTCAGGTTTTCCATTATAATAGTGTTCTCCAGATAACATTAGTGCAGAGATTTTTGTGTACAAGAACACTAGTTTCTGACTAGGTCTTAGAGAACACTAAACATGTTACTTTACAATAATCTTCAGGAAGCAGGAAACTGTTGCCAAGACAGGACTTCATATTTTATGATGATCTTAGCAGCTAGCAAAACGTACACATTTATAAAATTATGAATCAGTTATCAAAAAGAGCAACTATGAGAAAGAATCTTCTCTGTGTTATAAATACATCTTTGGAGGGTGCTATTCAAATAACCTGAGAGAAATTCCATGCTCATTTTTCTATTGAAGTAAACAGGGTCAGACTGTACCTGGTATGATTTGTGTTGCAGAATTCTGGGAGTCTCTCTGAGAAAACTTTCCAACTCTGCAGAAGTATTACACATAATTACATGACATAACAGCTCTGCTTTTGCAAAGCACACTTACTGCATTTCTGAAACTGGCTGTTATAGAAGTGCAAAGCTGCATTAACTAACGAGCAAGTTTGGTCACATGCATGCAGCTATTTCACTGTAATTTTCATCTGCTGCCTTCAAGATGTTTTCTTCAGATTCTAAGATGCTATATTCCAATCACCAATCCATCCAGACAGCCAAAGCCTGCTTTCGGTCCCAAATTTGAAATGGCTGAGCTCTTTTTTCTTAGCCCTTTGATATCAACTTCAGCTTCCTGACTATAAATTTGAACAGACTTGTCATTGTTTAACCCCAGCCAGAAGCTAAGCACTACACAGCTGCTCACTCACTTCCCCCCCCACCCAGTGGGATGGGGGAGAGAATCGGGAAAAAACAAGTAAAACTCATGGGTTGAGAGTTTAATAGAACAGAAAGGAAGAAACTAATAATGATAATAATAAAAGGATTGGAGTACACAAAACAAGCAATGCACAATGCAATTGCTCACCACTCACCAACCGATGCCCAGTTAGTTCCCGAGCAGTGATCCCCTCCAGGCCAACTCCCCCCAGTTTATATACTAGGCATGAAATCAAATGGTATGGAAAATCCCTTTGGCTGCTTTGGGTCAGCTGTCCTGGCTATGTCCCCTCCCGAGTTCTTGTGCCCCTCCAGCCTTCTTGCTGGCTGGGCATGAGAAGCTGAAAAATCCTTGACTTTACACAAAACATTACTTAGCAACAACTGAAAACATCAGTGTGTTATCAACATTCTTCTCATTCTGAACCCAAAACACAACACTATACCAGCTACTAGAAAGAAAATTAACTCTATCCCAGCCAAAACCAGGACAAGACTAAAAGGAGTTGCTCTCTTTCAGAGAACTATCTGACTTTTTACAATGAACTTCCCTTTGCATGCTAAGCCAGGATTTGGGTGCTGTAGTCAGCAAAACATAAAAGTACCTGCAGGGCAATCCAGTGCCACTAAAATTTGTCTCTTGACTTCAGGATATTTTGGAAATTACTTGCCACTCGTATACAACAGAATGCGAAAACCCGATAGCTCTATATCACTCTTTCAGATCCCCATATTCTGACTTAATTTGATTTAACAAATGGTTCAGTAGCCTGGGACGAATACTAAGAGCAATGAATAAAAGTTCCTGAAGGCAGAATCCAGCATATTATTGAGAAGAATTACCACTAAACCAGCCTCAGAAGTTAATTTTTGGAGAACAAGGACTTCTCCTAGGCTTTTGTATATATACACCCATGCTTTTGAGAATTCATGCTGTCAGATTTTCTCACTCCAATGCAAAGTTGGTTAACTTTGCCAGACTGGAATTGGCAACTCCAGCAATTTTCTCCATCCAGTGAAGCCAGGAGGCGTGAAAGCCGGGGAACTATTTCCCCTTAAAGTATGTTTTAGACAATTCACATATGCGGTGTTCAAGATATGGGCAGAAGTCTGCTTTGCTTAGCTGAATATGAGAACTGGGCCTCCTGCCACTCTCACATTCTCACGAACAGGTTGGCTCAAGTTTTAGCACTGCTAAAATGGAGGAAAACAAATCTACTTTTTATGTCTTGTGAATCAATACTTGACCCTGTGTCTTGCCTATACCACCCTAGGCTGCAACCTGTTTCAAGCATAGAGAAAAGCCATTAAAAAAACCCCTTTATTTCCTTGATGGTAATTCTAATATGGCATATTCTTCTTCATTTGGCTGCAGGCAGAAAGTCCAGTGAATGTCTTGAAAAGCAAGGTATTGCCAGTTCTTCCACATGCTTCTCACATTTTCAATGACTGTACCATACATGCATCAGAAATAACCACAAGGAATGTGAGTACCTCAGGCAATACAAGACAAGTTTTCAAGTGGATCTACAGTAGGTTTTGGAACCGAACCATGCTCCTAGCTGTAGCAAAAATCAGTCTACTGCTCTCCCAAACAAAGGTTTTAATTACACTGCACTGCAGCAGATTCAGCTGAAGTCTTTGAGAGGACACAATTCTCATGCTTTAGACAGCAGAGGCTCAGCCCAGAGGCTGAAGCCTTACTGAAACTTATGCCTGCTGTAGACTCAGATCCTGATTCCATACAGTTTGGAAGAAGCTTCTGGCATGAAGTTTCAAAGGTCTCCTCTGTTCTGGCATGATGTCAGAGAAGACAGTCCATTAAAATGAGTGTGCAGTTCTATGCACATTCTGCAATAGGGGGGCTTACTGTAGAGTTGGGTTTTGGTATACAAAAAAAAGATTTAAAACAGTCATTAAAAGTGTATTGAATCTAATCCCTTCAGTACTAAATTCCAGAGAAGGTCCTTCCAGGGAAACCATGTTTTTCCTACAGGAATGAAAAATAAACAAACAGAGCCTTTTAAGCAGAAAAAAAAAATTAAACCCAGGGGCTAGCATGACAGGGTGGGATACGGCACAGATGGGTATCTCAGTCCTGAGGGCTGCTCTTACATTCACCAGCATATCCAAGGCTCTCCTATGCTTCACCCACAGTAGGCCCAAGTAAACTAATCTTTCCTTAACATGATGCTGGCTGTGTTTTCAGCCCCAATGCTTGAGAAATGTAAATAGTTTCTCTACTCTAAGAATAATTTTGAATTAAATTCAAGTGTGGACACAAACTAGGTTCCAGCTGTACTTCCTTTCCATCTCCCTTCCAGGCCCCTCTCCACTTTGGAGTTACTAAGGTTGTGGCTGTTTTTTTTGTAGTAGCCAACCTGTTGTTGATTCAGATTCAGCTTCATTACTCTAGGACTCAGATCCTTCTGCAAGGACAGCTGCCTACTGTTCCTGTTCCAGGATTTGCCCCTTTTATTGCTTGAGTGAAGCTTGTCCTTATTGCAATCCATCCATTCTATTTATTTCACCTCTTTGAACCCATCTGTCGAGATTTTTTGAATGTTTGAATGTTAATCTTCTCTTCCAAAAATTTTGCAGCTCTTCTCAGCTCATCTACAAAATGTCACAGTCCTGTTTTATAGTCCATTATACAAGTCACCAGTGAAACCTTTGAGCAGATCCTGAGATGGTTCACTGCAGAGCCCTGATCATTCTTCTTGATAGCATACCATTAAAAATACTGTCCACAGTTCATTGTACGGTTTTGCTCCCAACCCGTAGGAGGATCTTCTGGGCTACATTCATTAGCTTTTCTTTTAGGGTTGAGAAGAGGGAGCTCTGATATCCCAGTCCCATCCCCGATCCCCCTCCCCCCCCTTTTTTTTCCTGATCTTGTGGCCATGATAAAGCCTTTACCTCTATCTGTCTCACCCATTGTCAGAGAAGTGTGGGTAATGCTATTTTCTCTTGTGCCTCACAGTTGTGCTGCAGGGCTTCATCACCTGAATGTGAGATGCTCTGAAGAGAAGAACTTTGGCAGCAAGTGCTTCAAATTTATATGAGTCCTAGTGGAGAGCATCCTTTTATACAGAGGGAAAGAACATGATTCAACTTTCATCTCCTATGCAAGCTGAACTATTTAACTTCATTACTTCAGGGAATACCAGCAAGAAAACAAGCACTAAAGGAATTCTTAAATCAAGGCAATATTCATCCCCTCCTTACCAGCCACAACTTGGTTCAATTGCTGAGTTTGCAGGAACTCTAAATGCTTTCCTTTGCCTCAAAATACCACTTCTTTATCAATTTTATCTCACACAATTTTAAGATACTCCCCCTCAGTGCACTTGCAAACACCTTGCACTGGACTCCTCCACCACCCTCTGTCTCTGATTTAGAGCATAATTTCATGAATGACAAGAGACAACCTCTCTCTTGCTTCCTGTGTGGGCTGTTCTCAGCTGGCTTGCTCACCACAGTTCTGGTCTTTATTGCGTAGTGCTTCATCTTTATAGCTGTTATCAGACATTTATATCACTTTCCTTGTGTGCTGGGTATTATTGGCAGAGGGTCCTTTGTACAATGCATCAAACATATACTGGAAAATTGCTTTTGGCAATGATTCTGGTTTGGTTTTGGTTTTTTTTGGTTCAGCAATCAGGCTGCAGCACACATGATTTGTACTTGTTGCTTTGCATGGCCTTGGGACTCAAAATGAAAAAAGACCATCATGCTTTTCAAAGCAGATGTCTGGCATTACTCCTCAGTACTCCAGTCTTAGACTGGTGTGACTCAGAACGGGATCAGATGTATCCTATAAACATCTGATATCCCCCAAAATACCTACTGTATAGATTACAGTTTTCATACACATAAGGAAATATTCTTTAAATATAAGTCCTCATCCTCTTGTAAATCAGGAATAAAACCACTGAAATTATACCTGCTCCTTTAGCACAGCTATCACCCACACAAAAGAACTTGCCATCCTATTCCTTCCTGCTCCCTTTGCCCCACTGAGGATGAAGAGGACATGTTGTACATATCACCCTGAATATCATGGGCACTTGAGAACACTTTTGGTACAGATTGGACTCCTTCCTCTCAAACCCAACTCTTTTCTGTGGCAGAAAACTTTACCAGAGCCTTAGACTGTGAGGTTGGAGGGAACCTGGTAGATAATGTGGCTAAAACTTCTGAATAAGGCACAGATTGTCTCCCTGCATCCCCTCCCATGTGAAGTCCACCACACAGTCTTACTGAGACTTGCTTTAGACCAAAACACCCTTGATGAAATAAAAGGCAGATGTTCCCATGTTAGTTTGTTCTAGCAGTTAATAATCTTTGCTGCTGAAAATTCATGTTTTACTCCTAACTTGAATTTGACTGGCATTAACAGCCTCACATTGTTTTTTGTCATGTTTTTCTCTGACATGTTAAGAAAAATAATAATAACTTGAATATTTTCTTGTCATATTAGAATGTATGTTGCCTCTTGGTGTTGTATGCAATGAGCAAAGGGATGTCCTTGCATCTCTCATTATAAGGCATTTCTCTATTATTCAAAAGTTGTCACTATTCTTTGCATTGTTTCTAAGTTTGCACAACTTCTTTAATGTATGAGCTACTTCTATGGCTATTTGTTTTTGAGAAGCATTGTTCTCAACTCAAGCAATGTTTCACATTCACTGTCATCACCACCATCCCTCATTGTTGTCAATTGAAGACAATACTAACTATTAAGGAGTAGGTAATAAATTAGTTTGCAGACTTCATGCATCTAGGCTTTATGGACTGTCCAGAAGCATTAGGAGGGACAAGGATATCCTTCTATAGGTCTCTATCATCTTCCTGCTCCAACAGGTCAGGGATATAGAAAGAAATGAGCCACTGACACATTTCCCCCTACTCTCTACCCTTTCCTCATGAAGGAAAGAGCTTTGGATCCCTGCCCCAGCTGGTAAGGAGATTAGCTGCCATGCCTAAAGGGTAGAGAGTCATAAACCACCATCAGGAAAAACCAGTACCCACCTAGATCAAGAAATCACAGACAATAACACCCGTTTTCCAGGTACTGCACTCTACAAAAAGGGGATTTTATCAGCACAATTTGGCTTCACACATTACATCACAAAAAGTGAATAAAGGCAATACATCTAAAATATTCTAATAAGTGGTGTCTCAAGCTGCTCACTCTTGCTTTTTCCCTGCCTTTCCCCTGCTCCTTCCCTTACTTTGCCGACTCTAAATTCTGGCTGCAAAGTCTTTGGGAGAGGTGGTTTTTATGTCTTCGTAGAGTAGCTGGCACAATAGATCTGTCTGATCTAAATGAGGCCTTTGAGTGATGCTGCAAGGCTCATGAATAGTGATTATTGCTTCCAACCACTGGAGAACTCAGCAGCTTTTTCAGAGAAGTTGACCTACTTAAATTGTATATCCAGGTAATGCTTGCAGCATTTTATTAAATTGCTCTAACAAACAGTCAGAGAGAGAAACGTGGAGGATACCCAGCTATCCTGCAGGTCAAGATGTGTACCAAGAAATGAGAGCCTGCAATTACAGCACAGGTTTTGCACTGAGACACATTACTGAGAGCTTGAAACTATCCTTATGGGAGTTGAGGGATCAAATGTGAAGTACTAACACTGGATCTTGTGCCCAAGACAGCAACTGGTTTGGACTAAAATAGCTGGGAAATTAACTATTCCGAGCATGTCTAGCTTGTCAAACATTGTTAATATGACCCAGATCTAGCATAAACCCACATAGTTTGACAAGGATTTGGCTTCAGCTCAGTATTTCTCTGACCCTCTGTCATTCATTCCAAGGATTTCAGACTCTCAGTTCACATTCAAGGCCCCAGAAGGAGCTCTGAGATTTTTTGAAAAATTCTATAGTGGTCCAGATCTAGGGTTTTAAAATGCTGATAGACAGCAAACCTACTTATGGTCTTTCAATTTGCTTTTCTATTCCTGAATTATATCAGCAGACAGAGAAAAAAAGGATAAATGGCAACCAATAAGAAGTGAGATGCTAAAGAACTCCCTTATATGAATGAGTAAATTTTTCAGAAAGGTAGAAGTAAAAAACAAGTAAGAAAAAGAATAATCAATCACTTGCCTTCCCTCAAAACATAGAATATAGATTAATCATTCTTGTGCATATGTTATATAAACTCCATGGAAGAAAAGAGACAGGTGCCATACTGAAAAATAAACCACTAGAGTGCTTCTCAACAGTGACAATACTCCTACAGAAGAATATTGCTGCTCTGCAGCAACAGACATTAGCCAGAGCTCTATAAGCAAAAATAATTGTCTTGATATTTAATGTCAACATTTTACCACCTCCTACAGTGATGTCAGCAAATACATACCTAATCCAAAACATTTTACATATGAAAACAAAAAGCCAAGCTCCAAAAAGAAGTATTTAGCGAGATGAAATATAATGGAAAAAACACTGTGTTAGAAAGAGTTGCTGTTGAACCAAACAACTATATTTATAATTACAGGATGAGGTGCATGGGCTACATCTATGCTAGCAAATAACATAGGTGTCTTGGTTTCAGCCCAGCCGGCAACAAAGCACCACACAACCACTCGCTCACTCGTCCTCCCCGGACCCAGTGGGATGCAGAAGAGAAAATATAAAGGCAGGCTCGTGGGTCGAGACAAGGACTGGGAGGGATCGCTCCCCACTTACAGTCACGGGCAAAAGACAGGCTCAACTTGGGGAAGAAACAAAATCAATCTAACTTACTACCAATCCAATCAAAACAAGGATATTAGGAAGTAAAACCCAACCTGAGAACACCTTCCCCCCAGCCTTCCCGCCTCCACTCCCGGTTCTCTCCACCTCCTCTCCCCGGCGGGCGGCGCAGGGGAACAGGGATGGGGGTTGGGGTCGGTCCGTCATACCTGGTCTCTGCCGCTCCTTCCTCCTCAGGGGGAGGAGGACTCCTCCTCACTCGGGCCCTGCTCCGCCGTGGGGTCCCTCCCGCGGGAGACAGCCCTTCACCAACTTCTCTGGCATGGGTCCCTCCCGCGGGCTGCAGTTCCTCACAGACTTCCCTGGCGTGGGTCCTTCCCGCGGGCTGCAGTTCCTCACAGACTTCCCTGGCGTGGGTCCTTCCCGCGGGCTGCAGTTCCTCACAGACTTCCTTGGAATGGGTCCTTCCCGCGGGCTGCGGTTCCTCACAGACTTCCCTGGCGTGGGTCCTTCCCACGGGCCGATCTTCAGTCACAGACTGCCCCAGCACGGGCTTTCCCACACAGTCACAGCCATCTTGGGGGGCCTCTGCTCCCCTCCATGGGCTGGGGGGGCAGCCTGCCATCTCACCACGGGCTGCAGGGACATCCCCTCCTCCAGCACACCTCCTCCCCTCCTTCCTCACTGGCCTTACTGTCTGCAGAGGGGTTCCTCTCACATTCCAATCCCCTACTCACTGCAGGCTTCCCCTCTTAAAGCTGCTCTCCCACAGGTGTTACCACTGTCACTGATGGGCTCAGCCTGGGCCAGCTGCGGGTCCGACTTGGAGCCAGGGAAGCTTCTAGCAGCTTCTCACAGGAGCCACTCCTGCAGCCCCCTCCCCTGCTACCAAAACCCCACCACACAAACCCAAAACAATAGGGCAGGAAGATGTGTCATGGGGACATGCTTAGTGTTCATATCACTACAATCTCTTCCTCTCCCAAGCCAGAAGGTCTCATCCACTCCACCTGTTGGGAACAATCCTTGGTCTGTGCTGTTTCCTGAGATGTGCCTCAACACTGCTTGAGTTTGTAGGGCCAAAGATGAGCCAGGGAGTCTGATACTCATTAACAGCACAGATGTCCATGTGCAGATGTTCCTGAGCTGTTAAACTTAATATTGAAGCCAGAATCAAGGCCAGAGTTGGCCACTGATGTCTGCATTGCTATCCAGTAAAAACTGTGGGTGCAAATGTCCTACAAGGGTACAAGTGAAGAGAAGGTCACATGTGAGACCTATCTCACCATATTGCAGAGTATAATGCAGATGTCTACCTTCGTGTTGGTCCTTCAGTGTTCCCTTCATAGTCAAAGAGGAACAGACGCGCTGTGGCCAGGTGGTCATATGAATAATGGTCTTGATGTAGCCATTTCTCTTTACAGATCATATGGGGCTCTAGACAACTAGCTCAGATATGTATGTGTGCGCCTGAAGGTAGGTGATATGACTCCAACCCCAAGAGATCAAAAATTAAAAAATGAGAAATGGATATTTCCAATAGCTTGTTTCCAAAATATGGAAAAATCACAATTATAGAAAAACGTCTCTTCCGAGATTTTAACCCATAGTAAGTGTTACTCTATATTTCACCAAAGCAAGAAATACACACAATGTTAAGCAAGCTTATTCTAAAATAACCCAGTGTCCCAAAGATATTGAGCCTTCTCCCTACCAAAAAGAGAGCCCTGGCAGGCCATGAACAGTTTGACAGTAAATTTTTCACAAGGTAATAACCATTTCCTAAGTCCTCAGGATAAAAACAAAAAAAAGAGTATCTGCATGATTGATATGGAGCACAAGTTTATTTGCGTCACACTTCTGTCCATAGAGTGTCTGCAGATAGTTGTAAAGCAAGGTGAGGTTAGGCTCTAGTGGTAACTGGGACTACTGGTAAAAATTACATGGTACTACATGCTCAGCTGCAGATCTGAGTGTAGGTTGCTAATAAAATAGGGTAAAAGCAGGCCTACAAGAAATCAGGCCAGATATCTGCAATAATGATTTTGGTTCCCTCACTCCTTTAGTGTCCAATGTTTGATTTTACAGGAGTGGGAATTTTAAAGAGTTTTTGCTCATTAGCAAAAACCTGAGAGATGAAACATGGAAAAATCATTGCTTGTTTCTGAAAATCTTACTTCAAAGATGTAAGTGAAATGCCTCTCTTGTGTATAACAGGGCTTCTGTGTTTCCATAATGTGATAAAAAGTCAGACCTATCTTTCTATTTGCAATAATTTGGCTGTATTAAATATGTGGTGATATGTCTGTGCATTTTTTTGGCTCTTTTTTGTTACAGAAAAATGGAAAACCATAATCAACAGCAAGAGATGGAAAATATTAATGTCAGCACGAGTACAGGAGCTCAGGAGAAGGGGAATTTTCTGCCTTTTAAATATGCAGCTAACATATAAATCACAAGGCTACGTAGCCTTTGGCCAGGATCCAAGGATGGAAGATGTGTTTCTTTAGCCAATAGGGGATTCTCCGCCTCCCCTGGCCATGAATGCTACAAAAAGATGCTGAGAATGGTTCTAAGAGTATTAAAAGCAACATGGCTATAATAGATTTAACATATAAACATGAACACCCATAGTGCACACCCCGTCTTAACAGTAAATATTATGGTTTACTTTCAAAAAGTGATTGAAGTATTTAATTATGTGCAGAGGATACTTAAAAACCAAAAATTATTAACTGTTGGGAACGCGGTGATCTATTTTGCACACAGACAATAAAAGATATGGAGAATTTCCACTAACACTATAGCTTTCAGTGGAATTTGAATTCGCTTTGACTGTAAACAGTTTAAACACTGATGCTGAAAGGTCGGGCTCTGGTCTTCTTTTAAAGAAATCTATCAGAATAAATGGAACTGCTTTGGATTTGCCCCAGATTCAGTTAAAGCAGAATCTGGTCCATGAAGTTCATTATGGTCAGTTATACAAGTTAAAATGAAGCTCCAGGAAGATCTCTGCATTTTCTTCTATTTTATTGTAAAATTATATGAGATTGAAAAAAGATACAGCTAGGTTTTCATTAAGGACTACAGATTTTAAGAGAAAGGCTGTTCATTTGTATGTTTTAGAATCCCATGTTCAAATCCAATCAATTTTGATTTAACTGTAATTGCTTTTTAGGTTTCATTAAGCAACAAAGCAAAACCAACACTTGTCTAAAAGTTCTCCAGACTTATCCTTCTACTCAGGTCAATATCCATTTTCACCCAGAGACAACAAGGACAGTGGGAGAAAGCCAAACCTGTGTCTCTGCAGCAGTAGAATTTCTCAGCTTTTAGCTTCTGATTAAAATCACCTGGGTCCACTTTTAGGCCTTGTTAGAAGAAGCTGAAGGATGCAAAGCTACTTATTGCCAGCCAGTGACTTCTCTAAGCTCTTCTTTCTCCTTCTGCCCAGGGAGAGTCTCGGACAAGCCCTGGCTTCCTTAGGAGCAGAATTTCTCCTGTTTAGAAAACCAGACACTTATAGGATACACTCTTGAATTGTGCAAGGTGATGGAGGGAAGAGGGGAAGACTTTCCTTCTCAGATATGGACACTAGTCTCTCCTCTTCTGCTTATTTGTGATGACTGACACCCAGACCCAGAGAGAGGGATCCTACTGAGCCCTTGGCCAGTTGCTTCAGCTAAGGGTAATTGTTCTGCATATCTTGTTAACTGTGGCATCTATCCTAGGAACTGTCTACTGGAGCATTACAGAAAATTTAGAGTCAAACATTTTAAATATATTGATCGGATTTGGCTCTAAAGCTCTTTTGAAATGGATCTGGATGACAATGTGATCTGACACCATCTGGGTTTTTCTCCTGTTTGGACATAAAGTGAGTGGATGCTTTGGCATTGACAAAATAAGAATGTTATCAGAGCAGTCCATGTTGACGCTTCCCCAGTGAAGCTGATGCCAAATCTCTCTGGGTGAAATCCTGGCCCTCTTGACATCAACAGGAACTTTGCCATCAACTTCAAGATGGCACACTTTTTTCTTCTATCTTGAGTTAGCATAAGCTTAAGCCTCATATCTGGAATAATCTCAGAGGACAGAAGCAACGAAGAATGGATCATGATACAGCTTTTTACGTGGTCTTCTGGCACAGATAAGACAGCAAGGAGCACTATTGTCTAAAAACATACAAGTGTAAAACACTTATTTGAAATAAGCTTATTGTACAGTCTTTCTGCCAAGCAGTTCATTGTGTCCACTAGCTTGAAAACAATTGAAAACAACCATAACTAGCTGAAATGTAAATGTTTGAGTTAAAGTCCTTTATAACATCAGGACTGGTAAGCCAACAAAAAAAAAAAAAAAGAGAAGAAAAGAACAAAATGCCCTTACTTGGCACGACTGCTGACAGAGTAATCTCCAAAAAAGATGAAACCAACAACTACTACAGTGTGTTCTATTTCTCCAGTTACGTTTTCTATCTACTTTGGCTATAGTCATTTAGCACCAAGAAACTTGTGACAGAGCAACAGTGATGACTAATGGATACTAGGGCAAGTGGTATACATTTGAACTTTCCAGACATCAGGCAATAATTGCTCACATAGAACTGTGGAAAATATGATAAAAAAGAAAATCTGGAAGGTCCAAAGGTCTTATATTAGAAGAAAAACAACAAAAAACACCAGAAAAATGAAGATTCATGTGGCTTTCATTCTGGTAATAAAGCTGCAGATGTGGACTCTGAATACGTCAACAGCTAATTAGCTACATCATGGCACTGCAAATCATGCGCTGCAAAGTAATGAATGAGAAATCTCTTGCTGTATCATGGGAGTTGTTAAAAGTATATATAGCTTGAGAAGGGAATACCAGATTTGTGTTCCCTAGTGACTCCTATTGTCATTAAGAATGCGCCATTATGCAGGAACAAAAGCAAGGAAAAAAGACTTTAAAATCTTCAGAGGAGTATGTTCTTGTAACACCAAATCTTAGGTACATTATTTAATTGAAATCTTTACATACAACACTTCATTTTACACAGCACTTTTCATCCTGGAGGATGCAAAGTGCTTTCCACATGAGGATTGTAGCTGCAACACGAGCCCAGTAAAAATCCTTGAAAATGTACGAATCTTATCCCAATAAAGCCAGCAAACAGAAGCATAAATTAGAGTGTGAGATCCAAGGTGGTGTTCAAAGGACAAACACCTTGTAACAGCAAAGAGTAAACATCAATAGGAGACAAATTAAGTATAAGTGAAGCAAGGAGCCCATGTAGAATACGTAAGCCTAGTGGCTATGAAGGAGCAACTAATTAAAAGGAGGAGATTGATGAGAATCAGAATGGTTCTCTGCCTCAATTTTAACCACCAGAACAGTGAGTGGTTCCCTGCCTCTCCTCCCTGATAGCCACAATGAGGTACTCCCAAAGAAGGAGATGACAGAAGAACAAATGCTGGAATAAACTTAATAGTTAACGTGCCCTACACTAGTAGGTCCTGGTGATTTACCCCTTAGACTCCTTCTACAGATGCTCATGCATGAAGTAGCTGAGCTGCTGACTGTGTCACAAAAGGAGCAGCCACTTTTCCAGAGGACTGGAAAGTAGTAGACATTGCATACATTTTAAAATTTATTCTAGAAGTCATCCAAGGAACTACAGTTAATGATTTAGATGTGGGAATTTGGTTGAGCTGATCATGAAGGATAGAAGGCCATAAGCCATAGACTTGGCCCACAGTCCCTCACTGGCAATGCAAAAGGCAGCAGCAGATCATGGTTTGCAGCTCTTGTTGACCCCCAAATGGTGTCCCAGCACTGGATAAAAGAGGTATAATATGATGAATAACACAGTGCCAGAGCTTCTATTGCTACTGCCTCACGACGTAAGGACAAGGGGGTCAAGGAAAATAACAGGTAAGAAATTCAAATATACTTCTTTGCACATCTTGGAAAAGACTGCCCAGGGAATTTCCTAAGGCCAGGACTCCTGAGAGGATCCAGCGTACTTGGAGAGCAGGAGCAGCCAGAGCCGTCCAAATTAACAGCACTGCAGTATTTGTAAGGTATATTGAGTGTCATCCTTCAGAACTAAAGCTGATGGCTGTTCTTGAGAGACAAGTACAAATGAGACTTATGGAGGCAGACAGTGCCCATTTGCCTGTTTCAAGGATTTAATGCCATCTGCTGAAGGCATCGAATTGTTGCTGTGTCAAATCTAGGGCTAGAGACTGACCAAGGGAGGGCAATGGTCAGATCCACTGCACTGCTGTGTCTGTGTGCCTTAAACACACAGCACAGCCACGGGATGCCACCTGGCAGCATCTGCGCTCCACATCACTCAGGTGATGAGGAGTTCAGGAAAAGATGATGGGTCACCATTTTTCTTGGACAAGCATGTGGCATGGTCTGAAAGACCCGCACACTGGGAAGTAGAGTTCAGCTTATCAAACCCAATCAGATGGAGGGCTGCTACAATTTTAGCTGTGTTTTCAAGAAATCCAAGCACATAAAAAGCCAGTTCTAGGCCCATAAGTGAAACTGGCTAGAAGTATACATAGGCCCCAAGTCCAAGTGGCCTGGTATGCCCATGTCCATACAGGTACACATTCTTTGCTTCACTAAGCCTCTCATCACCATTTCAGTCCTCCCAGTGACAACATCGCCTCTCCCGTGTCAGTCCCAGAACCATGCTTGGGCAAGGTGTGGGAGATTGCAGGCTGGCACAAACCAAAACCATGCCAAGCAGCCTGCTGACAAAGGCTATGGGCAACGACATGTCAGCGCCTGGGGACATGGCCTGGCCTAGGTTTTTTCATGTGTGCAGATGGAGGGGCTGTGACCAGGTACAGAGGTAATCTGATAAACACCATCAATCTTTTTTAGAAACATGCACTCCCAAGGAGCATAGATCAGGGGTCATTTAATCTCAGCCTAAGGTAAGGACCTAAATTAGGATCAAGCCCTTGAAAAGCCTATTTCTCTTCACTCGCATCAAAGAAAATAAGCTAAGGAGTAAACATGAATAACTCAGACACTTCCTATTAAGTGACATGAATCTTACTATGAGGCACCTGAATCTGACTGTATGAATCAAAAGCTTGTAATTTCCAGAATTGGCTCCAATGCTGATCACTATGCATTGCTTCCTCAGTTTACCTACCTGCAGTTGTAGTTAGGAATGATTACATCCTTCTGCAGCATTGAACCAGAACAGAGATTAGTTAGTGCATGTGGCTAACAATAGTTTTGCAGAGAAAAGGAGTTACTACTCAAGTCTGATACTTAAATCAGGTCTCTCTATTGTGCTTTAACTATAGGAAAGCACATCAAGTAACAAAAGGTAGGGAAGCTGCAGACATGCCATCAGCAACTACCAGTACACGTTTGCTCTACATGCTGTGGCAACCACGTTATTGTGGCTGTCTCTACCCCTAACATGTACCCTTGTTCTAGAGGTTTACATTGTCACCAGTATTGGATTGCCAAGCTTCAGACTCCTGCCTCTAAGTGAAGACATCCACTCTTTTTAACCTCACCTCCCCCATCCAAGTACTTGTTGGCTCTTCCTAATGAACCCATACATCTTTGCTTGGTGACAATTCAAACATGTAACATGTCAGTTCTTTGAATGGGAGGAAAGGAAAGGTCTTTAAAACATTTAGGAGTGATTTCAAAGCACTAGGATATCTTTGCTGAGCTAATAAATACCCAGCTAATTTTACAAAAGAACCAGAGGAAAAGGAAATGTACATATGCAGTCAGTGATGTCTCCAATTTTTTACATCTTTGGGTAAAAATGGTATTTTATATTCTTATAGTTCCAATTAAGAATTATTCTAAAACATTTTGGGGAAGTGGAAAAATTGAGTAATCTTTGAGAGAAATTTATGGAGTATTTCTGTTTGGGAGGAGGCAGGAAACCATCCTTGTGTGCCTCCTGCCACATGGGGCCCATAAGCATGAAAAAGGTGATAACAGTTGGGAGGAGTGGCAGAGGCATTGCATTTTTCAAGTCCTCTGAAAGATCTAGTTGCTTGGATTTGGGAGGGCATTTGCTCGTGACTATTCGCAGAATTCTGCCACTTGTCCTGTGAGGATTTGCCTGCCTTTTCAGAAAAGAGCCTCAGTCAGAAAGCAGAGGAGAAATGGACCTGTTGTAAACTGAATAAAATTTTTGGAAAGGCTTCACTGGGGAAAGGCGGAAGACAGACAGACAGCTGCTGTTTTAAAGGCCATACAGGAAAAACACTTTGCACTTTAATTCATTTGTAAAAGTCTTTTTAGCAGCACTGGCTAAAGAAGTTGAAAAAACAAGATTTGATGCTTTGTTTTGAGCATGGATCAGTTAGGCATAACTTTCCAGGAGCTTCAGCTTGTCCAGAAAAAGGAGAGTCCTAACTATAGTCACCACAATATGGATATGTACTTCCATAGGTTGCTTAAATTTCCAGTGAAACTTCTGTGCCAAGAATTTCCTTCTAAGAGACCTCTAATACACTGCATTATTAAAAAGAGATGTTTTCCCCTGCAGGATGACATGTTAATGTACAGAATCTTCAACAGAATGGAAAACACAAGTCTAACTACCTCTTTTCATATAAGAGCAATCTGATGGCTCAAAAGCAAATGTATTTTTCTGTGTCTTAAAATACTGTAGGACCCTGTAAACCTTACTGATATTTCTGAAGCCATAAAGAATAAAGACAATATTATATTAAATAATTTGCAGGCTGAAAATACCTTTTTATTATCAAGTACTTGCAGAGAGGAGGAACCTTAATGGATATATTCTTTTATCAATTCATTATTATTATTATTGCTGTTCTTGTTTTTATTGCTGCTACTGCTGTATTGTTATTCCTGTGTCTATTTTAAACCACAGTCAGGAGTGAGATTTCACTATAATTTGTATAAGTGATCTATAAAATCTACATATTAGATTACTGTTACTGCAATACATTAGAGTTTGCGTGAAGGGGGAAGCTTTTCTCAGTGAATGTTTTCTCAAAGGATTCTGGAAGAGGTCCCAGGAAATAAAGTGTGAGCAAGCCTCCTGCTCCCATGGCACACCTCTGTGGCTGCACAGGGGCCACATGGGACAGCTTGTAGGGCAACACTTTCTTCTGAAGTTTTTCAGTCATTAAAAAGGCTGTGTTTATTGTAGACTTGTACTAAGGTGGAAAAAAAAGAAATCTTCTCTGCCTGCCTGAACACACACCAAGATATTAGTCCCTGGGATTTCATTGAGTGCAGGGTCTTCACAAGGGCTTCTCTCTTTTTTGTACTGGCTGTGAAATCCCCTTTCATAAAGATATGTCTTCCAACATGGGCTGCTGCCATACGCACCTGAGTCCTGCTGTCTCAGTCTAGGCTGGCACCCAGTCAGCGTCTGCTGTGACTCCTGTTTGAAGGGGGTGTGTGAGTAGTTAAAAATGCACTGGAGCAGGGGAAAGGGAGGAGTGTGCCTGTCCTTGCTGGCCCCAGTATGGGGTCAAGACACAGCTTAGACAGCTATGTGGAAGGGAATGAGCTCCCAGACACTGCAGAAAACCCTGAAAGACCCTTGCTGACTTGCCAAGGCTGGAGACCAGCCCGCCCTGGAGGTGAATCCCACCTGCATCCGCAGGTGCCCTGCAGGATGTGTCCTGTCATGGCCACACAAACCTGGGTTCACCTTACTTCAAAGCACAGTGGAGAGCACGTGGTCCTCTCTGAGCACAAACCCAGGCATGATCATAAAAGGAGCTGTTGCTGCTTTCTTGGGTGACCAGGGGCAGAAAGGAAAACAAAAAATGGAGAAATAACAAGAATTGTCCATAGGAGTTTTTAACAACATGCTCCTCACACAGCTTCAGCAAATGCACGTTGGAGCTGGGGACACAGACGTGTTTCCTGACAAATGCAGAGAAAATATTTAGGGCACAGCCCAGTGTCCAGCTGGTATATTGGAAATGTTTGACAAACATTTGTCACGTCCTTCTGGTTTCTTTGTGAGGCCTTGGCAATGCTGCCATTGTCTGAAATATTGCCTGTGTCCTAAAAAAGCCCTAAAGAATGACAGTCCCTATTCCAGCCATTGTTGAAGAGTTTTCATTTTTCAGTCCCGTGGACACTGTCCCCAGAGCAGAAACCAAAAGCTCTCTGTTTGTAGTTACATCCCCATGCTCTTTTCAGGTCCTCAGCTCACCTCTCTGTTCCCTTCTCCTCACCAGGCCTCTTCTAGTATCTTTCACTCCTGGTTGTCCAGACAGTTTCTGACAGGGAAGAAATACTGGGAGATCCAGTCTGATGAAACTCTGCTGACCTGGGAGCACTCACCTCAACCAGGGACACAGAAAATATTTGGGAAAATACCCACAAATCCGTTGTTGGCAATCTGGGTCACACTACAGGTATAGCATTCACTCTTCATAAAGATGGTATGTTGGCTCTGATCCTTACCAGACCCAGAGGCAAAGAAACGTGATCAACAATGATGAAACAGAGTTAATTAAACATATCAGCTGAGCGTTGATCAGAGACTTGTCTTCACTTGGGAGCCAGTCACCAGGAGCCAGAACTCCAGGGACCTCTCTCTTACTCTCCCTTTTTCTCCCACATGAAGATAAACAAGTCCATAACATTCAGCAATAAAGTTTTGCTCTGTTTGAAACCTGGCTAGACCAGACATGGGAAATAGTTGCCAGTGACACCTGAATTGCAGTACATTCTGAGCAAAAACATGATCCAAGAGAGAGCTGACAGTGAACGGAGGGAACAGTGAATCCCAATCGTTGTATTTGCTGGCAGCTGAAAAGGCAGCAGACATCTTCACAGAATAGCTTTCCCCCTCCTGGGTTGACACAGTACTGTCGGATCCAAAGGGCACAAACGCCGATTGCGCTGCCTGACATGCTTCAGCAGGGAGAAATGCTGCAGTCTGCATTTGGCAGGGTGATTTGCTGTCAGAGAATTTCATAGCCTCGGGGTGCAATTACCAAAAGCTCTGGCACCTGCCGTGTTCAATCTGTGCTTAGGTACAGTTGATAGGCAGGTACCTGAGGGGTACCCATAGAGAGGCAGGAGGGCGAGAGTATGTGGCGACCATCCTGCCTCACGCAGGGGGAGCAAAGTCAGCACCGGGATGTGGATGTGGTGCAGGGGCTATGGAGCAGGCAGGGGAAGCCATGGTTCAGGTTTGGCCCAGGTGGCTGCTAAGCCTTACCAGCTGCATGCAGGGCTGGGAGAGAGGGGCTGAACAATGAACATATGCAAAAAGGCCAGCCTGAAGGTAAAAGAGGAATGGGAGAGCAGAATGGGGGCTGGTGACCTTCCAAGTGAAGGGGTTTTAATCTGGGGCTTTTGCTTTATTCGAAGGGCTTTGATCCTCTGGTGGGAAACAGATAAGGGGACTGCAAGGTTTCCCACAGGTGTTATGCACATGGAGCAAGTTGTCAGTCCATCCAGCCCAGCTGCTGGGCTCAGCAGGCTTGGTCCCTGCTGCCCACCAATGGAGCAAAGAGGCTTTGAAGTGAGAGCTGGAGCTGTGCTTGCCCTAAAGTGGGAAGTCACTGGGCTGTAACCACAACATGAGGCTTGTCAAAGTGTCTCTATTATAAGCTGGTCAGATACAGCTGATCCACTAAGGTTCTACCAGCTACCTTAGCCTTTTACAGGTGTAAGGACTCCCAGGAAGACATGAAGACAATGCAGTTTACTTTGCTGTAAAACTACAATGAAACTTGGCTTTCTTTTACACCCTGAAAGGGGACCTCAGGATAAAGGTAATTCCACTCTGTCCTGTGTTCAAGTTCTCAGTTCCACTGCACACAATCCTATGCTCATGTAAAAGTACTCAGCAAATAATGTGTCAAAATGTGTCAGATATTTTTTAATCTGAGAGTCTGGAAAATGTATGCAAAATCAAAACGAAAAAAATCATGTAGTTTAATTCACTTGCTTATGAAACCTCAGTAGAATGTTTTTCTCTGCAGTCTATGCAGAGAAAAAACATAGGAACAGCTGATGATCTTTTTTTTAGACTTCCTTTACTGAAAAAAATCCTGCACTGGTGAGTAATGTTACTAAATAAAGCAGATCTCTACAGTGGCCACATTAACAGATTGCTAAGCATTATGAGGCAAAAGTGTCTGTGCAGAGCTGCAAAGAGCAGAAGATAATGAAAACTTTGGAATCAGATAGAGGTGACCAGTGGGACCATGAGTCAGTAGTCACAGTACATGGAGTCAGAGCCAGCACAATCTGGAGGAACCAAAACAAACACTGCAGTGTTTTTGGAAGGGGGAGGCTGGCAAGCATAGCTTTACCTGGGCAAGACGAAGTGCAGCAGATGGGAAGATCCTGAGGGGGAGAGAAACTCAAAGGTGGGAAATTAATCCTCATGGTCTTTGGCAGTCAACCAGTTGAGAAAACTCAACTGAAACTGTACGACAACAGCAGCAGCTTCCCCCTACACATGCACGCTCTGAAGTCGTGCCCCAAGCCAATGCAACAGTGTGCAGAGATGCAAGGGACCAGACTCAATGGACCAGTAGCTGCGTGTTGCTTGCAGAACTTCCTGGGAGCTGTGGTGGGCAGCCAGCCCTCTCCTTGGCACTGGAAAGCTTCTTCCTATGAGGAGCTCTGCTCACTGTGATACAATGAGGAAGTCAGAGTCCAAAACCGATAAGAGTCGTGGGAGAGAATTTTGTTTTTTCCAAGACTTAGACCATCCACCCAAGTTGCCAGCAGTTAGGCAGAATGTTCCTTGCACAGCTTGCTCTGGTTGCTTGCAGGGCAAAGCTGTTGGTTCAGAGGGGCCAGTTTTGTTTTACGGCTTCTGGAAGGGATAGAAGTGGGTGAATGGCTATTTCTACTATTGGCCATTATCTCAGCTGGCATCTTCAGTAAAGATAGGCGGAGATCAACCCTGAAAGCTAACCTCTGTTGAGAATGGGGAGGGGAGCTACAGAACTGGGGGAGCCATGGGAGTTCAGGATCAGCAAAACATAAATGAGGAGGGAAGGCACCTGAGTCAGATATCCAAAACCAGAGACCTGTGAAGGGAAAATGAGCAGAGCAGTGTCCATTGCACCCTGGCGGGCATCCAAAGCCTCCAAAGAGATAGTCAGCTTTGCCCAGCATGGCTTTCCCCAGAGAAATGGCAATCAATGGTAATGAAAGCAAACAGTCACCAAGATGGACTCCCTGCTCCCCTGCATCCACCTTGCATCAGTTTCCTCCCCTTGCTGTGAATTGAGGGCATGGAACTCAGTCAAATTACTATGGAGAGCAAATCAAGAAGAGGGTAGAACAAACTGACTGAGGGAAGGAAAGTTATTAACATGCAAATCAGTGTAGATAAGTCGGGGGGCAATGGGAATCTGAGTTTAATTCATTTAACAAAGTGGAGATGTGAGGACCAGATCTGACAAGAATTTTAACAGCGAGATAATGCCTATGTATTATGTGTGTTTGTGTGCTTCAAAATGGCAACAGGGGACAGTGAAAGAATATATATCTCTGTGGGCTATAACATTTGCTAAAATGACTTTTCTCAACACCTTTGAGCACCCACTCCTGCACATGCATGCACTCTCCCAGCCCATCCAGCACCTCAGTTCACATAATCAGAAAATTACCCAGCAGATTTTTTAGGAGGAAGGTTTATTGTAACTACTTCCAGTTAAGAGCACTTAAGCTGCATTTATTTGCCAAGTAGTGTTGACTTCCTGATTTTTATGTGAAAGGGTTTTTATTTCAAAGGCAAGCCATAAAAGTAGATTCCTAGTCTCTCTTCTCAGCAGCCCAAGCAGTACAGTACTCCAAATCTATCATAGACTGAGGTGGGGATATTTTTTCTGAAAACCTGTTGTTAAAATATTGGCAGCACAAGGCTGCTTTAACATCACTGATTCCAAACAAAAGGAGACACAGATGTGAGAAGATTAAAAGACTAAAAACAGAAGCATAGTTTGATTTCCCAGAGAATATAAGATATGCAAGAGTTGCGTTTGCGGAGGATTGGCAGGATGAGGATTTGCCAAACTGGGAGCAGCCGTCATAGCAACCACATCCAGGCAGAGAACTGCTATCAAGTCAGATGTCATCTGGAAGGAAATTTCCCTGCTCAGAGGAACATTGTTATTGAAGGAAAACTTTGAAAGCTGTTGGCTAAGGCACCTTCATAAAACCTGGAAGATGCAGGTGAAGAAGTCCCTACCAGAAGGCAGTGATGCTTCATAGGAAGGGCAATGGTTTGAGACAGAAACCTGGCTCATAGGCCTGGTTCTGCCTTTGGCTTGCACAGGCAGCTCTCAGCAACACTACATGAATGTCTGCTTCATTTTCCCTGTCTCTCAAATGGGGACAGCCATTCACCACCTTTGCAAAGTCCATTGAGACGTGCCAACAGAAAAATGCTGTATATGCTGACAAAAGCACCAGGAAGGATGCTCAAGCTTCAGTTAATGACTTCTGGTTTTCTAGAAGATGCATACACAGACATATATTCAGAAGGCTCCTTTGCCTTCCTCGTGAGGTGGCTTTTGCACAGTTCCACAGTGCAGCAATGCTAAGAGCCGCTCAGCAGTGACTGCAAAGTAGGTTGCCTTGCTGCACACCCTCTGTTCTATGTTTAATGGCATAGGGCATTTCTAGAGCTTCGGCAGAGCTGCTTTCAGCATGGACTGCCTGGGCAAATTGAGACAGAAGGAAAGCCATGAGCTGGACACCACTCCCCAGCACCCGTCTGCACCAAACCCACCAGAGTCCTATCCGCTGGAAGGGAGCAGGGCAGGAGCTGGGTGGCTCTGGTGACACATGCAGTAGTGAAGCTTTCCTCATGGCAAGAGAGGCTGGCATTGTGCTCACCAGGTGGGGGACAGCATCCACTGGGCACTTCTGGCTACCCTGGGAACAAAACTAGCCCCAAATCAGCCTGCCTCTCTAGCTCCAGCCATGCAAGATCTCACATTTGTGCATGCTGCCCTGGCTATGCTTGTAGTGGTGTGTAGATCCTGATACTGCTGTGGGTTGTATCAGCCTGTGCTCACTTTCAATTTGCATGCTCTGGTCCTCTTGCAATGCCAAATGAGAAATACATATCCGAATGGTGCTTTGTCCAGGCTAGTTTATCTCACTTCTCAGAGTGCACATGCCCAAGGCCATGAGTCACTGTTCAGAGATGTCTCAGTATTGTTCATTTAGTGCCTTTAACTTAGCATACCTGAGTGTATAAGATATATTCTTATGAGAAATCTGGTTGCTTCCCTTTAAGTTCAGCCCTTTCACATTGTGAACGAAAATGTCGTCATTGTGCTGAACTGTAGGATGCTAAGAATAAGTGGGTACTTTGTCACCAGCAGTAATACTGCGGAAGGCAGTCCAATTTTCTTCTTGCCTCCCTCAGGTTGCTCCTCCATTGCTAAAGCTCCTCAGCGTGTCCCTTCATCATGTTCAGCTATTTTTAGATGCCCCTTCTCCACAGGCAGTTGATCCACAAATCAAAGCAAGCTATGGAGTCTCCCAGTGTTATAGAGATTTTAGGAGGTTTAGTCCTGAACTGAGATCAGACGACAGTTGAGAATTCCTTGACTTTTTTTCATTAGGCATGGCTCACAAGAGGGAGCTCATGCTGTGCCTGTAATCCAAAGCCTTCTTAAGAAACCTCAAATGCTGTCAGGTCCCAGAAAAGAAACATCCTCAGACCTAAGGAATAATAATGTTTTGGGGACCATCATCCTAAAGCCAGCTCTCATATTCTGTGCAAAAAGTGTAGGTTTCTACTGGATTCTGGTTTTAATATTGGTAAAGTCAACAGCTACATCCTTGAAATGTGGCAGCATGTTTAACGTTTGCAGCAATTTTCTGTTTCCCTTGTATTAATTTTCGATACACCAGTGTACTCAGAAGCCAAGAGATACAATGGAATGCTGACAATGTGGAAAGTCATTAGATATCCTTCAGCTACTTGAGGTGACATTATTTTCCTACAAAACAAATTGCTTATCACAGACTCCATTACTCAGGAGACAGTAAACAGTTTCCACAGTGCATGCCTCTTAGGCACTAAAAGGATCTTCAGGACATTAGTCAGCCTCACTTGATTTTTTGGGGGAGCCTTTTTTATGCAAATAAGCCTAACTTCATGGAATACACTGAGCAACAGAGATGTGTTTCTTTTTCCTTTTTTAACCCATTAAGAAAACATAGGTGGCTGTAGATAATGGTGTGGATTCAGACAACTGAACAGGTGCAAAGCTAGAGGTAAGTAGACTGGAAAAAAATAGTGCTAATATGGAAAATGTTACCTCCTTATTTGGAGGACGACCTCTTCTTGCTGTGTCCTGAAGATCAGCTGGTACTCAGGACAGTTAGGGTGGCAGTCAGGGTCCGAGCCTATTGCCTTAGCAGCTTAGCTGCTGGCACTGTCCAAGATGTGCAGAAAAGTTCTCAATCACCTCTTTTTATTTGCTTATCTCATATGTGCCAGGGTTCAATGGTCTACAGTCATCAGGTGCCAGGTACTTGGCCTCTCTTCAAGCCTGTGATGTAAAGAAGAAAAAGATCTCTAATTTACCATTGATCCTGAAATCTCTCCTCATCTACAGTGTTGCAGCTGGTTAAAGCATCAACACAAGGGAGCAACACCTGTGCTACCTAAAACACTGGACAGCTTAAAACCATCTGCCCCAGAAGCTGGGTTGTTAATTGCTGTACATCTTGAGCAATGCATTTAAGGACTGTCAGCGCCTTCACTCTGCATTGCTATGAAAGGAAATAAATGTTCAGATAGACTGAAATGGCTCCAAGCAGCTGAGAACATTTTATAATTGTGCTGAAGGCAGCTCTGAATGGTCCTGCTGTCTTAGCGGCAATGAAAAAGGAACAGCATGCTTTGCTGCTAAGTACATTCACTTCTTGACTGTTGAAATCATCTGTATGAAAGAGGCTCAGGCAGCAATAATTCCTAATTATGAAGGCCAGTGAAATACCATTCACTGAGTACTGCGTTCAGGAGTTTTACTGTGGCTCCCAAAGGAAACTGCATATGAACTAGACTGCTGAGTCTTTTGTGAAGAACATTTGCCTATTTCAAAAATACAGTCCTGAAATGTCTGCATATGGAGAGTATTTATACCAGTGAATACGATGGCTTCCACCAGGAACATCAGTACCTTGTAGGAGTAGAAGTAGGGGAGGAGGGAAGAAGGGAGAAGTGCGAGGCTTAATAAACATCTAATTAGACCTCAATCTTGCTAATATTGGATAAGCTGGAGACAAAACCAGCTCCATTGCCTGGAACAGAAGCTACTGAAAACTGAGCAGCAACCATCTTCTGCTTATGTACATAAGTCTTCTGATGCAGCATTGGGAATTTCAATACCAATTATTTTAATTCAAGTGTGTTATCAATAGTGCTTAAAAACAAGTTTTCAGCTTATCTTATTTGCGGACCCCTATCATTTTTCAGCAGTTTCTATCTAGTCATCTGTTAGGTCTCTCTGATTGCTTGTTTGATAGCTGCAAGTTAAGCATAGCTACACTACAGGCCGCAGGTCACACAAAATCAGCTCCTGAAAAGGTACGCCTCAGTGATCTGACACCATTAGCTAAAATCTCTTTCAGATTTCCCCTTGTGAGACAGACTGGCCCAGAAAGCTGCCCTATAATTCACATTCCTTGATGTTGACAGTATACGCAGGCCTAACAACCTACAGACTGAGGAGCTATGAAACTGCTCACCAGTACATGACAAAACCAGAGTCACTCTTTGGAGAGAGGTGAATACCACTTCTACACATTGACAACAAATGCAGATTGCTTAATATTTCATTGAAGATTAAACATTTGATGTGCTTCCTCTTTGAAATGTCACTGCACATGTGGGCATGGCTGGCTTTATTGTCTACATGCTGCTGCCTTGTAAAAAGTTAAATTCTTCCCTCTTACCAGAGACGGGTCTGTTGCCTGCAGTGTGACTTCTCCTGGTATTGTTGTCCCCAGGACCTAAAAAAAAAAAAAAAAGAAAAGGTATTAGCGATGACTACTACTACGTTAATGTTGTTGAGTGGTCTGCAAGACAGCGTGATGTAACAACAACTTTGGAAATGAAACACTTAATTTGTTGTGGTGTACTGTGGCATCTTTCGATAATGGATTATCCCAAAACGAGATACTCTGATCAGTTAGTGAGAAACAGCTTGAAACCTTCCAGAAGCGGCAGCCATGCTCTCCAGCAGCAAGTTGTACCAAAGGGCTGGGAAGTGTGATGTGGAAAACAGCAGCAGATATCCTGCTCACAACAGGCTTTTGAAAAGAGGCAGGATCAGGCACTTCCTCAGGTGGCTGTAAGGCACACAGGCTTGCTGAACTCAACACACAGGAGCAGAGTGAAACAGTTTTTGTGAAAAGGAGTTCTGATTTTAGCCAGAGAGAGAGGTAGGTGTAGTAATGCACTCAATCTTTTTAATTCCTGTGTGCACCATAATTACCTATTAATCCCAGAAGTTTAGAAAACCAATGATAGGTTGACAGCTACTTGAAAACAAATATCTCACACTGCAATTCTTAATATGGCCACTGAGCTCAAGGCAAGAAGTATTTCATCATTTCAAATGTGTTATCCTAATTATAGCTTGTGTTTTAACTGAGATTTCCTTTCTCTATTTCTCTATCAAAAGATATTACCATTCAATAAAAGAAAGTCCTTTATTAACCCTTACTCTTGCTGTGAAGTGGATTTACTTTACTTTAGGATAGGACCCAGGGGCCCTACTGGTAGACTGGGAAATATTTGTCCTAGGTGCTGTACAAACAGAAAGCTTACTGATACTTTTGGAGGTATAGCATGGAGGAGAATAACCCAAATTCTTCATATGGAGACTTACTGAGCCACAGTGAGTCATAGGTATGGAGCGTCTGCTACCACCCTGTAGTGGGGTCCTCAGTAAACCCCCCAGTGTATGGCTATGTTTCTACTTTTTGTTCTTTGTCTTTCTATTTGGCAGTAGAAAAAGTCTCTTCGGACTCACCCAGCCTCGTAATATCATCTAAGAACTGCAGCCTTACATCATATAACAGATTTTACTTTACATCCTTTGAAATGTTCATTATGTTAGTGAATCCACTTTTCATTTTCTTCCTCTGGAACAGGCAAGATAAGGATGCACAGCTGGATTGCTTTGCAAAAAAGGTGCTTTATTATCCAAATCTGGCAGCTAGTTTGTCTGCAAAATCATTCCAAAACATTTTTTTTAAGTTTCTGATCTTTGAAGATAAAACTCCTAAATAAATACTAACTGCCCAAATTATGTGCCACATAGATTTTTGCATTTGTAGGATCTTGTTTTAGTTAATTCTCAGATGACAAGGAACATTCAGATAAGTACAAAACCAAGAAAGATGTAGGGATTTTTTTGCTTATAAAATGTGTGCATGTGTGCATATTTTTTCCATAGGAAAAAAAGATGGACAGTTTACCAGAACATAATACAAAGTCATATATAGAATAGTTATGGCATTTTGCCCATTGAATCTGTGCCTGAGCTAAGCCAGTGGACTATTTGCCATTGGCTCCTATAGTTTTTGGATCAGAGTCATGGAGTTTGATCCAAGCCCACTGAAGTGACTGGAATCCTTAACAGAAAAAGTATTCGCATGAACTGCTTGTTTTCCCTTTAACATCTACCACGCTTTCAAAAGCCCAAGGTTTTAAAAAGCAGTTAGATCTGGCAGAGATTCAGGGAACAGGATAAAATTATTGGGCTGAGGGGCAGAGGAATTTGTAGAAAACAACCCAATCAGTAGCCCTGTGTAGAAAAGGGCCATCCATTACTTGATGAAACACTCAGTTCTTTGGTGTGAGCTGGAGCAAAAGGGCTTTGCAGCATGACTCTGTCTATACAGCCCAACAACCTTTATTTATTAAGTGTACTTAGATACTGATTTTGCTGTCTGGTGTGAAGAGGGTCAAAGTTACCTATAACTCCTGGAGAATGAAAACATTCATGTAGGCAGAGCAGGGCTGCATGCAGTTTTCAAAAGCATATGGAGCACATGAAACACCTTGGCCGCTGTGCTGTTGTCTTTATCCTCTGGTCCTGGAGCTGAGGCTTGGTGCAGGGGTCTCACACACCAGGGCTGCTGCAGGAGCTGTACACAAGCATTTTGCTCTGCCCCAGGTGGGACTGCCTCTGAGGGGGACAAGCAAGATGGGAGCACTCTTTTGTCTTTAATGTGTTCTCTTGGGAACTCAAGCAGTGGCCTCCATGCATGTCCTATAAGAAAAACAGCTGGAAAGTTACCTGAGTAGTTACAGACTCACATGCCCACTCTTGGGGCTGCTCAGTCTTGCCGCAGACAGGAGCCAACAGCTGCTTTCCATGGTGACAGCAAACTTTCCTCCCATCCCCATGGACAGTTAGCAGCATTCTGCCTGCCAACATAGACTTGCATTTGGCTTAGACTTGAGGTGATAGGTGGCTTTTCTGTGTTCTAGCATTGCTTTACCATTTTCAGTCTGAGAAGCCAAACTGATCTATAACCACTGGCATAACAATCATGCTTGAGGCGTGTTTGGAGACGATCATACTTCTAGTGATGCTCAGTATGGTCCGCAGTGCCTGTTGAGGAGATACTTGAAGGCCACAAGATATCCCTGTGTGATGGAGGATGCTTAAAGCAGAGTAACATATAGTTCATTTGCTCTTAGGCAGCCAGGGAAGCAGGCAACAATGTGCTGGGCCCTGACAATGTAGATGGGTATAATGAAGTTGTGCCTTATGTTCCTTTCAGATTATCATTTTCCCTGTGATGGCTTAATTTAATATGCTCAGCATAATGTAGAATATCCCTAAGATACTGATATTCTTAGCAGATACTTTTAGCACACTAAAAGGTCATAAAATTGTCCATGAAAGCAGTCAGAGTCTGTCTTTACTCAGCTAAAATATCCATATAAATTTCAATGAATATTCTGTTTCCTGGTGAGGAACATTAAAAAAGGCCACCTATTTTTATTTAACCTAATAACCATCCTTCCTGCCACTAAGACAATTAAACTTGAAACGGTTTCAAAATTCTCCTCATTTTCTCTGGTCCATCATTATTTGAATAATAATAATAAAAACACTTAATACTTACTTGAAAGCATATATTTAAAATCCTGTCTGCTTAAGGGATTACACTAAAATGTCACTTCGAAAAAAGACATACCTAATTTCACCATTGTCTCTCTGAAAGGTTAAGTATGTAGAGTAGAATTAATGCTTATGTTGATGTACAGATTATCTGTCTTGTCATTCAGTTTGATATTTTTCATAGACTATTTCAAACTCTAGAATGACAGATAAATTGCAGTTGCAACTGATTTCTGAATTTTATGTCAAGAAAAAGGAAATAGAGGGGTTAAACTGCCTCAGGAGTTAATCTAACTCTCATTTCAAAACATTTTTAAAGTGGAGGGTTTTTTTTCCGTAGACATGTATTTGTATTTTGGGGAGGGAGCAAACTTTACAGCATATAGTGAAAGTTTGAGTCATTTGTTAACATGTAAGTCTTGAAAAGTAATGGCTTTTTTTTTTTTTTTTTTTTTTTTTTTTACAGAAAGAGAATAATGTCCTCTCAAACTCCAGACAGGGCCTTCACATGTCTCATATATATGCAGAAAAGCTTCTCACTGCTTGAATGACAGAATTTGCATTTTCCCTTTCAGTAAATACTGTGTTAGTGCTCAGGACAAGAGTCTTGGCACTGCACACTATGCTGCATAGGCAAAGAAAGTCCCCAGCTCTCTGGGGTTTGTGTGGGAGAATTTTCTACTCAAAATGTGTTCTCCTGAAGTCATTCCTGAAGACCCAACTTAAAATAAATATAGTATTGCATCAAGTTCTTCCACCTCCAACTGCCTCAAACTTATATATGAAGTAAATTTCCAACTTCCAGCGGTCAATATTCTTCCTACCCTTCATATTTCTAGATTTTTTGATGACTTTTTTCTGTATTTAGCAATGCAAACTAAAAGTCAAGCACACAAAGGCAACAGGATCCCAATACCTTATTTCCACTGGTAGCCCCTTATGACCTCATTTCACTGACTGGGAGCAGTCAGCATGCATTTATTAAAAACAAACTGTGCCTGACCTACCCAGTGGCCTTCCACAGTAAAGTGACTGCATTTGTAATTGAGAGAAGAGCAGCGGTTGTCATTTGCATGGATTTTAGCAAGGCTTTTGACACAGGCTCCCACAGTTTTTTGTACCCAGGTTGGGACTTTACTGTCTGGATAGATAGGCAACCAGATGGGTAAAAGCCTGGTTGGATGACAAGGATCAGAGGTCATGGCTCCTGGCTGGACCCTACCTGGATGCATGTAGTGTGTGGGGTATCGCAGGTGTATCCTGGAACCTGTCCTGTTCAGTGACCTGGAAAAGCTGGAGGAGTGTGCTCTCAAGTTTGCAGATGACACCAAGTTGGGGGGACCAGTCAATATACTGAAGAGTAGGGCTGCCATTCAGAGGGACTGAGACAGGCTGGAGGAACAGGACAATAGGAACCTTATGATATTCAGTAAGGACAAATGCCAAGTCCTGCACCTGTGAAGGAAGAAGCCCCTGCAGTGACACAGGCCAGGGGCTGCCTGGCCAGGGAGCAGCTCTGTGGAAAGGACCTGGGGACTGGAGTGCTCATCCTGTGCAGGGAAGACAGGGGTCAGGGCTGCCGGCAGCAAAGCACCACGCAGCCACTCGCTCACTCGTCCTCCCCGGACCCAGTGGGATGCAGAGGAGAAAATATAAAGGCAGGCTCGTGGGTCGAGACAAGGACTGGGAGGGATCGCTCCCCACTTACAGTCACGGGCAAAAGACAGGCTCAACTTGGGGAAGAAACAAAATCAATCTAACTTACTACCAATCCAATCAAAACAAGGATATTAGGAAGTAAAACCCAACCTGAGAACACCTTCCCCCCAGCCTTCCCGCCTCCACTCCCGGTTCTCTCCACCTCCTCTCCCCGGCGGGCGGCGCAGGGGAACAGGGATGGGGGTTGGGGTCGGTCCGTCATACCTGGTCTCTGCCGCTCCTTCCTCCTCAGGGGGAGGAGGACTCCTCCTCACTCGGGCCCTGCTCCGCCGTGGGGTCCCTCCCGCGGGAGACAGCCCTTCACCAACTTCTCTGGCATGGGTCCCTCCCGCGGGCTGCAGTTCCTCACAGACTTCCCTGGAATGGGTCCTTCCCGCGGGCTGCGGTTCCTCACAGACTTCCCTGGCGTGGGTCCTTCCCGCGGGCTGCCGTTCCTCACAGACTTCCCTGGAATGGGTCCTTCCCGCGGGCTGCGGTTCCTCACAAACTTCCCTGGCGTGGGTCCTTCCCACGGGCCGATCTTCAGTCACAGACTGCCCCAGCACGGGCTTTCCCACACAGTCACAGCCATCTTGGGGGGCCTCTGCTCCCCTCCATGGGCTGGGGGGGCAGCCTGCCATCTCACCACGGGCTGCAGGGACATCCCCTCCTCCAGCACACCTCCTCCCCTCCTTCCTCACTGGCCTTACTGTCTGCAGAGGGGTTCCTCTCACATTCCAATCCCCTACTCACTGCAGGCTTCCCCTCTTAAAGCTGCTCTCCCACAGGTGTTACCACTGTCACTGATGGGCTCAGCCTGGGCCAGCTGCGGGTCCGACTTGGAGCCAGGGAAGCTTCTAGCAGCTTCTCACAGGAGCCACCCCTGCAGCCCCCTCCCCTGCTACCAAAAAACCCCACCACACAAACCCAAAACAGGGGTTTATTCAGCCTGGTGAAAAGATGGCTTGGGGTGGGGGAATGATAACCCAGCAGTAGCCACCCACTTCCTATGCGGAGGTGACAGAAGATAGAGATGAGCTCTTCTCAGTGATTCTTGGTGGGAGGATGAGACAGTGGTCATTAGTTGAAACAAGAGATCAGTTATAAGGAAAACTGTTTCCCCAAGAGGACAGTGAGGCAGTGGCACAGGCTGCCCAGAGATGTTGTGCATCTCCATCCTTGGAGGTTTTCAGGACCAGATGAAGTAAACCCCTGAGCACCCAGTTGTGGCCTCGTGACTGACCCTGCCTTGGGCAGGAGGCTGGACTACAGACCTCCAGAGGTCCCTTCCCATCTGAATTATCCTGTGGTCCTAAGATAGCTTCTGATAATGAACAGTAGTCTGTGACCACACGTTTTGTTTCTATATAGCACCTGTATAGTTAGGAGTGATGGGTGAAACTTACTGCTCCCAAAGTTATTTGTTGGAAGCAGGCTGTGACCTCTGACATCTGTGTTGACAGTGAGCTCCAGAACACAGGGTAGTCTGGAACTTAGGAAGTGTCTAATCACCCAAAGAGTGAGATTTCAGAATAAATTTCCCAATGTAGTTGTCAGGGGAAAGCTGCTTAAATAGTTTAAAAATACAGCTTGATAAATTTATGAACAGGATTATGTGATACGATTGCCAGCAACGGCAAGGACAGAATTCAGCGACCTTAGAGCCTGTGCAAGCTTACGGCTTTCATTTTGACAAATGCAAGGCCAAGCTCCTCATCTTGAAGAATACATAAATGGAAAATTAAACATAGTAAATATTGTAAATATTTCATTGACATTTCATACTGTGAAATTGAAAGCAATCTTTTGCCCAGTTCGAAGTTATTAGAGTTTGTAGCTGTGAGGCTTGGTAACCATGATAATAAATGGTATTTGTATTCTAGTGCAAAATGGATATCAGAATCAAAATGCACAAATATGGACAAACCTAGTTAAGCTGTGATTGGTTTATTCATATCACAGCAGATGAAGGCTATACGATAAACAGCTATAAAGCAGGTGCAGCATATATCATTGGCTTGATTATTAAAAATTGGCATTTTATTCAATCCTAAATTGAAAAAAGGAGATTGTATACAAATTCAGAGAAAGTCAGTCATGCTATAATTGTATTGCATTGTAACGAAACCCTAATTTTCTTCATGAGGTAATTGCATAGTTCCAGTTTGTCATGATAAATCAAGCCCAAACCTGAGCACAGGAAGATCTAAAAAAAGTCAAAATGTTCTCCATGATGCATGGTCCAGGATACAATCTAGAGAGGGCCAAATTTAGAATAACACTTATATTTTTATAGCCAAGTCACTGAAACTTTGTATAGCAACCTGCAGTTTCAGTGGAAGGAAAGGCATGTTTCCGCAGTAGCATACTGTACAAAGGCAGCATTTTTCTGTTGAGATCCTGCCAAAAATCTTACCAGAGCCAGGGGAACCACAGCCAAAGTTGTGTTTATATATCCTTTGGTTTCAATAAAGCAGCAATCCACACCCTAACAGGCATATTCGGACTTACTGTGAAGGTATATGGAACACCACTGACCTTCCGCAGCAGGTTTGGGTATGGTCATGAGTGCTCATGAGAAGGGACAACCCCTGAAACCCTGAAGCAGCAGGGAAGAACTCCATGTCCCACTGCTGCTGATGCCAGTGGAAAAGCGTGCAGGGAGGCAAGCCCCCGCAGAATGGTTGGTGTGCTTCTCAGCAGAAGTGCAGTCGGATGCGATAGGGTATTATGGGCTAATCTGGGAGGGGTAAAGTACAATTTTGTTTTCACTGCACAGCACCACAAAGCGAGTAAATAGTGCTTAGCCTATAATGAAACTCGATAAAATTCAGTTCAGCGATATCAGGACTGATCACTGTAAGCTAACATTGCTATTTCCACATACCTCCAAAAAGCTGCCCAGCATAATGTACAAAGCAACTGCACATTTTCAGAGTTGCAACAACTACAAGTGTTATTAACCAGCAGAACAGCAACTAGAACATAAAAGGTAAATTAGAAATACACAACAGAAATATCGTATTGAGAAAACAAGCAGAAAAACAAATTTGAAAGGGAATAACATCATTTAATATCATGATTGAAACCGCCCTACAAGTTCCCATGCTCTAAGTTCACATTGTTTTTCTTAAAGAAAATAAAAGATTGGTTTTGAGTTTTGTGTGTACAGTGCCGGTGTCTTGTGCAGGGAATACCGCCTGGTAGCTATTTGATCAGTAGTGATGCAATTAAGAAAGTAAGGGCTTGTTTCAACCACCTAAACAGGGATATGCAATGCTGTGTGAAATGCTGAGTCCACAGCAGCAGCCAGGACAAAATGGGGAAGGTCTCACAGAAGTCCTGCAGGACACCTGGCAGCATTAGGGAAAAATGTGGGATATGCCAGAAAACCTCCAGTGGCAATAGATGTCTGTCCTCAGGCAATGTAACCGAACCCTAAATGTATGTGTTTTACAGGGAAAAAGGATACAGCATGGTTATAAAAGTCATGATTATTTCTGAGTTTTTTTCCAATGGGGATCTGGAAAGGAACTTTTTCATCTATTGACACGACCATGCATTGCAAGTATTGATCAAGGAAAAATTTATTTACAGAGATTTTGCAAATACAAACATAAAATAGCACATATTATATATATTTTTTTTACAAAAATGAATATTGAAATAATAAACATGGTACAGCACAATACGACATCAATGAGCTAAACGTAACAGCAACAGAAATCTATGTCTGGAAGAAGTTTCCTGTTAGTTGTACATAACCAACAGAACTCTACAGTACCGTGAATGGAATTTCCAATGGACAGAAAAACGTCCATTTACTGCACTTCATAAAAGTACTATAGGGAAAGGCTACATATGCCAAGTAATTATGTTGCATTTTTTTAATAATGCTGAAAACACAGAGGCTTAATAAAAGTTATATAGGGCTGAATAAGCAGTGGCTAAATGTTTGGGGAAGAAAAATGTGTAGAGAATATACAAAATACTGATAAAGTGGCTTATTGGTCCTTTTATTAAGTTTAATGTATAGATTAAAAAGTGTTGCAACACTGAATTTTAAACCACCAGAGAGAAGTAAAAAAAAAAAAAAAAAAAAAAGGGAAAGAAAGAAGAATCGCACCAAAAAAAGTTTCCTCTCTACCCATCTTGTGCCATGGTCAACATCTGTGCGTGCGCGTGTGCTTTTGGGAGCCATGCCAAGGGGCTGCCGGACGCTACCCCAGTCGCCGGCACTGCCATCCCCTCACCAACCTCTCAATTAATTGCTGCACGCAGAATTTCATCATTTGCCAAAGCGGAGTTTTCCTTGCTTATATTTTTGCGGAGCCAACTACGAGCGAGCTCGGGTGAGAAAGCCCATCCCTCTCCAGCCCGGCTGGGTGGCTTTGCGCTGCTGTTCACCTCCCTGCCCTCCCTGGGGCCACCTGCCGTCCCACCCCACGCCCACTCCAGAGAGAAAGCACTTAAAAATGTCTTGTTCGTCGTCGTTTTCCAGAAGACATCGGCAAGCCCCTCGGGCGTCTGGCAGCGCCCGCACACCGGGGCCGGCTCAGTAGGGGTACTGCTTCTGCTTCTTGCCGGAGAAGCAGGCCAGCCAGGTGCACACCAGCATGGCCGCCGCCGCACCCCCGCCCGTGCAGTAGTAGGCCCAGCCGATGTGGCAGGTCCCTGCAAGGGAAACAAAGCGACGCGGCACAGCGTTAGCCGGGGGAGGAAGCGCTGCCGCAACCCTCCTTTCTGCCCACCCAGGAAAAAGCACTTTTCTAGGTTTCTGCCCGCTTGTATGTCCACCTCAGACAGGGAACACAGGGCGTAATTCAAGCAATTAGAGAAGCCAAGCTGTTTAAATGGCTCCCCTTCATTTTCCATACAGGTTCAGCAGTCAGGCCTCTGAGCTCGCTAGTTTGGCCAGCTGCTGTTTGACACACGGGGGAAACGCCACGTGGGAGCCGAAGCTGAGGCTGCCGGCACCGCGAGTGCGCCAGCCACAAGGCAGCCGTCCTCCTGCCCGCCCGGCCCAGGGAGCGTCCACGGCACCGCTCTCCGCAGCGGCTGCAGTCGGAAGAGGGCTTTTCCCACCCTTCTCTTTCTTCTCCTCCTCCAGCCAGCATTTGAGGATATTTTGGTTATTTTTGACTGAGATTTTGAGGGTTTGCAGGTAACTTGGGCCAGGGCCTGCTCCCTTCAGAAAGAGCTGAGTGGGTCCAGCTCAGCCATCGCAGTGACAGGGCTCGAAACTGGACCCAGCTGCAAGCTGCTGGGTGACAATAACCCAGGACATGGCTGTGGGGAACCTGTTCATGTCCCCCTCGCACAGGCACCAATCCTGACCATCTGCGAAGGAACGTGGTGTCAGGGGACTACCTGCATGGGGGCTGCTGTGGGAAGGGAGTCCAGAAATACAAAAATAGAGAAATTTCCCTATCCTCACCCAAGGCCACAACTCATTGCTGAAAACTTCACTGATCTTTTGTTTAATGTGTTTAGCAGTGTCACAATATGGCCTTGAATATATTTAATGGCCTCAGTATCTTTATACAGCCAAACTTATCACCAGCGAATGGTGCTGGGGAATCCCACGGTGGACCATAAAGTGATTCCTCCCCTTCCAGGCACCACTGTGCCTGCAGTAGAAGAGGAAATCAGGAAAACAGCAGCTGCAACAGGGAGGAAGCCTCCTCAGAGATCTCCGAAAAGCGAGGAGACAGCTGCTATTGCTCCTCAGGACAACATCTTGGTCATTTTGATCTTGAGTGCTTGGGACTCATTACAACTGAGGTTCTCCCTGTGTTGCCATCTTGGGTGATATCGCCCTGCTTCGAGCAGTGAGTGCTCTCAGTAAGGCACAAACATCAATACACTTCCTTCCCACCCTCTGGAAAAAGCAGCAGAAACCATTCTTCCCTCCAGAGAACAGAAGGTAACAGAGTTTCCATCTAGAAAGACAGAGCTGAAACAGGTGGCGTGTCCATACTCTGTCCCAATGGCATCCTACAGGGCAAGGTTTGAGGTCCAGGCAATTATCAACTTGGCTAATCCTGCCTTAGGCACGAGACACACAAGACGTCTGTCTGTATATCTCAACATGTCCAAAACATTAGCATGCCTCAAGGCAGACAGCATGTCCACTGACTGTCTGCAGGATATTGTCAGGCCAGCTTTGTAAGGAGATGTTAGTAGGAGGCAACACTTATGATCTTGGCCACTCTGAAGATCTCAGGTTGACACCACAGCGGTGTCCTGGTTTCAGCTGGGATAGAGTTAACTGTCTTCCTAGTAGCTGGTACAGTGCTATGTTTTGAGTTCAGTATGCGAAGAATGTTGGTAACACTGATGTTTTCAGTTGTTGCTAAGTAATGTTTAGACTGAAGTCAAGGATTTTTCAGCTTCTCATGCCCAGCCAGCGAGAAAGCTGGAGGGGCACAAGAAGTTGGCACAGGACACAGCCAGGGCACCTGACCCAAACTGGCCAACGGTGTATTCCATACCATGGGACGTCCCATCTAGTATAGGAACTGGGGAGTAGGGGCAGGGAATCGCCGCTCAGGGACTAGCTGGGTGTTGGTCGGCGGGTAATGAGCAATTGCCCTGCGCATCATTTGTACATTCCAATCCTTTTATTACTACTGTTGTCATTTTATTAGTGTTATCATTATCATTATTAGTTTCTTCTTTTCTGTTCTATTAGACTGTTCTTATCTCAACCCACGAGTTTTACTTCTTTTTCCCGATTTTCTCCCCCATCCCACTGGATGGGGGGGCAGCGAGTGAGCGGCTGCGTGGTGCTTAGTTGCTGGCTGGGGTTAAACCACGACAAGCAGGAAGCATAGTACTTGTTTCATTTTGAATTCATAACCCACAAAACTTTTTATTTAAAGAAGTGTCCAGTGAAACAAAGATCCTGATGTGACCAGAGGAATTGAGGAGCTGTGGCCTTGGCTTGAACTCATGAGCCTCTCTCCTTAATGTGCTGAAGCAGATGGAGAGATTTACTTGGTTTTGTAATCTGGTTATGCTCTGTAGATTAACACCATTCTTGGCTTCCTTGCAGAAGACCACACAGAGAGTCTGACTTCCTAAAGAGAAGACCATGGAGAGCCTCCAAGTGCCTGGCAATGTCACTGATGCTGATCCTTGCCCAATTGCACAACAGTCCCTGGAAAGACCTGTCTCTGGACCATCTATTGCTTTGCCACTGCCTACAGTTTCCACTGGGAATTTCAAAGCCAGACCTAAGCATAAACCATATGTCTAAATCCATTGGATTACTTTGAAAATGATCACGTTTATACCAGGGTGGGGTGTGCTAAAGCATTTCTTTTGATAAGACAGACTCCATCTGATAGGTCTTTTTAAATTGTTAAGTATTCCTAAAAGTACTAGGGAATTGTAGTTGCAGCTTGAAAAAGTAAAACTTTCTCATCATGATGCTTCCAGGTAGAGAAAATAAATGTTAAAATGCTACTTTAAAAAGAGTTTAAAGAATCACCTGGCAATACTGCCCAAAGGTGTGACCTAGGTGGGACAGAATGAAGTAAATTTGAACTTTTGCATGGTGTGATTTCAACTTTTGTGCCTTGATAGTGGGAGAGGGGGACTGTGTACGCAATACATATTAAGAAGAAAGAGCTGTTAAATCAGTGTCAGAGATGTGCTCAACAGATACAACATGCACATTCAGCCTTGGATAAAGAGAATAATGTTTGTTTATTTCTCCATACCATGCTCCATTTACCCTAAGGACCACTGCCCTACTTAATGCTCTGAGGCATGACAGGCAGCCTCTTGATCTAACAAATTCAATGTAGTTCACAAGTCTGTGTTGGGTCAAGATGAAAAAATGAAAGAAAGGGAGAGTGCAGGAGAACAGATGAAAGAGCCAGGAGCCTGACCTTAGAGCAATAATAACACAGCAATAAACCTGGCCATTATTTCCAGCCTGTGCCAGGAGCAATGGGAGGCCTCAGATAAAATAGCTTGATCTGTACTTGGATGATGCTGAGCAGAACAGCATTTCAAGCTACTGTGCTGAAGAGCCTGCAGCGGGGAAGGTGTCTGAGGGTATAGGACTTGGCTATACTTTTCATTGTAAGTATAGGTAAGTCCTAGGTCCATAGCTAAGTATAGCTATAAGGCCAGAGATAATTCATCTCAAAGGTACCTGTCGCAATGAATGATTGCCTACACTACATAGCCACGTGTCACAATGAAACAATGCTACCCCTTTTATAATTGTGTATTGCACAACGAGAGAAAATATTTTGGAGTTTATGTTTCTGCTCTGGTGTTCTCATTTTACTACAAGTATGACCTATTTTAATCCACTGCACCCTAAAGAAAGATTATTGGTTGTCAATAATTGGGTAATTTAGTTGCACTTTAAATTGTAAAATGACTTCTGCTTTGCTTTGATATTAAACATTCATTTTAAAAAGAACAGGAAACTTCATAAAAAGCAGGGTTAATGAGTAATTAAATGTAACATCAAATGAAACAAAATACACCCATAGAAATGTTATATGTTAGAGAAGACAGACTTTGCTTTCTAGCTTTATATTTTTATATTATAATAATACATACCATAGAAGGACCCTTTGTCATGTTCAAATTTTATTGCACTGACATCAGTGGGACTAGTCATGTATTCAGAGATAAGCAAACAGTTAAGATCTTTGCAGAACTGGGGCTTAAATTCAACCATCAAATAGAGCAGTTTGGCTTCATGGAGCCCATCATATTAAAGATTAGAAATGCTGCATTACAATTTCCCATTTTTTTAATGTCAAAACTCTAAAATGAAGAGCAAGACCACCTAATTACTTGATAGTATTAAAACAACTATTGAAACCATGTCAATTTTCACACACACGAAGACACAGAAGCTGTTGTTTTCCTTAAGGATGCATAGGAATACATATATACAGGTAGAAGTGTGCCAGTCTATTTAGGGCATGGAGATGCATGTAAGAATGTGTACATGTTCTTGCTCATAAGATGGGCTGGATCTGGTTTCATGCCAAAGTAAATTCCCCAGCAGCTGAAGTACCCTTCTAGCTGATAGAGATGACATGCATCACAGCAGTTTCCTTCTCTGCACAGAAATGGTGTTGCATTTAACAAATAAGTCTTTACCTGACAGGTCAGTATGGAGGGAGAAGCTTTAGCTTCAGCGTTTGGTTAGTTCTGGATCCTTGGATTAGTTGGTTTGGGTTCTTTTGGTAAAGGAGAGCATAAATAATTGGAGCTCTTGGTTGCTCAGTGAAGCAGGGCTGTCCCAAGTCAGCTCACGTAAATTTGTAGCCAGATATTAAGAACTTCGTTTTCACATTTGTTTTACTGGGATTGGCAACAAGAGAGTGTCAGGATGAACCCTGGAATCATAGAATAACAGACCTTGCAGCTATAGGGATGGATGGCCATTTTCCAAGCAAATAAAAGAAGGAAAGAGTGGAAACATCACACTCCTCTCTTTTGTAAAATGATTGAAAGGAATTGCAGTTCCTGAAGATAAAGGACAAAAGCAAGGTGAGTGAGGACACTATCAAAAGAAGATTCTGCAGAAAAAAGTCCCATAGAACATAAGACAATATTTGCTAAATGAAAAGAAATCAAAGAATGTGGAAGGGTAGTTTTGCAGTGATGGATGGGCTTATTAAAAAACACTTCCATGCCTTTTCCTGATTTCTAACATGATCTTCGAGGCCATGATACATGTCCCCTAGCTCCCCCCTCCTCTTCAATATACAAAGCAATCAAAGATTAAGACAAATTTGGAGTGAGCGAAATTTGGCAACAGAAAATCTGCAGATAATTGATCTACCATGGAGCTGTGCCAGGATCCAGTTGCCAAAACAGAATTTTACCAGAATTTCTACTCATGATGTCTTATAAATAGTTATCATGTATAGTTATCAAGGTCCTGGAAATAACATATGATTTTCATCTAAAATAACCGATAATTGACACTTATGAAAAAATACCCAGAACACGAAAGTGTCTTGGATGCAAACCTGTTGATTGCAAGACTTAGCATCTTAAATATTTGTACCTTCTCTGCCATTAATGTTAAGACTACCCTGGGCTTGCAGCCTGGAGTATTTGGCAAACACTAATCATTTAACCTTAAGTACAGCCTATTTTCCAAGATGAAGGAAAAAAGGTTTCAGAATTAGCCAGGCTGAAGAATACAAATAATATACCTTCAAAAATAAAAACTACAATTCCTACTTGAAAAAAGATGTGCTGGAACTCTAATTCAGCTTCACATGAGAGTGCAGTACTACAGGGAATGTGAATTAATGTAATCAATCAGGGTGTTGGAAAAGTAATCAGAGAAAAAAGTAAGGAGTGTGATCTTAAGGAATATACAGGGATTTGGAGATATGAAAGCCACAAATGAATGTAAAAGATAATCAGCTAATTAATAAGAAGGCACAATTATTTTGAAACAAAGCCAAGATAAATTAAACAGCTGAAGATTTTTTTCTTGACACAGTTACAATGAAAAACAGTCATGTGAAATCAGCTACAAAAGCAGGAAAAGAAGTTAAAACTTGGAGTGCATCCAGAAAGGATTAAAGTAGTTATGTGAAACAAAGAAAGAAGCTATATAAGGTAAAACTGCAGCCAAACAAATAGCTTAATAAAAAATAATGAATTTAGTGAAGCTGGTTTCTTTGTCTGTTGCATGGATATGACTTTCTAAATTGATTTATCTTTTTTATAAATATATGATCTCTTATGCATGCACAGATCAAGCTATTTTGGTTACTTATAATTGGTCAAAGAAATAGTTTGGATATTTTGGTTTGTAATTAAATGCATAAAATCACTTAAAGTTCAGAAGTGTAAAAAAAAGCGTAAAAAGAAGTACCAACTTGAAATTCTTCAGTTCTGCTGTATGCAGACACTCACTCATATGAGCAAATCCTCCTTTCTTTGGAGGATCACATAATTTTGTTTAATCAAACCTCAAGTTTGCTGTAGGTGTGCATTTATCATGGAGCAATGAAGGAGAAACCAATACTTTGTGTCAACTACAATGCTCAAATTCCCAAGAGCAAATAGCTTATGTCCTGCTAATGAGGAGCTCTCAAGCCTCCTGGAAGAAGCCAGAAAGCTTACATATTACAGGAAGTGAAATTAATTTCACCTCTCTTTGGACAGCCACAGTGCAGAGATTCACACTGGGCTAGTACCCCAGTCTCCCTCTGGAGACAACAAGGAGAAAAAGTCACCTATAGAAGTGTACTGCATTTCATCTTAAGGTAGACATTTAAAGTACAGCAGATAACCCCTGCTCTTCTAGTAGCACCTATTTTTCTCCCTTTAACTATGAAGGGATTCCAAACAACCAGCTTAGCTGCCCTTTTCAATTAATAAAGAGCACCAGATACTTGCTCCCAGGTGGTCTGAGTTACCTTCTAGATGCTCCTGCTTATCTCTATTGACTGCAGAGGGTCCTTGGATGACCATGCATCCTGGTTTTGGCTGGAATAAAGTCAGTTTTCTTCCTAGTAGCTGGTATAGTGCTGTGTTTTGGATTTAGGATGAGAAGAATGTTGACACCACATTGACACATTGATGTTTTAGTTGTTCCTAAGCAGAGTTTATACCAAGTCAAGGACTTTTCAGCTTCTCATGCTGCCCTGCCAGCAGAGGCTGGGAGTGCACAAGAAGTTCAGAGGCAACACAGCCAGGACAGCTGGCCCAAATGAGCCAAAGGGGTATTCCATACCATATGATGTCATGCCCAGTATATAAACTGGGAGGAGTTAGCTAGGGGATGCTGTGGCTTGAGGATTGGCTGGCCATTGGTCAGTAAGCAATTGTATTGGGCATCACTTGTTTTGTATATTGTATTATTATTTTCCCTTCCTTTTCTGTCCTATTCAACTGTCTTTATCTCAACACATGAGTTTTACCTTTTTTTTTTTTTTCTGATTCTCTCCCCCATTGCACTCAGGGAGGGGAGTGAGCGAGCAAGCAGCTCTGTGGTGCTTAGTTGCTGTCTGGGGTTAAACCACAACACCATGTTCTAACTCTGTCAACAAAGGTAAGTGCCTTATGTTAGATAGAATATATGTGGACCTTGATATAGTCACCAAAGGCTTACAGAGATTTAAGAACGGAAGTTATCCAGGTAGCACTGAAGAGGAAATGTTTCTTGATGAAACACTTTCTTTACTAGCATGCAGACTGATTCATTCATTTATCTAAGAACTCAGCAGCTGCAGTTCAGATATGCTTGTAAAGATTGTGCTCAGCCCCAATCAAAAAAATGAACTGGTAAAATCTCTGAGCTGTTTGCAGAGGATCTGCGAACAAGAAAACTGGCTTTTTCAGATAGATTGCTCATAGAAAAATACAGCTTTGAAGCCTTTGCCTTTAATAGGATTCTAATAAATTGTCCTATCCTCTAAATCCTTTCCTTGATTGTTTTGGCACTGTATGTCAGCACTCAGACAGATGCTGAAATGATGCCACCTAAGGCAAATTAACTAGTAGACAAAGTTATTGTGTGGGTTTTTTTATATTCACTGCTTTCTGTGGGCTTTTAATGTTGTTTTAGTAACTGCACTGTTTGCTTTTAAAGTGCTTTAAAGATAATTCACTCTAATATTTCTACAGCAAAAGTAATTATCAAGTCAAGAGTTCTCTTTAAGATATTTCAAGCCCTCTAAAAGTGGCAAAGGGGAACCTTAATAATAATGATCTTGGGAAACAAATATCCCTCAACAGAGAAGTTTCTGAGTTTTCTTTTGAGGGCAGTTAAACTGCTTGTTTAGTTCAGGATGGGAGCCAGCCTTTTAAGTTGCTCTCCAGCCAGCCACTTTGGCCAAGAGAGCCCTTTCACAGCAGTTCAGATGGATAGACTGCCACAGAGGGCAAGCAAAGGTGTGCATTTGGAGCCATCTGCTTTGGTTGCTGCTGCAGCTGAGCACCCAGATCTAGGATATCTCTGTGCGTGACAGGTAGCGATGGAGCGCGACAGCCAGAGTACATGGAACAACTGGAGAGGATCTAGAAGGACTTGCAGAAGAAACAGAGCAGGAGACAGTTCCCAACCTCATAAGGATGACATGAACTCGATCAAGCATAGAATGCATTTTGGGCAGGCTGTGGCCGCAGCTGCCAGGTGGGTAGGCAGGCCATGGTGTGCTGACAGCCACACCTGAGCCATGTGAGCCCTTGCTGCCAGATCTATGATTTTCACTGCCTTGAATAGCAAAGAAAAGCATCATGAAACTCAAAGATGAGCTCTGAAGGTAGTTACATACAGCAAACACCAAGCCATGTTTGTAGGATGCATTTTAGCACAAATGATCACCAGCAGAATAAAAAAATGTAGGTCCCAGGTAGGAAATGTACAACATAAAAAGTAATCTCTCACAAAATGGGGTAGGACATAAAAAATTCTGAGGCATTCATCACCTAGGCTGAGTCCTGACTGCCCAAACACACCATATTTCCTCAAAGGAAGACAAAAAATTTTTCTGAGTAGTTAAACTTAAAAATTTGAGTTTATCTTGAATTTAGTGTCTTCATTCTTTCAGGTTAATAAGGTAAGTACATAATATCATTTCATACATCTGGTGGTAGGAAAGTGGCAGCTGGAGACCAGGTGAAATTTCCTAGGGCACCTACAATGGCATGAGTCATTTGTGTTTAGATAATTTAACCTTACTCTAGATAACCATTTTGCTGTTTGGGCTCTTAGGTATTGGTCTTGTAGTGCTATTTCATCAGATGCCAACTGAGGCTTGATTTTGTGAGTTAAACTGAGCGTGCCCTGTCCTCTCTGGGACCTTCTGTGGGATTTAGCTGCCTCTGCACCCATCACAACAGAAATAAGCATGCAACAACTGAGCACTCTCCACGTGCACACCTAGGGAAATCAATGGCCTAAAATGAAGTCTCATATTGATTTTAGACATTCAAAACCAATACTAATGTATTCACATGTATACACTTGCATTGCCCTTTAAAAAAGGCATGCAAGGTCAGAAGATTTCTCCACACAGTTTAAGTTTTGCAAAATGGGGAAGTTTTTGCAAATGTCTGGTGTAGTCTTCACTTTAATGCATATTCTCACCTTAATGCAGGGTCCCTCACTTCAATGAATTTCCTGCTAAACCCCTCATTTTTCAGCTGTTATTCTTGTGTGGTACATTTAGTAAGGAAAACAAAATGGTACTAGTGCCTCTAGCCCAGAAAAACTGAATGTGTGCTATATGATATCCTATAAAGATGCTTGCTTTTAGGAAATTGCCTGCTAATTCCTCTTGCAGACCATTGGATTGTGTAGATATGACTCGCTTTCACACCCTTCAGTCAGCAGCTCTGTACTGCTGTGCCACATCAGTGCTGTCCTGAATAGGCCCACAGGCAACTCCAGGGTGTAAAAAATGCAGCATAACAATAACAGCTCCCATGGTGACAAGAGATTAAGATGATTTTGATCCACTCTCAGACATTTGGTAAAAGCAAAAGGCAGTCACTTTGAGCACTGCTAGTTTGTAACTTCAGCCTCTGCCTTGGGCATTAGCCTGTGGCCTAGTCCTTAGACTAAGGACTTTGACTTGGTCACCGAGCAAACAACTGTGTTGGTTTAAAACATAAATACCTCTTTTTCTCTTGCCCCCATTTATTTATATTGCCCTACTGCTAGGGGTTACCACCCTAAGAACAGTGGCAGAAGACTGCTCCAGTTCATAGTCTGGTGTTTCGGTGGGAACTCTGCTCCATCTGTGATCTGAGATGGCATGCTGCAATACAGAGCTCCATTCAGGCCCTAACTATCAGGAAGCTGGGAACCACAAGCAGAGGAACATGACAGAGACCTATCATGGCCTTAACCCCCCAACAAGATTTGCCAGAGGTCATTTGTCAAAGCCCTAATCTATCACTGTGCTTTTTTTCATGATGGCAAAAACAGATTGCTAGAACAGAGCAGAGAGCAGACCCCTCTACAGGTCACCAGTCTCTCTGTGTATTTATGGAGGTTACGCCCCATCCCCATTAGCAAAACAGCTACATCTATTCAATGTAATTTAATCAACAAATGGGGTTGTCCTTGGCAGGGTATCTTCAGTTGAAGAATGACTCCTGTTTGTAGGGATTCATTTGCTTGAAAAAAATTAGCCCAATTAAATACATGAATGTTTAAGTAAACCTTTTGGACATCGTTCGCTTAATAAAAAACCAAATAAATATCCAATTTTAAAGAGAGCAGCAAACTGCTGGGCATTTCAGTGTCAGCTCAGGTTTTCTAGAAAAGAGTACCCAATTCCACTTATGTAAATTAAAGGCAGGTTATTTTTCCTGCAGCCTTTTTAAATGTTGCTTTGGAATGTACACAGAAATGTTTGTGTTTGGTGGGGGTGGAGGGAGTGGGTCCCCTCTTCACAATATGGGCTATCTCAGCACCATTTGGAGTGCCTGTTATTCCAATGCCTTTTCAGAATGCCTGAAGACATGGAGAAGCACTTCTTATCTAGCACACCCATTAAGGATTAAGCTTTTTTATGGGTTCCTAGCATTGCTATTTATTTATTCTATCTAGTTATGAGCATGCTACAGGGAGTGGGTGGTTGTCTTGTTTTGGTAAAGCAAAAATCTTCATTTAATTGCTAATTCTGGAATATTTCAGATTAACATTTCACAATGCAAAATTCAGCCGCTTCTGAAGCGAATTCTTGCAGTCCCTCCTCTGTACCTGCCTCTTGTCCTTCTCATACTCCTATAATGTAGACTGCAGCTCCTGGCTTATCTTTTCTACCTCCAATCTCAAACATTTTTTCCCCTCGCCTTTTGTAAGTCCAGAATGAATCTCAGTGCTGAACCTCTGCCTTTGCTGGCTCTGTGGTCAAAGCTGGTGTGCTTTAACTCTCCTTTCCTAACCACATGCATATGTTTCCTGTGGCCCAAGCTGCAGCAGTTGCTCTGCCATCCTCAAAGAGGAGGCTCAATGCTGTCTACTGATCAGTGTCCCTTTGAACACCCTCTCCTTTGAGAGTAACCTGCTGAATTAGGCTTTCAGTGTCATCCTCGCTAGCACCCACAGCAGCAGGAGGTGCAGGACCAGCACTCCCACCACCACCATTTCTCCCATCAGCAAACCAGTGCAGGGCTCACAGCAGCTCAGCTTTTTTGAGGGCAGATTTTGAATGCAGCCTGTATATGTGTGGTTCTTGAGACAACTCATTTCACAGACTCAGGAATAGAAAACATATCATTGTGGCTTAATCAAATTAAATATTCAAATGAAAGCAATACTTACCTAAATTTGTCTTGAGACTTAATCTCACTAAGTCTTTGAAACATCATTTTTGGCCTGTAGGCTATAATGAGTAAGCCAGTCTCTAATGATTCAGAAAGGCCTAGAGGGTTTGGGTTATCACCAACCAAGAGGTATTTGTGAAAGACGATGGCCAGTGTGGTTATTAAATGGCCCTCAGACAGTACCTCTTCTTTACAGAGTACTTTGCCAACACAGAATCAACTGGGCACAGATATTAAGTAAAAAAATCCTAGCTAAGCTTTAAATTCACTGCCAGTGTATGTGGAAAAGAGATGTTTAGTTGCAGAGCTGCCTGGTAGAAATCACTACAGCAAATTTCAGCTCTCATTATAATCTGTTAATTAATGCGTTAAACATACGATTGCAGCAGATTGGCGAGACCAGCACTCCTGTCAAGTTTAGGCATGCATAACACATGCCCTGCATGCTCTGGGTCCAGAAAATACAGTAAGAGTACATGCCTTCACAGTTAATGTAATACATCTCATGGTCCTGATGTGTACCTGGAAGGAAAGCTGTCAGCTGAAATTTTTCACATGGGTTTCTTCACTGACTCTAATGGCAGAGTGATTCAATTTATGCAAATATCTGACTTATGAGTCAAGACTGAGATGGGAAGGTGGTCTCACAGACTCTGCTCAGACTGTGGGCACGACTGTGTTTAAGGTCACAATTTGTAACTGCCTAAGTGCTGTCTTCAAGGAGCTCAGACTGGCACGACACCCACCTTCTTGTGAGTTTGCAGAGAAAAAACCTGGAAAGGTAACTTTTCTGCACTCTGGGGAAAGCAATGACTGAAGCCTGGGAACAAGCAGGCTATCAGGAGACACAAGCAGGAATCACAGGAGCAGAGTTGCTCACATGCTTGGCATGGAAGAGCAGGCATTAGCGTGCACCAGCGAGGGGCTAGCTGGCCTTGCAAGTGGTGGTGCTGCTAAATGGGCTGGCTAGGAACTACTTCAGGCTTCTGCACAGGATTGACCATGGGCAGCAATGAACCCGACTGTTCCCTGCAATAGTTACTGCAGTGTTTTGCCTAGTCTTTCTGCTACAACCTTTGAGACACCTTTCCATGGAGCTGGGAATCTTAGGGACATTTTTTCTTCTGAGACATTTTTTTCTGCTAGTTAACTGTACATTTCTGTAGTCATTGCTAGCTCTCCTTCATGTGCATATCTTTCAATTATTAGGTGAATAAAAAAGTTGCAGGAACTGTTTATACTTTACTGAAAAAAAAAATTTAATATCAATAGCAGAGAAGGATATTAGAGTTCAGAATAACAAGGTAAAGCTTCTAAAGCATGTTACTCATCCCTTGGGCAACACCATTAGTGGCTGCTGATAACAACATCAGTGGGGTGGTAGAGATGGGTGCTGATATTGGTAATGAGAATTTCTGGTCCCGTGCCAGATCAAATGCACTCTGAAACACCACAAGAATGGTGTGAGGGAGGGTGACCTGGAGCATCTCTCCCAAAGCAGTATTTTTTTATCTTTCAACCTCAATTCATTTGCATATCTTCACAAGAAACACCTTGGAGATGGAAACAAAACTCCTTACTCCTGAAGCCTGACAGAAGTATCAGTGTAAAATTAAAAGATAATGCAGCAGGTTTGTGTTTAACCCTAGGAGACCATTTTTGTCCACTGTCATTTGCACTGGGATTACTACCAGCCTACCACAAGCCCTGCAAACGCAGCTATGGAAAAGGTTTCCAACACTAACCATAAGTTTTAACTTGCAGAGGCTGGAAATGGGGAGCTGTGTGTGTCTGTGCTTGGGAGTGGGAGCTCTCAAGCCTGCGGAGGGTCAGGGTGCTCAGTCTCTCCCGCTCCTTCAGGAGAATTGCAGATCCCCTTGTCCTCAAGTGACACAGGATCAGAGACCACTTATACAGTAGGGTATCAGCAGCTGCATCAATCCTTCTAGCCAAACAAGGACCTGGATGTGCATTCAAACATCAGATCCTGATCATCCCCATTGCTTAATCCTTAGGTTGCTGCTGGGCCCTTGTGTTCTAGAGCCGTCTCCAGAAGCGGCTCGCCCCATACCACATGGACATGAGCCCAGCTTGGCCACATCCCTGGCTCTCATTCAGCGCTCAGTGCAGTCATCAACAATAAGACCAGTGGCTTGTTTAGGAGAAGGCTGACATAGGGATCAAATGTTATTTACCAGCTTACCAAGGATGTGAGTAACCAAAACCATACTCTTTAGGCTGGGGTTAGAAGGCCATAAACATGCCAGACTTCAAAGACAGCTAATTTCACTCATTGTCAATCACCCTGACCTGCGCTGTGACATGATGCCTCTGCCTACCCTGTCAAGATCTCCAGGAGTGTTAGCTACCATAATGCAAGACCATTAAATCTGATGTCTTAAATATAAATATATATACGTGCATGTATACATTCCTTAATTTTCTTCTATAATGTTCTTCTGGAAAATATTTCCAGCAAATCTATCTGAAATCCCCTGCCTTAGCACCATACCAGAATGATGCAATATGAATACCCTACCACACGCAACTGGGTTGCTTCTCCAAGCCTGTGCTCATGTCCTCATTTGCTTTTTATGGACAACACATAGAAGAGTCTAATGTGGCTGAGATGCTCTGATGATGACTCACCCAATTCAAACTGGTTGGAAAGGTTACCACAGGTTTGTCTGACTTCTTCACTGTCCCAGCCAAGAGGATAGAGGGCACAACCAGAGCCGATCAACAAACCTATGGAGAGAAAGGAAATGAGTTTATACAAGCAATTGCCATTAGCTTAAACACAGGCTGCCACTTGGGAATCAAAGTGTCAAACTGCCATTTGGGAATCTCAGAGGAAAAAAATAATCTCTTTTTCTCCTAAAAACAGTAGAAAATAATTTGGACTTCTACTGCTGCATTCTGCTACACTGTTTTGCAGCTGGTCTGTGGGCTGGAGGCAGCATTGGTGGTTCAGCAGCAGAAGCCATCCTCAGCTTCTGGAGCTTCTACCTGAGAGCTTTTAGACTCCCCTTCTACTCTGCAGAGCTGCTACATGTACTGTATGGAAAACTCAATGTGGGGTTAAATAGAAGCTGTGTTAATCACAGCATTTACAAGCTGATTGCTTCTGATTAATTAAAACAACAATCAACCAGGGTCTATCAAGGTTCTAGCAGGAAAAGTGACAGTTGTGCTAATCCATTGTCATTTTCCTTTGTTTTTCACCTTTTCAAAGGGCAGGTGTCCTGGTTTCAGCTAGGATAGAGTTAATTGTCTTTCTAGTAGCTGGTATAGTGTTGTGTTTTGGGTTCAGAATGAGAAGAATGTTGATAACACACTGATGTTTTCAGTTGTTGCTAAGTAATGTTTCGTGTAAAGTCAAGGATTTTTCAGCTTCTCATGCCCAGCCAGCAAGAAGGCTGGAGGGGCACAAGAACTTGGGAGGGGACACAGCCAGGACAGCTGACCCAAAGTGGCCAAAGGGATTTTCCATACCATGTGACATCATGTCTAGTATATAAACTGGGGGGAGTTGGCCTGGGGGGGGATTGCTGCTTGGGAACTAACTGGGCATTGGTCAGTGAGTGGTGAGCAATTGCATCGTACATCACTTGTATATTCCAATCCTTTTATTATCATTATTGTAATTTTATTATTGTTATCATTATGAGTTTCTTTTTTTCTGTTCTATTAAACTGTTCTTATCTCAACCCATGAGTTTTACTTTTTTTTTCCTGATCCTCTCCCCCATCCCACTGGGTGGGGGGCAGTGAGTGAGCGGCTGTGTGGTACTTAGTTGCTGGCTGGGGTTAAACCACAACAGCAGGGAAGAATGGTTTCATGTCACCTGAATCAATTCATAACACAGGTACCGACTCCACAAAGTTTTCTCAAATAATTTCAGCTAAAACAACTGAGGTCTTGAGCCATTTACCTATTATCATGCTTGGCTTAACATTCACAAAATGCTTTGCTTTCTCCAGCCCTCATGGTGCCCCAAACAGATGTGTTTTGGCTAAGTCTTTCCCTTCACAAGATCTTGCTAGGATGCTAGAAGTGGCATTTTGATCATATTGCATTCTCAGCTGTCACTGCAGCAGCTGCCAAAAAGCTGGTGTAGCTGGCAAAACTTCTTACACAGAGAGCCTAGAGAGAACATTTCAATGTACACTACAGCATTTAAATGCTACCTCCTTTGTGTCAGATCTTATTTACACGATTGGAAATGAATCACTGTGTAGATAATGGGCTGGGCACGCCTCACACTTTGCAGGCTCTAAAGGCAAGCAAGTCCTTAAAAAGTTTGCAGTGTGGGTTTGCAGTAGTGCCTTTTAGCTGTTAGGCAGAGCACAGGACTGGGACAAGGTTTCAAGCCCTACAGCTGTCACTGGCTGACTATGGGCAAGTCCCTTGACCTCACACCACCTTGCTTTTTCCTCTCTTGACAATAAGGACAATGTGCTCCCTGGCAAAGCACTTTTGCTGCTGTGCTCCTAGTGCAGAAAAGCCCTGGGTGTAGTGATAGAGGCACTGTGGACATCACACCAGTCTAACAGGAGTCCTGAGAGTGATTCTGACTCAGGGCCTGGAGCTAGCTGTGCATTTCTACTGTCTCCATCCTCAAGATGCCTCAGCTTCTCGTATTTCTGATGCTCCTGCAAGATACAGAAATCACCTTATTATTTTCTTGACTCACTTGGAGACACACCTGAACAAGGCACTGAAGTCCAGAAGTGGTATCTCATCTTTCTCCAAAAGATGTTTAATACTTTTAGCATCTCAACTGTTAGCAAAGTAGCTCAGCAACTCCTTTGCTGCTCCTCCAAGCACATCTGCCCCTATTTAGGCCCAATATTAGCTCCTTAGATCTTCCTCCACTAAGTTCAAATTTCTTGCTGCTCAAGTCTACTTCTTCCTTTCCCTGTTGAGCAGTCATTGCCTGCTCCTCTCTCCATATCTACATCACATAATGGAAAAGAAATCCCTGAGGCAGCCCCCTCTGAGATGGTGCGTTCACCCAACAGCTGTAAAGGGAGAAAAGCAATTAAGGACACATGAAATGCTAGGTATCGTCAGAACTTTGCCTGACCTGGAGGCAGTTGCTTCTAAAGTCCTTGCTAATGGCTTTCACAGTATCATCTGTTTTTTAACTTCAGGGCTGCAGAGCCAATGGCAGCTGGTAAAATCCATTTAAATGATAGTCACTTCTAATTAAATTCTCAGAAACAATGTTTCTCATACGAGAGAACTTAGGCCAAAACTGGATCTACATTTGTTAAAGACAGCTTAAGTGACTGGTTCTCACTTAAATTGTTAAAGCAAGAACAGCGTTGTGAAGTGCTGACAGCATGGCTGAAGTGCTAGGAATGGGCAGGACCCAGTGGGGCAAGGAGGAACATCACCACTGATGATGAGAATGGCTGGGGAAGGGAGGAAGAGCACCTAGATGCCAGAGAGAGCCTCACAGACCGGTGGACCATGGCAGCCCCGGCCAGTCCTGCTATGGTTCTGAACCCTTCCCACACTGGCTGTGATGCCCATGACCTGCCCGGTGCCAGCCCAGGCAGAGGCAGACCACAGCTGCTCTGGCCAAAAGTGAACCACCCTGGCTAGGCTGGTTTCAATCCTCTTGTTTCCTTGAACAGACTGTCTGGGAGACCTCGCAAATGCTCAAAGGCTCCATTGTGAGGGGCAGGGAGATGTGTCCAGTGGGTAAGAGGGAAGGCAGGCTTGCAGCCGCCTGCATTGGACCAGATGAAACGGCAGCCAGCCCTTCCTCACAAATAGGTCCTGGGAAAGCCTCCTGCCCAGTTCTTCCAGGAGAGCACAACAGCAGCACTGCAGGCAAATGAAAGGACTATTACCATAACAATGCTGCCCCTCCAAACCCAGAACAAGCTCTTACTCAGCACTTGCCAATTACTCTCCTCAGGTGGCAAGAGTGTCTAGTGCCCATCGCATTCACAGAGGACTGTTTGTTTTCAGCTCTCTTTAGGTTTTGTTGCAGTTACAGGTTGTTGTTTGGTTTTTTTCCCACGACTATTGCTCACAGCACTTTCAACTGCCACCCTCCAAACACAGCTCATGCTCTTCCAAACACATGTACCTGTTCACTCTTTCTGCCTCTGATGCTACCTGGAATACAGTGGCCACAAGCCTTGGCAACTTATTTCCTTCCTTAGGCAGACCTCTTCATCACCCTGTCACACCCTCTTTCCCATTTCTGTATGTCCATCTCTGTAAGTCCAAAGCCCAGTTTCAGTGAGAATAAATTCTGGCCTTCAGTCAAAAATTCATTAGCAATGCAATATACTGTAATGTTAAATTGCTCCAAAGGAGCAACTGCCTCACTCATATATGGATGCTTGCCCATAAAGCCAGTCCACACTGTCCAATAACGAGCTCAGAGCACCCACCATTTAGCCTCACCATTAGCTGTGCCTCCTAGAAATAAATAAACCAAACAAGGGAAAACTAGTGTGCTATGTCAGAAAACCTCCCTACCCCAGTCACAGCTGGGCTTTAGCAGTGCTGAGTTTCATTTGTGGAGTGCCAGCCATCGAGCACTGTGGCTTCTTTTCTGCTTGCAGCCTGCACTGACTGTGACGATGAGATCAAACGGGAAACTGCCGCCTAACACCAGTGCCGCTGCATGGCCCCAAAGCATGAGTGGCAGCACGTTTACATTCAAAGGACAAGGTTCAAAGCCACGGGCGAGCTGACATGCTTCATTTAGCTAACACAAAACCTGCCAGAGACCAAAGGTGCTGCCACGAGCATGGGGCTACATTCCTTGGGGGAAAGGTGTTCTAAGGTTTGCTTTTACTTCTCATTATCCTTGTTTTGATTTGATTTGTAGTAATTTAAATTGATTTTGTTTCTTCCCCAAGTTGAGCCTGTCTTTTGCCCGTGACCATGAGTGGTGAGTGATGCCTCCCTGTCCTTGTCTCAACCCACTAGTTTTTCTTCATATTTTCTCCTCCCCATCCCACCAGGGCGGGGGGGGGGGTGAGCGAGTGTCTTTATGGTGCTTTGTTACCCGCTGGGCTGAAACCACGGCAGGTATGTATATATGTATAAAAGTGCCTGTAATGTCCCACTGCTTTCAGCAGGACTGTGCATGACTTCAACAGGGCTGATACTGCCTTGGTCTGCATGGGCAGGAAAGCTGGGAACTGGCGTTTCACCTCCCTTATTTTATGCACTAAAAGTGTGGAGTGTGCCTCAAAGCCCATGTTGTTAATAGGACTTGGACAAAAGCCCCTCAGCCCGTTCTTTCCCTTCTAATCAATCCACCCCTGTTTGTAAGCAACTAAATGTGTGGATCAGACCCTGCAAAAGCAAAAAGGCTGCATACTATTACCGCTATTAAGCCATACATACTCACAGCCAATTTTTTTAATCACAGAAACATGTAGATCCTGCTGAACAGCTGCAACCTCCATTTAAAGATCTAAGTTAAATCCAAGGCCTGCAAACCCAACAGAAATCCTTAAGCTAATTTTGCAGCTTCAGTGGAGAGCAGTTACTGGTTTAGCTCCAGAGTCACATCCTGGTCTGCCCTATAGTTCTTGTATTTAGCCAGCTATGCTACCCGGGGCACCAGACCCATCTTTACAGCTGCTTAAAATGCTTAGGATGCCTATAAGATTTCTTAGGGAAGTGAAAAAACCCACAAACCCACCATGCTGTAATTACCATCACCTGTCATCTTTCATTATCCACTACAGTCATTAGAAGAAATAGAAAGGGGAAGGAAATGTGCAAGTCCATAAACAGCACCTTCACAAAGGGGGCTGCAGCTTCGAGGTGTGGGGAAGCCAGTCAGTGGGATGGGGTCAGATGGCAGTGGAGGCACTGGTGGCACTTGGCTGCTGTTTTGGATGACGTGCCATGCACCAGTGGAGGTGTTGGCACTGTCAGAGGCCAGCTCTTCTGCAGCAGTTCTGCATTCGGGAATGAAGCGGGCTCCTTTCCCTGATTCGTGAAACACTGCTATTGCAAGTGCTGCAGCTGGCTCAATGTGCTAGCGAGGCACATGGGAGAGAGCTGCAGGGCTGCCTTAATGCAGCCAGCTTTGGCAATGCAAAGCTGGGATTAAGTGCTTGGCTTCAATGTTTAACAGGGTCCCATTTAGCCACTAGGCTCTTTGCGTAGTCCATGCAGAGAGCTGGATACCTTCAAAAAGTGAGCTAAAACCTGCCTATGTGCTAAGTGAGGAGCTGCCTAGACCTACAAGTTGCAAAACTACAAACCAGGGGTTCAGAGGATGGATGCCTCAATAGTAAACTGCCCAAAGTAACCCTTGTCCATCCCAGACTGCCTTCCCTGTCACTCTTGCTGTGGGTATAATGTGTAATCATATTTTGGTAACACTTAGCACTTGAAAGATGATCTTGTCTGTCTGGAGTAGAGCTTGTGATTGAAAATAATTGCATATAACAGGTTCTACATATGGTGGATGCAGCAGGGAAGGGACAGTAATTACATTAATGGCTTGGCACAGATCTAGGTTTCATCTTTGAAGTGATAAAGAAATGATTTGTGGCATGCAGCAATCAGCTTACTCCAAGAGGTAAAATATTAACCACTATTAATATCTCCAAGAAAGATTGGATATAGGCAAGTCTGAAACAATAAATACAGAAGGATTAATAAAGCAAGAGACATTAACCAGATTTTGCCATGGGCAAAATGACTGCACTCAGAAAGACAAAGACTGATCGGCAAAAGTCAATGCACAAAAAAGGAAGCTTGCAAGTCCCTGTGGTGGGCAGTCCTCAGACTGCTGCTGTGGCTTTAATGGCAGCCTCCACCCAAAGATCTGCTGTGCCTTAAATAACCCATGTAGACATCACATCATAAATTAATTGTCTGTAACTCTCCTGACAGTTCATAGCTGGCAAGTCCTGTTTTACAGACTCAGCTATTCCTCTCACTTGTTGAGGTCACAGCATGCCCCTGATTCCTATACGGGTCATTCTTGTTTTGTTGTCAGCCCATTTGATCATTGCATCCTCAAAAGCCTGTTGAATAAAGCCAAACCTTCCCCAGTGTCCTTCCTTCTCCCTTGCATAGGGTAAACCTAAGCACATGATTCACATAAATCTGATGGGGGAAACCATCAGTTTGATCAGTAAAGAGAGGTAGTGATGACAGTAAATGAGGCACTTAGCTTTGGATTCAGCCTCAGAGCCTTGCTGCTAGAAAATGCATTTTTAAATGGTAACTAAACCAATGGTGGCTTTCCTTGATTATGGGCTTTTTAAGAGCTTTCTACATGGGCACTGGGAATTGTATTCCTTTTTTGTATATCCTCAGCTCCAGTCACAGTTATACCCTATGAATGCAGTGAAAGGGACTGGCCAGGCACCGTAAAGGGCCTCCTTGGCCATCAGTTAGAGGGTGTCTGCACCGCTGTAGCGGGGGGGCCTGGCAAGCCTCTCAAGTAGGAAGGAGCCCAGTGTCATTGTGAAAACCCAGTTTGTCTTTCCACCTAGAAAAATAAAAGGAATGTGTCAGGCTTGATATATGTACTGCACAGAGAAAATAAAACCAGAACCGAATGATACCTTCTGTACAGTCACTTTTTTAGTGAGAAAAATATTCTTCAAAATATCTTCCTCCTTTCTTTCCCCCCCATCTTCTACTTTTTCCCCTTTCATTTTCGGACCTGACCCAAAAGAAACCTTGCCATTTTTTTTTGCTAGGCATTTCTAATGAATACTGCTCATCTGTCAGATATTCAGGCCATCTGGAGAAGCTGACAGACAATAATTTAAAAGTCATCCCTTTCAAGACCATTTTAATGATGATTCTTCCTTTCACATTTTTTCTCTATTAGCCCATCTGAATCTTCAAGGATGATAGAAAGTTTTCACATTCCCATCTGTCACTTGAAGGTACAGTAATCTCTACAAGCAAAACAAAACCAATTTTTAGATGCAGCACGGACTTTGACTCTCCAGTTCTGACTTAAAAACTCTCCTCGCTGTAATAGTTTTAAAGCATTTACATGCTATAAAAGTGATCCTGCAGTGTGAAAGTAAAATTGAGCTGGCACATGAAGTTGTCTGCTGCTTTCAGACATACCTTAGCCAATAAACAACGAGGTTAAAGAAGAACTGGTTAAAAACTATGATGTGAAATACTTCAGCAGACACAGCTTCTGAAGTCCCTGCTCAAGAAACTCTCCAGGAGCTGCAACCAAGCAGCAACTGCAGAGTGATAGAAGTGGATCAGAGCAGGTTCAAATAAACTCCAGAGCCTGCGAAAAGCAGCAGGACCCAATGGAGCAAAGAGGGAAACAGGGGGAGCAAGGCTGTGCTGGCTGCAGGCAGCCTGGCTCCCATGCCCACAGGCGTCCAGCCTCCATTCAGTTCACGAGGGACGATGTCTTTATACTGGCAGCTCCCAGCTCTTCACCCAGAAGCATCTGTTCTTTGAGGTCACACTCCTACTGCTTCTTTTGACATCACTGCTCTGTTCTTTGGTTTCTCCGTTGTTCTTCTGTTAGAGAACCACTATCACACCAGTCCCTTCTATTGTTGTTAGTACCTGTCCCTCAGGAAATCCAGGCATGCACCTGACTTGGGCTTTTATTAGGCTTAAACACGAGCTCAACACTTGGGCAAAAGTTCTCTTTTGAGTTAGTAGTCACTGAACATGGGGCATTTGACTGGTTCCTTATTGAGCCCGAACTGAAAGTGCATCGTTTGAGAGAGGGTACAATTGCCTACAATCTGAATGAACGTAATAATGGACTCCCTTGTCTGAGTGTCCAGGCAGGGGTTCCCAGGGACACACAGATAGAAATTACATTTATGTTGTGCCAAATCTCCTCCCACTCCTCCTCACAAGGGTCACAGCATGGGAGACAGCAAGTCAGTTCAGGGCTTCACTGAAGGTCAAGGTGTTTCTGCCACTGACTTTGCTCCAGTGGGATACTAGGGGGACTCTAGATGCAAAGCAAAATGAAACATAAGAACAACAACAAAAACCAGAGAGAATAAAATGCTACAACTTTCAACTTTGTGCATCCTGCCTCCAGTAACACTACTTCATCTTGTGTGTGATGGAAATAGTACTCATGGGTTCTCAGCCAAGGGCAAAACCCCACCACCCTTTCCCTTCTGGTTCTGAACTCCAGGTTTTAATTCAATGTATTTGGCTTTGCTTAGCTCCCCTTCCTCTGACTGTCAAGCCCCATCCCTCAAATGAGACTTTTTCTGTTATTTGGGTTACTCCACACCATGAGCACTCACCGCCTGGCAGCTGCTCAGCTCTGAATCTCGGAAAACAGCCACAGCGAAGAGCTGCCACCTGCCTGCTACCACTGCCCAGAGCTCTCGGAAAGCAGGGCCGGTGGTAGACGAAGCCTAAAAAAGGCATTCCAAATGCCTGCCAGCATCCAGCACGGCAAGTGCTGTGTCATGGGAGAGTCACAGCCCTCGCTTTCTCCCTGACTGCGGGCACGGGGCAGTGGAGGGTACAGATGGGAGTCTTCTGAGAGATGAAGCATCATTTTGCTTTGATTTTCATTTGATCAAAGGTGGTGTGCTCATTATGACAGAGGTGCTTCAGGCACAGAGGGGGAAATCTCCCCACCCAGAGATGCTACATGGCTACCCAAAAGCTAATGGCTTTGTCCGCTCTATTTGGCCCTGAGCATTTTTAAAGCAATACTGAAGGCTTCAGAAAATGGGGCTGGGGGCTGGCAGAAACCCAAAAGAAACAGTGAAGTAGGAAGAGCAGAGAAATCAAACACAGGGCTGCTACTAAATGGAATTGAATTAATAACAACCATTTGGGAAAATGACAAGTGACCGGACTGTGGCAGCTGCTGCCGTGGAAAGGAAAGATCCAGCACCAATTTTAAAGCCCTCCAAAATAGGTGCTAGCGCGGGGCGCTTCAGGGGGCTGCAGCTCCCACCAGTTCCGACCCCTGAAAATCACCCCTGGAAGTACTTGTTGTAACTAGGTTTTACAAAGCAGCAGTAAGCAGGGTCCACAGTCTGCGCAGGTTAGCACTACATATTAAGAGTTTAAACCTATTTTATGTATGCAGTAGGAGGAGTAATATGATCTTTGAGAAATAGTTGAATTACGGTGTGTAGCTGGATATTTCATAGAAAACTCCTTTATTACCATTTATTATACAGCACCATTCACATGCAGGGGGATTTAGAGAGATCCAAGGAAACAGGTACCTGCCTGCATTATGGTTAAGTGAGGCTAAGGCTGGCCACAGAGTCAAGGTGGAGGGTATCTGGAGGACGTACCAATTGATTAAAGAACGAATATTCACTGAAGCAGAGACTCTAGGCCGATTCCCTTACCACCAAATCACACAGTTCCTCTTACATTTTCATTCTCTCGGCCAATGACGATACAAGTATTTAGTATCAAGTAGAACATCCTTCAGACAGAAACTCCACAGATCCCAGGGGATGAGAGACCAAGATTCAAATCAGGAAAGAAAAAAGGCAAAAATAAAAGACGGCTTTCACCCTGGCTACTTCTCCCAACCATGAGTGCTGGGTACAGACAATTGGATATGAGAGATTCCAGCATCACCAGGTTTTCTCCTTTGGGCTTTCTGCAATATGTACTGGTTATTTGCCCATGGATGTGGTAAGTGGGGGGAGTATTGAGATTGTGAATTCTCCAGTGTTTAGACACAAGGCACAGCAGTAAGCAATCTGGATAAACCCAGACTTGGCTGCTTTTGTTTGTCTAAGGGGATACTTGGAGGCATGAAAGTAATTATCGTAGTCATGACTCAAGGCTGGTCCTGCTTTAAGCAGCAGGTTGGATGACATGACCTCTCGACATCGCTTCCAGCATGAAAGACTTTAGGAATCCATTTTTCCATCATTCAGACACCTCAGCTTAAGGCAGCTGGGGCTCAAGTCACGTGCATGCACATAGGACTACTTGCATTTCAGCTGGGTAGCCCACCTGGAGACCAGCTCCTGCTCCAGAACAGCATGGGTCTTCCTTTCTAGGTGCCTCAGACAGCACAGATCATATCAAACCTATGGAGATGCCTCTGCAGCGGCAGTTGAACTGACACCCTTGTCAGTATAATCAATGTAGTCTAGAAGATTTTTTTTCATCCTAAAGAATACATAAACATAGTTCTATGACTAGGACACATCTAAGTTCACCTAAGATGGCAAAGACATTCACATGGGACTGGCAGACATGACACAGAGCCAATAGGGAAAGCCAGACACTCCTGGACTATAGCAGCTGGAGGTGGGATAGCCAAGGGCATCCTGAATGGCACTAGGCACTTGTAGGTCAGTGACAAAATTGTGCTCCACTGGCAGTATCGAGTCGAAGTGGGATTTAGCTGCCCAAATACATCACCTTCTGTCAGTTTAAGTGATGTTCAGTACCTTGCTTGGCCTCCAGCTGCCTCTCCAGAGCAGTGCAAGTTTCCCTTAAGCCCTCTGTCACACCTGCCAGCCCACACAGAGGTCTTGCATACCCTAGGGTATGGTGCAAAGCATCTAGACTTAGGCTAAGGAGTTTCACCCTAGATATCTATCGATCTTAATGTCAGCTTAGAAACCTACCTCAAGGGAAAATACCTGTATTGTAAACACCTTTAAGAAGTGTCTGAATCCATAATTGAATCTGTCCCAAAGTTACCTACACTTTAGTTTATCCCTTATCTTCTATCCTTCTGCCCTCATTCTGCCCTTAAGATGCAAATATCTCAATTCCTGTCATGAATTCTGCCTTCCTTTATGGTAAATGACCTGAATGTCAGGGAAGAAGAGATTAAAGGAAAAATTTTCTTGCTCCTGAGTGTAAACCTGTATGCTCTACCTTAAAAGGAAATTATTTCTATGGAAACAAGTTGCTGCTTCAAAATGGCCTTGATCTGCCTCAATTGCTACCACACAGCTAGACCACACAGGACTAGCGTTGGTAAGTCTCTGTGTCATTCCTCCCATTTTGTTGCACAAAAAAATGATTGACACCACTTCTTCTGAAAAGGCTGTGACATGGTCCAGTTAAAGGCAGAGTGAATTGGCAGAGTGAATCTGCAGAGTGGAACTGAAATGCTTGAAGAACTCCAGAAAACACTCTGGAGTTTCACTCTCAGCTCATTTTTGTTTGGCAAGCCATAATCACTACTTGTACATTATAAGCTTTATGGAAGGGGGGAAGCCTAAGCGTTATCACATGCCATCAGACTTCTTTATGTGACAACCCATCTGTGTGCTCACCCCATCGTTTTGTGGCTCAGAATCAAATGCCTGACAGTTCAAAGAGTCTAGAGCAGCATATGGCATATGACATAGTGTATTTAAATAGAAATCACTCCATTAGAAACACAAGGCTGCCTACTGTAATTAATAAAAGGTAGTACAATAACTAACTTCCCAAAATATATAATTCTCTATGTATCCATAGGGGATAAGGTATATTTTTTTCATTAATATGAATTTCAATAGCAACTGGAGACCAGACAAAACTAGCCAGAGCCTTTGCAGAAGCTCCATGCTCAAAGGATTTCCCAGTACGTGAGCTGATCTCATGAAGGACCATGAGGAGGGAACGAAGGAAATATATCCTGTGTCAGTGAAGATGCCTAAGCAGAAAAATGGATAAATGGACAGGCGTTGCCATACCTTTTCAATATAAACTGGGAAGACTAAGGTTGTTATAGGCAATCTAAACCTGGAAAAAAGATTGAATGGGTCCACATTTCTATTGGAGAGTCTGTAAGACCCCTCAAATCAAATGAGTTTGGAAACCATTTCTCTAGGTAGGAAATATAGTAAGATAAACTGCTATAATGCTGTAAAAGCCAGTGGCAGTCACCAAACACAGCTGCGAATCACTTTCCCCTTTATACTATCCTCAATGGTGCTTCACAGGTTTAAGCCTCCCTCTACTCTGCAAAAATGTACACACCAGCTTAGTTGATAAACGGGCCTGCAGCCATCAAATGCATCTCTCTCCATACACTGTAGAGCTCTCTGATGGATAAGTCATAGACAGCTAAGTGTTGTGAAATACATGGGAACTGGTGAAGGAGAGGTCAGTTTAATTTACTGTTTGCTGCTGTAGCTGCAGCACTTTTAAGCAGCTTTTTAAATACCCTCCTCACCCACAAGGCTACTTGCAGAGCATGCAGCTAAACACATGAATTAATCTATGCACGAACAAAGGTATACTCAGTGTGGTTTGCCTTTGTGCTGAATTACGGTGTAAAATCAAAAGAAATGGAGTAACATCTAAGCAATAATAGACTCCATGTGAGATTGATTGTTCGTATGGCTTCCTCAGTTAAACTAAACCCCACTATTACCCCACTCTCAGCTACTTTGTTTTCAGTAAGAGAGATAATAAGGTTCAGCCCAGCTCCAATGAGAACTGTGTGACACTCAAAATACTGTTTCCATACTGTCAGACTGCCTATGTTTTGTTTTGCATGATTTTTACATGCTCTAAAATTCACTTCAAGTGACACACCCAAGAAAAGGATATTTTTTATTTTTAAAAACAAATGAAAAATATGTAATTTTCTGTGCTTTCTATCTGAAGGCATTCAAACTCAATAACTGACCTAATTTGCAGAGGAAAAAAATACTTTATCAAGTCAATTTCCCTCAAATAGGTCCCATTTTTCAGTTTGCCACAAAATGTGATAAATCATAATTTTGGACAGGAGCTGCAGTTTGTTACAAATACATTGCACATCTGCAGCTCAGAAAAATTTGGCTCTGCCGCGTATCCTCTCCAGAGAGAATCCATATGGACAAACTTACCAACATCTCAAACATACTTAACTCTTTCTGGTAATAAAGACCAGTGTGTGAGAGGGAAGAACTGAGTAGAAGGGTATGCTTCTCCCATGATGAGCTCGTGAGCCCACCTTTGATCTTATTCTGAAATCCTCTTCTCCTGACCCACCTGTGAGTGACCCCAAGGCAATGGAGTAATGCCTCAGCACTGTCCAGCTCTTTATGTTGAGAGTTTTTTGCTTCCCATCTCCTGTATCATTTAGTAAATACTTTTATCCAGAGACCACACTTAAAACACAAAAAAAGTCTTGGAAACTTGGGTTGGAAGGGATATCAAGAAGTCATCTAGTCCACCTTTCGGCCTCGAAGTCAGGATAAACTCTACTTGCACCTTCCAAGAGAAATATTTGTTTAATCTGTTCTTTAAAAGCTTCTCACAATGGACATCCTACCACCTTCTAAGAAAATCTGTTCTTGTGGCTCTGTGTCTGCAACAGAAGCTTTTCATGTTGTCTAACCTGTGTCTTCCTTGTGGTAATTTAAGTTCACTCCTTAATCCATGGACTTAGCTAAACCCCTACTAGGGCTCTGAGAGCAGTTTATTTTCTTCCCCTTTGCAGCACCTTTCTCTCCAAAGGATTAAGCAGTCCCAATTTATTCAGTTTTTCCTGCTAGAATTGGCCATTCCATACAGCCTTCTCTATCCAGAGGATTTCTGCAGCTGCTGGCTTTGACAATCTGTTGGAATGTTTCCTTCAAAAAACAAAAAGCAATGCCAGAATACTATCAGAGCAGCTGAATAATGAACCAAACTCATTGCTTTCAACTGAGAGAAACCAAAAGGAGAGTTAAATCAAGTTAAATGAAGACCTTGAAAGTGATGGCAATGCTAACTAGCAAAACCCTAAAATGAACTGTGTGAATCTTGGAGCTCATTACTGTTCTCTCTTCCTAAAAACTTTTCAGAAATTATGCTTTATGAGCAGCAGAAGACTCTTCAAGTACATCTTTGCTATAAAGACTGTCCTTGATAAAAGCCTATCAGCACCTTGATGCCATCCCCAGCATTTAATATATCTACTCCAATTTACAAGATCATTGGCTTAATGGATTAATACTTGGTGACTGGAGCATGCAATTGCTAGATACAAGAATGCATTCTTATTCGGACCTAGGAGTAGTGAGTGCTAAGGAGCAGTAGTAGCATTGGCTGGACCTCCTACAAGGACTAAGAGAGAATGTAAGAAAAAAATGGAAACAAACAGAACATGAACAAGCTATGAGATGAATGTTAGATGGCTGCAGAAGCAACTAACAATGGCACTTAGACTATTTATAAAGTCTTCAAGGAGGAAGAGGAGAAGTGCCTCATTTTGAACTCTCTTTGTATACTAACCATTACTTGCATTCTTCATTCAGAACCCGCTGACTCCTGTGACACATCCAGGTCCTCACTGGCCACTTGTGCTGCTGATCCTTACTTGAATCCCCTCAACTTACACTTCAGATATGAAGTCAGTGACCTATGTTTCCTGTGATGCAAATAAAACCACCTGCAAGTGTTCCCAAGCCAAAGCTGTTTGACGGAATTATGCATTCAGCAAATACCCCAAGACTGGAGCTGGGGTGAGGTTTCTGGTGTGCAGGCTGACCTGAGCGACTTACAGAGGCTGCAATCTCTCCACTGCTCTTGGTCCCTGCAGTTGGCTCCTGCTTTCTATAGTTTCCACAGAACTCCGTCCATACAAAATGCTGTTTTATTAATGTATTCCAGAACATGAGTTCACTTTATGGCTTGGACAGGGGCCAGCACAACTATGGCACCATAAGGGCTATGGGATATGTTTTTAGACTTGTGAAAGTTATTGCATTTAACATACAAAAGCACATGTGACCTTGCAGGCCCAGTGTCGTAACCTTACCCATTCAAGCAGATCTAATGGGGGACAACTGGCCCATATGAAAATCAATCAGTTTTGCCATTGATCTCAGTGAAGCCAGAGCTTTAGCCACAGTCTTTAGCTCACTATTTCTACAGGTAATTTTCACTGCTGGAAATTGTTCAAAACCAAGTATATTGTACCATGAGAGAAACTCTGTCCTTCCTTGGCTTCCTATTTAAAACTAGAATAATACC